>NC_136901.1:22451605-22992300 GCF_949606895.1 Notothenia rossii
TTAATAACCAGCAGAGCTCGCGGCATTCCTCTGTCCGAGTTACGCCTCGTACACACGGCCTTAATAAACCCATGAGCGCCGTTAACGCCTCATGTGGGCAGCACTGCACACACCTCCATCCATCCCCTGAGCGTGTACACGCCTCATGATGAGAGTCGGAGTGAGACGCAGCGTGTGGAGGCCCCCGCGCAGCCCTTTCGGTCCAAGCACACCTTGGGTTGCCTCACGGGCAGCGGCGGCAGGGGCTCTGGCGTGGCGTGGCTCGTCACCATGACGACCAAAAACACATCTCGAGCACGTGCGCCCGCTCTCAGAGTTTTTTCTCAGAGTGGCAGCGCGTGTGTCTGATGGACAGATGGATGAGCAGGCTGATCAGCAGGGGATACGTCCTGCAGTTCGCCTCTCCTCCCCACAGTTCAATGGGATACAGGAAACACTCCTGTCCTCCCAGAAGCTATGTCTTGCGCTCCAATCCGAGCTGCTGGAACTCCTGTTGAAAGAGGATATTTCCAGGGTTCCTCAAAGGGAGGAAAATCAGGGGTTTTCACTCCCGTTATTTTTCTAATCCCGAAAAAGACTGGGGGAATGAGACATCCTCGATCTGTCAGTATTCCACATGCTGACGATCAAACAGGCCCTGGAATGTGTTCACCAGGACGACTGGTTCACTTCCACCTGAAGGATGCATACTTCCACGTACCCATCATCCCGAAACATAGGAAATTCCTGCGTTTTCTCATTTCAGGGAATATCAGACCAGACAATCATCTGCCGTTCGGATATTTCCTGGCTCCTCGCATTTTTGTGTAGAGAAGGCTGGAGCCACTACACAGAGGAGGGATGAGAGTGTGGTTTTCTCTGGACGACCTGCTATTTGCTGGCTCGCTCCAGAGAGGAAGTCGCTTTACAGACGGTACATCTCGTATCGCATCTGTCAAAGCCTGGGTTTCATAATAAATTGTAAGAAGAGCTGTCCTCTTCCCTCTCAGACAATCGTTATTTGGGAGTGGAATTAAACTCAGCCAGCATGAGAGCGCGGCTCTCGCGGCAGCGAGTGGAGGAACTGACAGCTCTCCTCCGGCGTGTCAAAACCCACACAGCCCTCTCCGTGACGCAGCTGCTCTGCGTTGGCGTCAGCTGGTCAAGTGATGATACCCCTGGGTCTCTTCCAACAGGGGGACTCCAGAGGTGGTTCATTCGCTGTAGAAGCCTGCTGTTTTTAACCTATTGGTTTATAAACTGCAGAGTTCGCGGTATTCCTCTGTCCCAGATATGCCTCCTACACACGGTCATAATAACCACGAGCACCGTTATAACGCCTCGTGTGGACAGCATGCACACACCTCTCATCCCCTGGGTGTGTACGCGCCTCATGATGAGAGACGGAGTGAAATGCAGTGTGTGGAAACTCCCTCGCAGCCCTTTTGCCTCACGGGCAGCGGCGGTGATGGCGTAGCTCGTCACCATGACGACCATTACGGCACATCACAGAGAAGCCTCTCCCCCTCAGCAGTTCCATGGGATACAAGAAACACTCCTGTCATCCCAGGAACAGTGTCTTGCGCGGTTTTTACTCCGCTATTTTTATAAATCTCGGAAAAAACGGGGGAGTCGCCCCGTTGCTGTACAATCAATGTGTTGATTCGCACAGACAACAGGCCACGTCTATGGAAGCAGCCATACCTCAATCGCCAGGGAGGAGTACAATATGCGCAGCTTCTGAACGCAGCCAGGCGGCTGATGTTCTGGGCGCGCACACACGTTGCTCGATTCAGAAATCCGGCAAATTGAACATAGGGGCTCGCAGAGCGCAGCAGCCGTGTTATGCGAGTATGGAGACTCAGTCACGCGCACTGGCGCCTCAGTGGGATTTGGCTTTGGTTTTACGCGCACTAAGCAAAGCCCCATTTGAACCTTTAGACAAGGTTCCCCTTAAACTGTTGTCAGCCAAAGTAGTTTTACTTTTGGCTCTATCAGCGAAAAGGGTGAGTGATTTGTCTGCTCTCTCTGTGGCTCCGTCATGCCTCAGGATCCAAGGAGATGGCAGTTCAGCTGTTTTACGCCCTAACCGGGCTTTTATGCCAAAGGTCATCACAAGCTCGTTAGAGTCATGAGTGATCACCTTGGATGGCTTCTTTCCCCCTCCTAACAGGCCGGAGGAAGAAGCCGCGTCTCATCTCCTTTGTCCTGTGCGCGCGCTGTCCTGCTAGTGGCGCGCACGGCTGCCTTGTGCCATTCTCAGCGCCTGTTTGTGCATTATAGAGAGCGCCCGATCGGGCAGCCTCTGTCTGCACAACGGCTGTCACACTGGCTGTGTGAAGCTGTGTCACAGGCATATGTCTCCTCATGGGGTGGATCCCCCGGAGACCATCAGAGGAATGTCTTCCTCCACGGCTTTGCACAGCGGAATGTCAGTGGAAGACATTTGCACTGCTGCATCTTGGTCTCCCCCCTGTTCATTTATTCAATTGTATTTAAGGGATGTCTCCCATTCCTCTCTGACACACCCTGTACGGAGTGTCTTGTCAGAGTGAGTGACGTCAGGGATCCAGCTGGGTGCTCTCCTGTCTGACACGCAGAGTGCTGCTGTTCCCCTTCTATGATCGCTGGGCAAGGTGGGACCTTCGTCTCCACTTTCTCACAGCGGCTGGGTATGTATTGTTCCCAGCCTTCACCCCGTCGGGAAGATAGGCATGTTTTGCTATGTTCCAGGGACGGTGATGCGCCATTACGCATGGCACAACAGGCATGGGGTGTTATTGAGCAGATGTGTCTGTGCTTCTAGTGCCGGGCGGACCCAGTGGGGCGCAGACTACATCATGCTTCGCCCTTAACCCAATAGCGATAGCCTTAGAGGGCGAAGCCATATACGAAATAGAACTGAGGTTACCTACTGTAACCCCAGCTTCTATGAGTAAATGGCGCAGCCCTCTAAGCGCTGGGCCCCACTGGCTCTACGAATAGCTGAAGAAAAGTTATTTTGTATGGGAGCAGATTGCCGGGCCTCCTTCCTATTTATACCGGAAGGAGGCCCGAGGGCAGGGCCCACCTTGCGGGTGGGCGTGGACTACAAGTGTTTCAGTGCTGCACGGGTGCGCAGGAGGATTACCCAATAGCGATAGCCTTAGAGGGCTGCGCCATTTACTCATAGAAGCTGTTTGCGTGGAGGACCGCACGTTTTCCCGTCAAATTAGTAATTTATAAATCGCAAACATTGCGTAGAAACTGGCGTACGCCATTTTTTGAGCGTATATCCCTTTATAAATGAGGCCCCTGGTCCCTCTCCCTATGTTTTTCCTCCCTGTCGTTAGTTTCCCTGGTGTGTCTAATTGTCTGAGTGTGTTCACCTGTTGCCCTTGTGTTTCTCCTCCCCTGCCCAGCTGTTTCTCGTCTCGTGATTACCCCTCCCTGTATTTAGTCTTGTCTCTTCCTGTGTTCAGTGTTGGTTCGTCTTTTGTTGGTGACTGAGTTCACCGGGGAGTGTTCTGTTTGTCCGAGTTTAATTCTTATCCTTGAAATAAATGTATTATCAGTATTATCTGCATCTGGGTCCTGCTTGCTTCACTCTACCGTAACAGATATACTGTATGCTGCCGGAATAATAAGGGAAATAGGAAGCAGGCGAGCAAGTGGGCGGGGAAAGTCAGGTAATGGCGGGAAACGGGTTACTGCAGGACATAAAGACTGCATCTGAAATTACTGGAGAGCTTAAGTACAATTATTCTTTCCACTTCCGAAAGTACGTGAAGTTCCACTTGAAGTAGCATACATTTTCTCATTAAAGGGTATACAGGGAGGCTCTGTGGGGACATCTACGTACATTTAATTAACAGTGGTACAAACAGAACTACTGTGATTTACGTAGATGTCTGCTAGGGCAGTGTTTTTCAAAGTGCGGGCCCCGACCCCCCAGGGGGCGCCAGGGGGGTCACGCAAAGTTTGAGGGAAAGGGGAATTTCTTTTTTTTAAAGTTACATTATTTAATTTTTTTGATTTTATCAATAACTGCATATCTATCAATCTATGTGTCCTTTGATGCCAATCTTTTAATATTTTTTACTTATTCATATATATATATATATATATATATTTTAAATCACACGACCGCCCTTCAAGCCGATCAGAATTGAGCTGCCGCTACTGAGAGTGAAACTGAGTATCTGCTCAGCTTTTGGAGCGAGTGAGAGCTAGTGAATATTTTGCTCTGCAGCTGGATGAGAGCAAGGATGTAGCACATATTTATGTTTATATATATGGATATAAGTATGTTTATTGTTAATATTACTGTTGAATATTATATATAATATTATTAAGGCATAAGTAGCTTTCCAAAATGCTAAAAATATATGTTAATTGTTCATATTACTGTTCAAAATTATATAATATTATAAAGACAGAAATCACTTTAAAAATGCTTTAAAAATATGTTTACTGTTGATATTACTGTTTAATATTGTGTTCAGAATGTTTATAACAGAAGACACAATGAATGTAATGAATGACAAACAAAAGATAAATACAAAAAATGTTTAGAAGAATAACTGATTATTAATTATTAATACAAATATATATTAAGAAAATGTATTAAGCTGTATGATTAATTTGTCATATTCTCCATCATAATGTTCATCATTTAAAAAAAAAATTGCAACAGGGGGGTCCCCGCCAGAGGATAATGCTATATGGGGGTCCTTGGCATGGCAAAGTTTGGGAACCCCTGTCCTAGGGAATAAATCGGCCACTGATTAAGTTCAAATTGGCTGTTGTTAAACTCATCTAGCAAAATGTAGTCTATGTAAATTATGAAATACGTCTTGTTAGCTGTCACCAGACAATTCAGTCACAGTTTATCATCCGTTTTATTAACCTTTGATACTCTATTTCTTGTGGTCATCATGAAATGCATGCCTTTGTAAAGGACAAAGGGAAGTAAAAGAGGGTGTTTGTTGCTGATAACAACACGCAGGGGGAAGCCGTTGCAGTGACCAGTAAATGCATCATCTCACACTGAAAGAATTTGTCAAAATGACACATTCATTCGTGATAAGCAACGGGCGATTTCCATGACCAAGTCTGACCTGAGCGCACTGTAGTGTTATTCATGCTGCTGAGTAAACCCCAACAGCCCGCTGTGTGGAAAGAGTTTCCAAACTGAACGTTTACTGGGTCATTGGAAAGTGAAAGGACGAAAAATATATCAGTTTGAAACTTGAAATTACAACAAAATCAACATACAAAATCAAATGATTTGCCAAACATATAACTGAACTGATATTAATACAAACAAGGACTTAATTATATTTAACTTGGCTCAACAAATATGGATCTTGATCTGAGGAAAGTTGCAAAACAAACATTTCTCAACATTTTCAGGACAAATAAGACAGCTTTTAGGTTGTAGTATAGTTAGGAATAAAAAAAGATAGTAACACTCAGCAAAGAATATCCTGTAATAATAATAATTCAGATTCACATAATGGTAACATCAGTGATTTTACAAGCATTCACATTCACAGCGTTCACTTTACGGTTTTAAATGTATTTATATTTTCCGAGGGAGTATAACAATATTTTTTGGGGAAAACTAGGCCTTAATGCCATAAGCACATTTTGATTTTGATTTTACTATATTTATTTTATGGTTCTGAAATACTTCAAATCCTTGAGTGAAGTTGAAGTATGTATGTTTGATAAGCAAAAATATTCGTATTAAAATGTTCACATGATCCCTTTCAATGTTTTTCTACCATATTTGGTGTTATTGGATTACACATGTGGCTGTATTAATACGTATGTTAATTACGTATGTTAATGTATTGTTGTAAATGTTAAATGTTATTGTAAATCCACAGCAATGCATCATATTCTGTAAGAGCAGCATTGTACTATGAATTTGTACATTAATATAGTGCTTGATAGTTTAGTGCTAGAATGAATGAGGTTTGAAAAAAAAACATTTTTTTTTTATATTTAGTAACTACAGTAATCCTTGGTTCTCAAAAAAACAAACAAGCACACATGCTAACAATCCCAGGTTGCTATGGAAACATATTCTTCTTAGTAACTTTATTACATAATCGCTCTGAACAGAATAGTGCTCAATGAGGTTCTTGTGAAAGCAACAGGAAGTACAGAATGATCCCTGATGGTGAACCACAACGTAGGAGTTAAAAGGAATGGAAACTCTATGGTGTGGCCTGTGTTAACCTGCGTATAGTGAGTAAGTGGGAGAGGTTATGGTGAAATAAGCTATCATTAATACACATGCATTAATCTTGACACCTAGTTACATAAACTGGCTGGTTCCTGCTGACCCTTCATGAAAACAAACAAAACTCAAACGTCTGGAACTACTTGTACCTGCCTGATCTCCAACACTGCAAGTATCAATCTTGAAAATCTGTGGTTTCAAAGATAACACACAAAAGACTCTAGGCATCTTAGACCCGATCTGGACTTTGAATTGATCCTCCCAGTGTTTCCTTGGTTTATCATATCTTCCCTAGTCTGGACATCAGCTAGGAGTAGGCTTAGTAGTGCCATAGCCCCAGGTACTAGCTATGTTAGCGTAGCTCATTAGAGTTCAAGGAAATACGGGAAATATCTTTGGTGGTTATCGTCTAAAGCAGTGGTTCCCAACCTTTTTTCCCAAGATTCCCGCCAAATGACTCCTGTGGAAGTTGTGCCCCTCCCCTCCCCCCCCCCCCCCACACACACAAGGGGGGGGGGGGGGGCACAACAGCGGTAATTAAAGATTAAAAGTCTCAAAGATGTGCTACAACTATTGTCACAAACTGGATGAATGTGATGTATTTTGTTAAAGGAGGATGAAAGCGTAATTAAGGAGCACTATTGGAGTGACTTTGATGGTTATTGGACTCAGGATTAATTTATTTGGATTCCCGCTGTATGAAGAAATTAAAGGACGGCACAAGTGGAAACAATTCACAAAGGGACTGTTTAAAACACATGCTCAAAGTAAGCCGGATTTTGCCGATGTGTTTATGTGGATTCAAAAGTCGTAAATCATCTACAAAATGGAGGAGACCGATCTGATCGGAGCAACTGTGACAAATAATCCAACTGAAACCGGCATGGCCAATGACTATGTTTTAAAAATGCGCTTATCCAGAAAAGCCTGGTTTGGACACTTAACGGGCAGAAGAAACATTTATCCATCCATCCATCCATCCATCTTCTCCCGCTTATCCGTGGTCGGGTCGCGGAGGTAGCAGTTCCAGCAGAGAGCCCCAAACTTTCTTTTCCCTGGCCACATCAACCAGCTCTGACTGGGGGATCCCAAGGCGCTCCCAGGCCAGCGAAGAGATTTAATCCCTCCATCTGGTTCTAGGTCTACCCCTTGGTCTCTTCCCAGCTGGACGTGCCTGGAACACCTCCCTAGGGAGGCGCCCAGGTGGCATCCTAACTAGGTGCCCGAACCACCTCAACTGGCTCCTTTCGACGCGAAGGAGGAGCGGTTCAACTCCGATTCCCTCCCGGATGACCAAACTTCTCACCTTATCCCTAAGGGAGACACCAGCCACCCTGCCGAGAAAACCCATCTCGGCCGCTTGTACCCGCGATCTCGTTCTTTCGGTCATGACCCACCCTTCATGACCATAGGTGAGGGTAGGAACGAAAATGGCGCGGTAGACGGAGAGCTTTGCCTTCTGGCTCAGCTCCCTTTTCGTCATAACGGTGCGGTAAAGCGACTGCAGTACCGCTCCCGCTGCTCCGATTCTCCGACCCATCTCACACTCCATTGTTCCCTCACTCGAGAACAAGACCCCGAGATACTTGAACTCCTTCACTTGGGGTAAGGACTCATTCCCTACTTGGAGTGGACAGTCCATCGGTTTCCTGCTGAGAACCATGGCCTCAGATTTGGAGGTGCTGATCCTCATCCCAGCCGCTTCACACTCGGTTGCGAACCGATCCAGTGAGTGCTGAAGATCGCAGACCGATGAAGCCATCAGAACCACATCATCTGCAAAAAGCAGTGGTGCAATCCTTAGTCCACCGAACTGCAGACCCCCTCCCCCACGACTACGCCCCTACGTCCGACCCTTACGTGAAATGGGTCGGACTTACTGCCGAGGACCCGGACACAACTCTCGCTTTGGGAGTACAGAGATTGGATGGCCCTGAGTAGAGACCCCCTCACCCCATACTCCCGCAGCACCTCCCACAGTGACTCCCTGGGAACCCGGTCATACGCCTTTTCCAAGTCTACAAAACACATGTAGACTGGATAAGCGTACTCCCAGGCCCCCTCCAGGATCCTTGCGAGAGTAAAAAGCTGATCCGTCGTTCCACGACCAGGACGGAATCCGCATTGTTCCTCCTCAATCTGAGGTTCAACAATCGGCCTGACCCTCCTTTCGAGTACCTTAGAGTAAACTTTCCCGGGGAGGCTGAGTAGTGTGATGCCTCTGTAATTGGCACACACCCTCTGATCCCCCTTTTTAAAAAGGGGCACCACCACCCCGGTCTGCCACTCCTTCGGTACTGTTTCCGACTTCCACGCAACGTTGATGAGACATTTATATTAAAGAAAAAATTATACATTTCTGTCTTTTTATGCCTATAATAGCTACTAACTTGAATTTGTATTCAAATTAATTAATCAATTATTTTTGATATTTTTATTGTAATGTATAGAAAGGCTTTTAGTGACAATCATGTATTGCGTTGCATTTATATGTAAAAAAAAAAAAGAAAAAAAAAAAATCTAAATAGGATATTTGGCCTCAAATCATCTGAGGCCTGGCGCCCCCCCTGCGGTCTTTGGCGCTTCCCCAAGGGGGGCACGCCCCCCAGGTTGGGAACCACTGGTCTAAAGGTCCACTGCATTTGATCCAACCCCAACGAGTGTATCTCCATTCTATGCCATACATGCTCCAGCTACGTTTGTTAACCAGGTTGAATATCAGCCTAGCCTGCACATTCAAATCAGGTGCTAAAGACCTAAATAAGTTTTGCCAAGGGGTCAAAACCAAGCATCCTCATGTCCCAAGTTAGGAATGAGAACATGTTGACGAAACCGACAGGACAATCATTTACCGGAACCTTTTCCAGAAACTTAAAACGATGTAGAACTTGTTTAGTTTCTGGGTCTTTTTAGTTATTTAGACAACACATCATTCTGCTGTAGATTGACAAAATAAGAACACCCAACTTGTTCTTAGGGAAGTTCTCAGAGGAGCAAAGTTGGACCTAGTGTTGAACGTTTTCTTGTCATGCTGAAATTCCGTGAAGGTTGACATTGAACCTAATCGACGATGCAGGTCTTTTGTCATATTCTGTACAACTGACACTTGTAAAAACTGACTTTTCAATCTGCCACCTTTTACGGTTGAGGTCCAATAAGGTTTAGGCAGCTGCTAGTAAGATGTGGCCAAATGCACTGTTCTCTGAACCTCTGTTTGATCTTTGCATGATCCCTCCTAATTTGTATCTGTCCCACAAGTACTTACTTACTTTTAACCCACCCTTCCCTCCTCCCTGCAGGTGAGAGTGACTCACTGTCTCTTTTGACCACGTTTGCCCCACCCATCCGATAATGAGTCAGTGTTTGAGAGTAAAGCTGTGTACCCACATGTCCTATAACTTTGATAACAGTGTCTTGTAAGTAGACAAAACAAATAATCTGGAGCTCTTTCCTCCGGTGTAGTTAGGTGTGTGTATATGTGCACAAACAGGACATATAAACACACATCAGTATTACATAAGAATACTTACCACAGACTAAACAAATTCATTGACCCCTAACCCAACCCTGTTCCTCATCTAATGACACATCTGGAAGCTTAGCCTGTCTCTAATTGTAGGTAACATTCAGATGAATCAATTCACTTGGAAAAGGGGTAGTTAATGATATAAGCGCAAAAAGGGCTTGGTGTTGGAGTGATGTGTTTGGGGCTGAGAGGAATACAGACAGATGACAAATGAATGTAACGTGTTGGTCATACTGGCTCATATTTAAATGTGGGGTCATTGCTCAGACATGTCATTGTACCTAACAATCTGGTTAATGAACCGATTTTAAAACATATCTCACCTTATTAACATGGGTCGTGTTTAGTGAAGAACAACAAAGATGAAAAATGGTTGTCATCAAATAATAGTGCATCCCTACTCCTGCAAAACAAACAAACAAAAACCTGCCCCCATACTGTACCTCTGTAAACACACACACACACACACACACACACACACACACACACACACACACACACACACACACACACACACACACACACACACACACACACACACACACACACACACACACACACACACACACACACACACACACACACACACACACACACACACCCACACACACACACACACATACACACACACACACACACACACACACACACACACACACACACACACACACACACACACACACACACACACACCCACACACACACACACACACATACACACACACACACACACACACACACACACACACACACACACACAATATCTGTGCAACATGTCAAACTGATAGTGTGACACTGATTTAAAAATAAATGTGTTTGAGCTCCTGTTTTAAGTCAGTTATATAAAAAGATACACATTGTGTGCGCACCAAATGTGAGCAGAATTCTCTCGTTTGGTTTTGGGTTTCAGCCTTTTATTTGTCATCACTTGTTCCTATTCTCTCTGATATCGGACTTAGACCTGCTGCTGTTGTGGCTCCAGTGACAGCAGCATAACACTGTTACAGAAAAAGGCCTGATAAGACGATAAACTTGAGTACAGATGTTATTTCGTCTGTATTTTTCCGGGAATTTGCCAACCCTAATTTTGTTATTGAAAGATATCAATATTTTTTACAATCCTAATTATATTTCAATAATTACATCAATAAATAAATTAAAAAGTGGCTATCATTACTGGAAATCTTGATGTTTTAATAAGCACTTTCAATAGGTTTCAGAATGAAATGTGGGGCTTCGCGTAGAAAAAATGTGAGAAAAAACACTCTTTCTGGGATCATGACTCCTGGTTACAGTCCATCAAATGATTTATCGGAGAGAGTCAATGTTTTTAAAGCTCTACAGGACCCTCAAACAACTCTGATTTGAATTCTAACGTGAACTGGACTTTTAATTACAAAAACTACAAGTGTGAACTCTGGCCACCTCCCTGCAGTGGTTCCCTTCTCACAGTACTTTGACAAACATACCCCTTTGACCACAGTCAGCTTTCCCCTGCTGAGGTTCCTATCTGCCTCTGCGCCCCGGTGAAGGTTCAATTCCTCAGAGTTGTCAATACAAGTCAAGACTCGACCTTGTTTGCATTCTTGCTTCTGCGTGTTTCACATGAAGGCTCAACAAACCTCATACTCTTCCAGTAAAGTGAGAGTTTTACCACAAAAACAATGCTGCTTCTGATAAACAGACATTCAGTGCTGCTGGTTGAAGGGTATGTGCTAACCCAGCCCTACCAAAACCACGTTACACAACTGTGCATGCTTGTTCCTCTGGGCATGCCTTGGAAAAAGGTATTAAAGTCAGAGAACACCATGTATTTATAAAGTCTTACTCACTTCTCCCATACAGCACTTTTCTGAGGAATACCCCTCTGACTTTCTCAACATTTCCTCCCCCCTTGACCATTCATATGAGCACCAAACGTGGAAAAGGAAAGGAAAGATGAAGGGAAAACAATTGTAAAGCACCTGAAATCAAATCCAGCTGGGCTTCATATTAGATATCACCTAGAGACAGGAGCAGCAGGGAAGAAGCCATTACACCACCAGATGTGTCCCATTTCCAAACCAAATTATATGTATGGATCATACTTTTATTGTGTGATGAAATAAAGAAATTACAAACCAATTAGCCACTCAAAACACTGAATAATCAGTCAGAATACAAAGAAAAAAAGCAGAGAAAAAAGCTAAATTACTAAAAGTTGTTTTCCTTCCTTGATCTGTAAGAGAGAGAAACACCAAAAATCTATGTTATACATGTATACTTCCAATCTAAGAGATACAAATGGATAAATGTCTAGCAAAAACAAATCAGATTTACTTTTTTTAAGTAATTATTTCCGTTAAAGGGAAAATTGTTATTTCTCAGGATTTAACAGAAATTTGAAATTGCTGCTATTTTTAGCTGGGCCATCTTGGTTTTTAGCACAAATAAAACATTATTTACTTTTTGGAAAGATTGAAATATTGCTTGCCTTTTTATGAAAGGAACACTTCTAAAAATGTTCATTTGATATGTGATTTCTCATAGCATTCAAGTATAAAATGTATTCAATATATATTGGGTGAATCAGTATTGATTCCATGTCAGTCATTACTGAAAATTGTTTTAACATTACATACAATAAGCAATTAAAGTAAACTGTAGACCAAAGAAGAAGAGCCAGAAGAAGAATGAGGGATGATGAAGACGTGGGTCATACCATGATTTAAAGTTGAGTCAGAAATGTGCTGTGTCACCATTTATATCTCCCCTGTCTGTATTAAACATGACACAGGATTTTTACAGAGTGTCTGACAGATATGACTCATCAGCTCCCATTGGAGGTGAGGGATTGAAAACATATGATGTTTTACAGTATATAGTATATTCCTTGATGCATATGCAGGAAATAACTTGGGCTTCACTGGGGAACAAAGCTAAGTGAGAAATGAAACATGTGTGCGCACCAAAAACACACATTGAATCACTGCATGCCTTACAATTGGATCCAGCTTTTTTTAATACATTGAATGTTGTAAGAATGACCACATAGGCCATAGCCAGGATTTTCAGATACACTGTGGTCTACAGTATGTTTCCCCAACACACAAACCCCATCATATAAAATAAATGATTTCATGTTTTTTCATTACTATATTTCAAATATATGTTTTATTTGTTTTAAATGAAACTCTTACTACTAACGTCAGATTTATACAAAAACATTCTTGTTTGAGCCCAAATCATGATCCTACTAATCCAAGTATTTTTGTTTCGATTCAAAAATGTTACCACATGTTTAAAACTGTGACTGTAACTCGGGACTAAATCTTTTTCCCTTTAAATGTATTACAAATTGCAGTTTTGCTATGGACATATCATGTTTATGAGACACTCGGGTTGGAGAGGAACACCAGATGCTCAGGTACACCTAAAGGAAACTATTCATCCAGTAAAGTACTATTAATGCACTGGCATTGTATGTTCAAACTTCCATAAATATGGAAAGAACAACATATAAAGTGAATTGCTACAACTTAGATCAGGGGTTTCAAACTCAAATACACAGTGGGCCAAAATTTAAAAAAACGGTACTAGTCGAGGGCCAGACTGGTTCAATGTTTATTGCAAAACTTATTGAAATGAACTTATTGCACATATTAAACCTGGAACTAACAAAGCTTAAATTATTGCCAATAAAAATAACATTAAATAATCAGTTGCATTCATTTCTTATGGCTCTATCTGCAGCTTTTCCGGAGTCATTTCTTATGATTATATTTTCCCACAGGCCAACAACAGCTTCAAAATAACTATTCCCCTCAAAGAACAAATCAAACATGCCCTGTTGTCTCAAGGAACAAAGTGCAGAAGGAAACATCCATTGAAATTTAGTTTGCTGCTCTGTGATGCTAGTTCAAGCCAGACACTTGGCATCTCATCTTGGGTGCAAGTTCATCAATGTTTGGGCTCAGGCTCTGAGCTGAGGAAACCCTCAGGATTGAGTGAAGCTGTGCGTGCAATATACCGGCAGGCCAGATCTAATTATAATTAGAAATTATCCTGCGGGCCGAAAATTAAATCCACCAAGGGCCTGATTTGGCCCCCGAGCCTTGAGTTTGACACATGAGCCTTAGATGTTGTGTATGTATGGATATTTTCCAACATTATGAATGTTGAAGAGGAGGCTTGAGTATGGGGGGTTTCGACATTGGCTTGTGGGTTTTCAGGTTGAATTAATAGCAGCTTTGCAAGTGTGAAATGTGATTTCTAATTCTATCTGCCAGAATATTAGTACAAATATACATATTTACATGTGGATGGACCACACCTGCCGTAAGTGTATTTTATAACATAAATAATGTGGAGTTTGCTCAAATAGAATGAATAAACCTTGGAAAGATTTTTATAATTCCATATTTGTGAGCACGAAGGAGCCCAGATGTGATCACCATTTAACCCTCTACCACTCTTTGACAACAACACCACTCCACCCTGTGATATGACTAAAGATTCAGAACTGCCATTGAATTCTTCTGTTTTTTTGCAGGAGATTTTTTTCGTGCCATGGCAGACTTTTCCAGTATTAACAGAGAGTGAACATGATTAATTCCCAACAGGGAATGTTCCAAAAATAGAGACTCAGTGTGGTTAAAGCGGGGGAAGTGAAGTGCCCTGGTGCTTAGGGACGATTAGTAACAGGAAGTAACTCATGGAAAATGAAAGTTACACGCAGGAGAAAAATGTGAGTGAATCTTCTAGGCCTATTTATAGAAAAATAAGAAATGTTCTAAATTCAGAATATTTTCACTACTCAACTTAATGCAGTCACTGAATGATATGATTTCCGATTCCGAGGCATCATTATGGATTGTGAAAGCATGGGCCTTATGCAATCATCCAACTTGTTTTTGATAATATATTTCAAGGCAATATGCCAGGCACATCTTTTGCCAAAAATAAATCAAATCAATAAATTAAATAAATCAACCCAAGGTCTATTATAGGTCAAGCTGTTTTTTGTGAGGTTTTGTGTTTGACAAAACATGTACATCTTGAACTAAGCATTTCTCAGCTTGAAAACAACATCGTCTTATGGTCTTCATCAGGAATTGGAAATGGCTCAGGTGTTGAGAGTTTGACTTGATACACACATATCATACCAAGGTCATGAATTGGATTCATCTTATCATTAAAAACGTTGTATTTATTACAGGGATTTTTTAAAACATGAAAATATATTATTTATTCCATCTCATTGACTTTTTCCAGAAGCCATCAAAACAAAAATCTGCTAATCATTCCAATGTTCATCTTATGGTTCCTTGGTGCCACTCTGTGGTAGCAGGTAGTTACTACAAAACATTCACTGTAAGCTTTTCAAGCCAATCCCGATCTTTTTGAAGTGTTTTTGCTGTGATATGCACACCAAGGCCAGTGGAAACAAACAATATCACTACCGCATTTTTGGATTCTATATACAATGTATTGCCAGCCAAAAGCGGGAGGTGGCACCATGGCTTAATTGGTTAAAGCGCCTGTCTAGTAAACCGGAGATCCTGGGTTCAAATCCCAGCGGTGCCTAATGTATGCGGAAAACAATCATTTACCGAGCAGTATGTAAAGATAATACATTACATTACATGTTAGACCCTTTTATCCAAATCGACTTAAATACTCAATACTGTGGGCAACCCCCAACGGAGCAATTAGGGTGAAGTGTCTTGCCCAGGGACACAACGACATGCTGACTGCAGTGGGGTTTGAACCTGTGCTCCCCGATCCGAACACCAACGCACTATTCCACTGAGCCGAACGCCTAATAAAATATGGTGCACATTTGGCAGCTTCAACACAATGCTGAAATGTCAAATTGTGACAGTCAAAAAGCATTGGTGTTTTAATGCCATTTTCACTTAAAAACGCATGAAAAACGTTTACAAATATTTCTATATAGTAGGGCTGCACGATATATTGTGTCGTGACGATAATCGCGATATGCGCATGCGCAATATTCACATTGCCGGACGTGCGATTTTTTTTTTTTTTAGGACTTGCGATATTAAGTAGGCAAATGAACTCAAACACGTCATGTTACAGTTATTTTGCTGCTTGCTACAAAAGGAAAACTTGCGCAGCTCTCATGTCAGGGGTACTTGAGTGAGTGACATACAGGCTCTGCATGCGCAGCAAACCACCAATCACAATCAAATCTCCAAAGCAAACGGACCCGGTGATTAAAGGTAAAAACGCTGAATAAAGTAGTTTCATGTGTTTCTCCAGGGCAGTTTGGCGCTGCTAACCGAGCTAGCTCAGCTTGTTGCTCTGATAACTTAAGATCCAGACATCCGTGACTAAAATCCTTCATCCGGTTAAATATAGTTAAAAAAAATCCAAATTTTATAGCATTAAAGTTCAAGAAAGGATGGTTTGCGGGAAAAAAACGGTATTTTCTTCAATTCCTGTATGTTTTCATATCGCAATATATATCGCAGGGGGAAAAAAAATCAGTTTTTTCCAATATCGTGCAGCCCTATTATATAGTCTGCGTTGGTAAATGCCATCTACGTTGCACATTTCCTGCTGAAATACATGCATACCAAGTTACTACGTGGCACTTTGGTTTTGATAAAACAGTTCCACTATATAAACGTTCATAATCAAACGAGACAGTCTGCAAGAGAATTAGCTATTTTTTGTAATTCTTAATGCTTGTCATTCACACGTTAATAAAATAAAATAAGTACCGATACATAGCAGCACAATTGTGGCGATGTTCAGCTTAATAAGCCTTGTTCAACATAATTTCTTTAGCTAATACTACAGCGGGCTGCAGGCGAACCAAGTCCGCGTTTTGCTGCATTCCTTGATCTCCAGCTATAACGCCGGACTCCGCCGCCGGCCGGAGCTAACGCCGACCGGAGCTAGCCCCCTGTGGCTCCGTTAGCTCCGGCGGCCACCACTGGGATAATTGGGTCCCCTTTTAACATTTACTCCCGTTTAGCATTATGGGCGTCATAGCCATAGACTATAAAAGTCTTACCCAAGGCTGAATCATAAACTAAACTGTATGTATATATATATATATATATATATATTAGGGCTGTGAAGTTAAAGCGTTAATAACGCGTTAACGAAAAACATTTTTAACGCCACTAATTATTTTAACGTGCGATTAACGCATGTGTACTTGTCCTCGGCCCGCCCTGTAGTTTCAGAGCCCAAAGGCTTGACGTTGTTGTTGTTAGTTGGATGGGGGGAGATTCTAGGGAGAGATATGGATACAAGAAAAGGCGTTTTAAACAGCAAGCCAAGCACACAGCTGATGCCGATAGCCCCGCTCCTGCCGCTCGCTTGCGGCAGACCACGCTTGAAAGTTTGCCGGGGAGACGCCTGGACACGGCGTCTACGAGCAGCAAGCTTTCAACAGCGATAGCTAAATAGGTGGCTGCAGCTTAACATTGTGGAGGACGAGGGGCTGCGTTAGATCATTCGGATCGCATCCAAACTGTCGACTGCACATCACAGCGCATTATTTTGACCCACAGTGGGAACTTCAGTCTCATGCTTTCACTGTTATGAAGATGAAGACAGAGGAGCGGCATTTCGCCGACAACTGTAAACAGGCTTGTCTGTTTGAGCAACTGGCTCAGTGCAGAGAAGTACACAGGGTTGGGAGAGAGTGAAGAGAGAGAGAGAGGTTCCAGGTTGTTGTATTGAAAATATTCAAGAGAATATTTGTCGTTGTTCAGAGGTTGTTGTGTTGAGAATATTCAGGAGAATATTTGTCATTGTTCCAATGTTAATAAACAAACATTTGCATAACGCTTATTTGTCCACTCATATGTTGATAAGAGTATTAAAAACTTGAAAAATATTCCTCTAAGGTACATTTAGAACAGATAAAAGATGTGCGAATCATTTGCGATTAATCGCAATTAACTATGGACATCATGCAATTAATCGCGATTAAATATTTTAATCGACTGACAGCCCTAATATATATATATATATATATATATATCAAGTACAGTAACTACAACTTTCTAACGTTGTAGCCTAGCAGGGTGGACAAGTTGCTGTTAGCTGACAGTGAGGCACGTACCTGTCCATCAAAGGGACCACGCCCTAATTTATGCAAACGCTTTAAGACCTAACATAAATATAATATAAAACAATTCACTCAACAATTCATTATCATGAAGGTGCAATCTAACTATATCTCGAATAATTGTATTGCATCCAGGGGCCGAAACATGTATATTTCTGCTGTAAATTTTAACATGGGGGTCTATGGAAATTGATCCTTTCTGCAGTCATCGCCTATCGGCCAATAGATGAACTGCAGTTTGTGGCACTTCCTTATTGGCCTCGCAGCTCTGCCCCAGAGTTTGCCGCTTGGCTAGGCCTGTCACGATAATGAATTGTGTTGGACGATAAATTTTTCTGGAAATTATTGCGATAAACGATAATATTGTCGGCACCGTTTTAAGACCATTTTAGACATAATGATAATATATAATAATAATTCTAGTACATCCTTTCAAACATAACTTTTTATTGAACATTCAACATTGCAAATGAAATGTGAAATAATATAAAAATATATAAATTCATAAATAAAACAAATTAATTAAATTATAAAAAAATAATTAAATCACACACAACCAAAACAATAAATTAAATAGTCAGGCTGGAAAACAGAGCTCTCTCTCTCATATATATATATATATATATATATATATATATATATATATATATATATATATATATATATATGAGAGAGAGAGCTTTATAAATAAATAAATAAATATGAGCACACATTATCTCACGAGCAAAAAAAAACTCCTTAAAACAACAGTCAAGTGTACAGTCCACTGTCAAAGACCCAGATGCCTCAACAGGCCATATCCAAATCTGTTTTTTTAAGTTTTCGAGCAAGGAACACCAACATGTTTGCATTGTCGGGCGGGGGCTCTCCATCTCCAGCTGCCGTGTTTGCTCCCAGCTGGGAAAACGGAATGGGGTGGTTGTGTTTTAGGTGGTTTAAAATGCGTGGTATTGCCTGCTTTTGTCGCTACCTTTTTTAAAGCAATGCGACACACCGCCCGGCTCATTCAAGTCCGTAGGTTCGCCTCGTTGATTTGGTTTGAATCCAAAATACTGCCACACCGGAGAATCGAGATGTGTAGTAAGGTTTTGTAACCAATTCCATTTCACTTTAAATTCCCCGCGAGTAAGTCACACGTTGTCTCCCGCTTGTCGCTATATTATTAATTTGGCTGCTACGCTGCTGCACGTGCACGCGGAGTGTCCTGACCTGGCTGTGTGTCAGCCCCGCCCCTCACAGCGCGCCTGGCAGCCACAGCGCTCCAGGCTAAAATGCTGGTCACATCTTTATGTAAACGGCAATTTATCGAGCTCAGAAAAGTTATCGAGTCCATTTTTATTTATCGCACGATAAGTCAATTTATCGATTATCGCGACAGGCCTACGCTTGGCCAGAACTAAAGGCTTGTTTGACATGAGCGAGACCGATGCAGACCTGCGCAATTACAATCGCCGTCTTGCTAGTGCGTTGCATGATGGTTAGTCATTTTGTCCGACTTGCTCAGGAGGCTCGCCTACATGAGATGTTGAAATCTCGCGGGACAAAGACGCCCACAGACTTCTCTCCACGGGCTGCGGAAGCGAAATGCTTGATGGGAAACGACTCGCTGGTATCTCGAGCTGAGCGGTGCTGTTTACCCCGTGCTGGTGATGAAACTCTCCAATTGGCTCGGCAAAAGTTTGTTGTTGTTTTGTGTCGGTTTTACGTCGCCACTTCCATTCACATTTTTCATCATTGTTCCAATATGTTTATCATCATGAAATTAATATCTATTAGGGGTGTAACGGTTCACAAACATTTCGGTTCGGTACGTACCTCGGTTTTTAGGTCACGGTTCGGTTCGGTAAGTTTTCGGTACAGCAGAAAAAATTATCACAAAACATAACTTTTAAAAAAATATATATTATTAAACTGTGAATAATGTATTCACTCAAATAAATACAAAATATAATAAAATAAACATTAAGGTGCAGCATTTTGATGAACTGAAATAATCTGTATTTGAACTGTACTGTAGGCCTACTAGTACTCACAAAACATAAACTATTAGTTTTGGGTTTTTAATTATTATTAAACTGTGAATATTCACTCAAATAAATACAAAATATATTAAAATAAACATTAAGGAGCAGCATTTCGATGAACTGAAATAATCTGTATTTGAACTGTACTGTACTAGTACCTAAGCAGCCAGTTTGACATTATGACTTACTTGTCATTTTCATGTTTTTTTAAAGAAAAATGAACTTGTCCACATTGCTTGCCGAAAGGCCAGATCTGCTGGCACTAACAATGTCCCATGCTGTGGAGAACACCCTCTCGCTAGGGACAGAGGTAGCAGATACAGCCAGGTAGCGCTTTGCTAACATGGCAACATAAGGATATTTGGCGTTTGTAATAGCTTTGGCTCGGTCTGAACTTTTTGCGAGTGGTGGAGGCTTAAATGCTAGTGGGAGTTGGGTTTGCACTTCAGTCTTTTTCTTTTGGTACCGGTGATATTCACGTTTGGTGTTTTCAAATGAGTGTGCAAGTTTGATGTATTGCCAGCCGCGTAACCAATTTTAGTTGAACAATGCCGACAAACTGCTTTAGTTCGGTCCACCTGTCTTTGTCCGTCATCCTTGTACGTAACTGCGAAACCAAAATGTTCCCAAACCGGAGACTTCAATGATTATGGAGGATTTTGGAGCTCAACTTTATCTGCGTTCGCCATTTCGACGGTTCCTCAAATTACAGCCTGTCTATCAAGCATAACATCCCAATAAGCTACTAGCAACTGCAAAATATTAAAAGTGAGGCTATTACAGTAGACCTAACGTTAGTCTAGTAGCTTCTAATATTTTGCTAAACATTTGCTAGATACATGTTGGCTAGCTAATGAGCTTCACATATCAACCTGACAAACTGTGAGGCTCCACTCGCATCCCCCCCCCCCCTCCGCACCACAGTTACTCCGCTGCGAGACGCTGCACGCACCCCCAACTCTGACTGACTTCCCGCCTCCCTGTCTAACTGGGAAACTGATAGAATTGGATCATAAGATCGTCGTGTTTTTGCAACTTCAGCATAGGGGATAGGGATGTTTATTGAACTTCGGCTTTCAACTGATTTATCTTCGAAACATGTATGGCTCTGCCGCTCAGCGCTGCTGCTTTCCTCTGTCTGTGTCTGCGTTCTTCGCACCTGCCTGTAATCTGAGAAGGTCCCGACTCTCTGGCTTGCTCCCGCCCGGAAAATATTAAGTGTTGATTGACAATTCAGTAATACCCTATCAGATAGCGCTGTGGGCGGGACATTGCTCGTGTACAGAGAGTGGTGACTGCAGCCAGAGAAACAGCCGCATCAGAGTCAAAGTTTTATCGGCAATTTGATTAAAAAAAAGGCCGATACCGATAATCGTTCAAATGCGGAATATCGGCCCCGATAATCGGCCAGGCCGATAATCGGTCGACCCCTAACCGTTACACCCCTAATATCTATATATTTAATACTATACTTGCACTGCTTACCGTTTTCATACTGTATATATCTTAGCATATTCATACACACTGTTAAAGGTGTATGCAATTTTGGAGAAACCAGCTCGAGTGCGCTAGAATTTGAAAATACACAACCAAAAAAAATCTGCCATTTCCTTCCAGAGCCCCTCCTCCAACACACACGAACGCGCACATGACCAATGAGGGCACGAGATAAGTTTGTGCACAGATGGAAGGCTGACAGGCAAGTAGGCTATCCAGTTATTTTAGCCGGGCCGGCTAAAATGATTGGTCGTGCTTTTTACAGTACTACGGATTCCACAGATTACATTTTTTTATGGATTTTTTGTCAAAGCACTTAAGATATTCATTGCTATCGGGCTGTTAAGAGCATTCCATAGAATATAACAAAAAGTGTATCTCGAGCCGGTTTCTCAAACTTACCTATCCCACCTTTAATACTGTTCATACTGCTCATAGGCTGCTGTGTATATCTATTGTATTCATACACACTCACTGTTTATTCATCATTCAATTCATTCTCTATTTTATTCTGTAGATTGTGTACATTACTTTTCACTTTACTGCTTTTTGCACTCCTGGTTAGAAGCTAAACTGCATTTTGTTGTCTCAGTACCTGTAATCTGTGCAATAACAATTAAGTTAAATCTATTCTTGAGCAGGAACAAATGTATTTACTTAGTACATATCTGACATTAACGATTAAACACATTTGTGCATTCTTTAGAAGAGAGAAACTTGCTCTGTCATAGGCCTACTGGGTCAGGCTACAAGGAAGTGGAGAGAAAGATATTACAAACAGAATACTACAGGATTGTTGGGAATATACAAAGTTCCAGGGGCTTGGGTTTGGCTGGACAAGTAAGGATAGAACGAGGGCATATGGGGTGGAGACCATAACGTTTGCCAAAGCAAGCCCATTTAGCAGTGTTCCCCCATGGCTTTCCCCAGAAGCTTATATAGATGTGAGTATCATAGAAAGAAAAAAAGAGTGGCCAATAAATGAAGTGGGAATTAAAACTAGTATGTGCCTGAACGAAAAGTATTACAATTACCTCAAAATGTATATAGATGGATCTAAGAAGCAAGAATGCGTGGGGATACCAGAATTCAAAATATCAATCTCAAAACGATCAGTTTATACAGCAGAAATACTAGCAGCAATTATTGGGCTACAATGGGTTGAAGAGGTCAGACCTGATAGGGTGGTGATATGCAGAGACTCACTATCTGCTTTGAAAAGCACAGTCGACAATAACTGTTAGAGAAGATCTAATCATTGAACTTAACCACTGCTTACTGAGACTTCAGAGGAGGGTTAGATGTGCAGCTATGCTGGGTGCCTGCACATGAGGGGGTTCAAGGGAATGAGCATGCTGATAAGTTAACAAAAGATGCATTACAGAAGGAAATAGCAATACCAGTTTCACTTGGAAAAGGAGAAGGAAAAGCAATAATTAAGAAGAAGGGTATGGAAATATGGCAGAAAAGGTGGGAGGAAGATCAGAAAGGGAGGAGATACCACAAGTGACAGATCACCATCACTAGACTCAGATTGGATCATACAGGATTAAACGGCACAATGTTTATAATGGTAAAAAGTTAAGTTGAAGAATGCAGGGGGTGTGGAGTGAAAGAAAATGGCGAGCTTTTTGAGACCTCCCCCGGCTGCAATCGGCTATTCTCGTCTACTTTCGAGGCGAGCCGCAGCTCATCTCAAACAAGCCTTAACAGACATGATGGCAGACGGATGCAGTGGGAAAACATACATCAAGTCCCTCAAGTGTCAGATGTATCTCTGCATTTCAAAAAAGGATGGAGTACTACAAATGAGGGCTCAGTATTTGTTGCATTGAGTTGTTGTGCTCTAATGTTGTCTAAATGTACTTGTATGTTAAAGAGCAACTTCCAGGTTAAAGACACCTGTGAATAAATGTGTAGGAAAATGATGAATACACTAGATTTTCAACAAAAAAAAAAAGAAATATACACTACAGTGACATCTGGCGTCGTTTTTGTAATAGTTGGGGGCCTAGGGGGGAAAAAAGGACCGTTTGGTTCAGATTCTCGCAAATTCGCCAAATTTGGCACAGATGTTGTCCATACCGTACTTAATCATTTTAAGATGGGTGCCAAGATTGGCGCCCCATGGTACTGCCATATTGCGCAATCCAATATGGCTGCCACCCGAAAAAAACAAAAAGGCCTAGAATCATAAATGATACCACTTTTTAGGGGTTTTCTGGGCCGTAAAATCTGATTCTGGTGTTATTTAAATGATTTGAGGTCAAGATTACCCCTCAAGGTCAAGTTTACTCATCAAAGTTAGTATATAAAGGTAATATCGGGGTAAAATTCAGTATTTCTGGTGCAACATGCCAGATTCTACCCCCATTTTTTTTTCTCATTATAAGCTATACTTGTATGTATCAATGTTTTATTTCACAATTCAAAACAATCTGATTCTGGTTTCATCTCAATGATATGAGGTCAAGTTTACCCCTCTAAGTTAACATAAAGGTCATTTTGTGTCATAAAAAATAAAATGGTATCATTATTTATTGGAAATAATGTTTTGCCATTTAACCTATTTTCAAACTTGTTTGAGAGACAAGGCAGGAGTCAAACAGTAACAACATGTGCTGTGTTTGCTGAATCAGCCTGCCAGTTAAACCAGGTGAAGGTAACCTAATGAGGCTGTACTGGTGATTCATGGTCCACATACAAAAGACAGGTAAGTTGTAATGTTAGCAAAAGTGCATGCATTTTCTGATAGACAACATAATGAAATTAGTGTGCTGTTATAGTTTCATGGTGTGAATACTGTCAAAGAACATGTAGTTGATGTTTTCAAGCTAGCTAACATTAGCTATATTAGCTCTGACTAACATTAGCTAACAATTGCTCAGAGATTAGAAGCTAGCTAGCTCAGTGATTGTTGGTGAATAATATCTTGCTGAGCTAAGGTTAATCTGCCTGTACACTTGCCAGCTAATAAGATAACTAATGTCATTTTGAGAAATTTCATTATTAATTCATTATTTTGCCCAAATAAAGTCATCAATAAATTAGAACAATGATATGAAGTGAATTAAATGAAGTCCTGGGGATACTAATATTGCTATCATTTTTGCATGTGCACTCTGCTCTCTGGTCCCAACCAACGTTGATACCAAACCTATGTCCTTGTTTTTAGGTGCCTGCTATGTCACCTATAAGACGGGATGGCAAGTGAAAGTTCTTTGTGTCGACGAGCCTACATCATCATAATGGACTAGAACAAGAGTGTCAAGTCAAGCATGTCTTCTATCAAAATTATGAACTGGGAACTCTGTTGTCTTTGTCAAATGGTCAAACCTGGAGAAAGCTTGACAACTCCAAAGACAGAGGGACTTGTATCACTTGAGAGGGATCTAAAAGACTTCAATGATATCAATGCCAATGATCTTCCTTGTAACGTCACGATTAGTCAGTTGAATGATGGTTCAGGCATTGCAGCAACTCTTACATTGCATAAGGCTGTGTATCACAAAACGTGCAGGCTTTATTGTAGTAGTTCTCGGGTTAAACGGGCGAGAGAGAAGCAAGACAAAGAAGCTGCCCCCAGTGCAGAGACTGGCCCTAGTCCCAAAAAACTCAGATCATCTGGGAATTTTCAGCAACAAGGCAATGTCAAATATTGTATCATCTGTGAGGGCGTGGATCCAGCTAACCTCCACAGGGCAACATCTGATGATGTAGATAACAATCTAAAGAGTTGGGCGAAGACCAACAAAAACTTTGCTTTACTTGGCAGACTAGTTGCCCCAGCTTCTGATGCACATGCGGCTGATTTCCATACTCACCATAACTGTTATGTAAGTTTAAGAAACACCGCTATCGCTACTGAGAAACGTGATTCGGTGCGGCCTGCACCTTCGCCCTTCAATACGATCATCTGCGCTCAGATAATAGCCCTGATCGAACATTCAGAGAACACTTTATTCAAGCTCTCAGAGCTACGCAATATGTATCGAAAGTTTACGAGTGATCAAGGTCATCAATGCCAAGATGAAAAAGTGCCACACTCAACCCGATTCAAGGATCACCTTCTCAAGTTTCTACCTGAATGGGTTGAGGTTTCCAAGGAAAATAAAGGCCGGAAGGATATTTATCTATCTCACAAGTTTAAGGTTGCTGATGAGCTTGCCAAGACATATAGCGCACAAATTGGTCAAGAAGATGCTCTTATTTTCATGCGGGCTGCCATGATGATGCACAACTTTATACAGAGTCAACTGCCTTTTGATGGCTCCTTTCCTGCTAACTGCCTCACAGCTCCAGTTAGTGAAGAGATGAGGAGTTTCTTCAATGTAGTGCTCCAGGGCCCATCAGCTCTTGAGAAGATTAGTGAAGACAGCAATCTGAATGCAAGGGAGAGAATTGCATGCAACATCTCACAACTGCTTATCTACAATACTAGTAAGGGTACACACCACGCTGTGAAGACGGATACAATACGCCACAACAAGGAGCGAGAAACCCCCTTCCCCCTGTATCGTGGCCTCAGGCTGCATGGACATGGACGGAACAAAAAACAGATTGATATTGAACATGCTCAAGGCATGTCAGTATCATACAAACGGGTCATGCAAGTTAAGCGAGGTATTGCTCAAGCGGTGTGTGCTCGCCATGTCTTAGATGGAGTGGTACTACCAACCAACAGCCGTCTCAATGTCTTCACCACCCATGATGTGGATAATTTAGACAGCAAGGCTCAGGGCAACTTCTCACTTGATGAGTTCCACGGATATGCCCTTAGCGTGACCAACCATCTCTCGCATGAGAACCTAGGTGTGAAGCGGGATCCAATTAAGCTTGACCCCTCTGACACGTCGACTCCAAAGCTACCAGACTCTTACGTGATCCAGCCCCCAGTCCAACTTACTCAAACAGATGTCTTTGCACCAAAATATGGCAACAGCAAAGTCAGACCACCGCTTGATGTGCAAGGTGCCACGGTCAAGGATGAGGTATGGATGGCGCACGTTAGCAGAGGGTGACATCATCACTTGGTCGGGATACAACTCTATGCTAGCCAGCGAGCAATCAGTGAAGCCCCCAGCTGAGATCGGCATCTACCCCCTATTCCCAGACAAGGCCGCATCCGCATCTTCAATGAAGCACGCGATGGAGCTGACGATGCAAGGCACAGAGTTCCTCAACCCAGGCCAGACTAGCGTACTCGGTGCAGATCAGCCACTATTTGCTATCATCAAACTGCTCCAATGGCAATACCCCAACACTTTGGGAGAAGACAAGTTGGTTGCCATGATGGGTGCGCTGCATATTGAAGACAAGATGCACCTAATGATTGGGAAGCTGCTGCTCGACTCCGGGTGGGCCACCATCCTCGCTAAGGCTGAGGTCCTGACATCCGGTCGCGCACAATCTGCGCTCAATGAGCATCACATCAAACGCACAAGGTATGCCCATCAAGTTTCTCTCATGTCACTTTATGAGCTCAAACAGACTGCCTACGCAGAGTATTGTGAGAGTATAATGGGCCCACCTGAGTCATTTGATATGTGGGATCAACGTTCACAAACTGTTCCCCAGTTCAAGTTCTGGTCAACCATAATGAAGCTGGAGCTTCTGATGTGTCGCTTTGTGCGGTCCCTGCGGGAAGGGGACTTTCCACTATATGTGCAAGCATGTGACGAACTTTGCGGCTGGTTTCACGCCCTGGACCACACAAACTACGCACGTTGGATGCCAGTCCATGTCCGTGACATGGTTCAGATAGCTGATAAACACCCTCAAGTACATGCTGAATTCATGAAAGGCAACTTTGTTGTGCAGAAATCAGCTAGAAAGTTCAGCCTCATGGCCAAGGACCAAGCACATGAGCAGTCCAACAAAAGCCTCCAGGCGCATGGCGGAGCCGTTGGACTCTATGAGAATCCTGAAGCCCTTACATTGTTTATGCTGGCTGGACCTGATTGCACACGGATAGTTGAGGAGTTTGAGGCCATCAATGACCCACCAACGTCATCCACTGCTCATCATGAGGAAGGACATAACTTGCAAGTAAAGTTTCGCAAGGATGTACTCTCGTTCATCGATGTGGTACAGCAGCTAGGCAACCCCTTCCTTGCTACAAGCCAGGAGCTTATTGCACTCGATACACAGAATGTCATGGAGCCGGCAGTTGTTGCTTCTTTATCTCAAATCCATGAAGCCGGCCAGACCCTTCATGCAGCATATGTCAAGGAAAGATTGGAAATGGCTTCAGTACCAGTATCTGATACCGTCAAGCGGAAAAACATGCTAACATTCGCCAACCGAACTGGCCCCAAGAAAAAAGGTACAAAGGACGGTGGCATACAGAAGCAGAACATGGTTTTAATCACACAACTGTTCCTTTCACTCCAGTCACGTCCCAATGCTGACATGACAGACTTCTTTCAATTCGAAAATCAGAGAGAGCCACCGAGCCTGGCGGACAGAGGGTCTCTGCGATCTGGGACAAAGTCTGACATTCTTCAATGCCTCAATGCTAGCACAGGTCGTGCAGCTTCTGCCAAACAATCTACCGTTGTGGTGTTGGATATGGCAGCAGTCATCCACATGGTGCGCCCCACAACAGCAAAGACATTCAGCGAGTATGTCTTGCTCAACATTACACCATTTCTGGAGGCCCAAATGACAACTAGTACCCACCGCATTGATGCTGTATGGGACAACTACCCAGAGGAAAATAACCTAAAATATCTTACACAGAAACGGCGTGGGAATGGTTCACGGACAAAAGTCGGTGATGGTAGCACTCCAATCCCTAAGCATGAATGGAGTGGCTTCCTAAAAAACGAGGACAACAAAAAGGAGCTCTTCTCATTCATCAGCACACAGATCTCAAAGAATGACATGCGTGGAAAGCTCCTTCTGACTACCCACTTTGAGACTGTGCTCTCCAACATGCCTTGTGATGTCACAAAACTACAGAAGTGCAACCATTCTGAGGCAGACACCAGGATCCTCCTGCATCTGGCACATGCAGCAGAGCAGGGTCATACAACAGCCTTTGTTCGCACCGTAGACAGCGATGTTGTCATTTTGGCAATCCGGTTTTTCGAGACCCTTGGCCTAACGGAGCTCTGGGTGGGTTTCGGTACTGGTCGAAAATATCGTGACATACCAGTCCATACCATCTACTCTGATCTCGGTCCATCAAAGTCATTGGCACTACCCCTCTTCCACAGCTTAACAGGGTGTGACACAACTTCCCAGTTTCTTGGATGTGGCAAGAAGACAGCTTGGGCAGCCTGGAGAAGCATACCAGACCTCACCAACACACTAGTTGCTCTCACAAACACCCCTGACCTCTTCAGTCTTGAGTCTGTGCATATGCAGAACATTGAACGATTTGTCGTGCTCATGTACAGCAAGGGGTGTGGTGCAGCTGGTGTCAATGAGGCCAGACATTGCCTCTTCACCACTGGAAGTAGATCCCTGGAAAACCTCCCACCTACCCAAGCTGCACTGTTCCAGCATGTCAAGCGAGCGCTACTGCAGGCAAGTTTCTACTGGAATCAGGCAACCTCGGTCCAGCAGGAAATTCCTGACTTCAGTGAGTGGGGCTGGCACAAAGATGGCACTGGCACATGGCAACCACTGTGGACCACTCTTAGTGATGCATCAGCAGCATGTGACCTTCTTGTGCGCTGTGGCTGCCTCAAGGGATGCATGGGAAAGTGCAAATGCCACTGTATCGGTGTCCGATGCACAATCCTCTGCAAATGCGAAGGTGGGTGCCTTAATAATGAAGATGACAGCCAGTAACTCCACACCTTGCAAGGGATGGAGACACAAAGAATGTGAAAGACAACATTGTGATCTAACTTTTTGATTTTAGCAAGTTTTACGGAGTAACTATTTTGATTACATTGTCCCCTACTGTTGTTTACTGTTGTTGAAGTTGGACTTGTATTAGTTTGTTGTTTATAATAAACAATCTACTGTTTTGAGTTGTGAAACATTGATATATATACAACTACAACTTATAATGGAAAAAAATAACTTTTTGGGGGTAGCATCTGGCATGGCGCACCAGAAATACCGGATTTTACCCCAATATTACCTTTATGTACTAACTTTGATGAGGCCTTGAGGGGTAATCTTGACCTCAAATCATTAAAATAACACCAGAATCAGATTCTACGACCCAGAAACCCCCTAAAAAGTGGTATTATTTATGATTCTATGACTTTCCGTTTTTTTCGGGTGGCAGCCATATTGGATTGCGCAATATGGCAGTACCATGGGGCGCCAATCTTGGCACCCATCTTAAAATGATTAAGTACGGTGTGGACAACATCTGTACCAAATTTGGCGAATTTGCGAGAATCTGAACCAAAAAATCCCCTAGGCCCCCGACTATAAGAAATGTTCACTTCCGCATAAAAAAGCCTCGGCACGTGACCTCCCGCGTGTGACGTAACACGGGGGACACAAGGGGGAGAGCGGCCGGTGTAACGTATTAATAAACATGGATCCCAATGCTAGTTTCGACACAGAAGAAGTTGAACATGAATATTCGAATGCATATGACGGACCACAACCTTATAATTATGAGCCTGCTAGGCGTCCAAGAGACCAGGAGCAGCAAAGGATTAGAAGAAATAACGGCCATCGGAGAGAAATGGAGCTATGGTGTGAGGAGAACCAGTGGAGAACTGGGCAGCTACCTTGGTGAGTGACCGGCGTTAGCTACAGAATGTTAGCTAACGTCACATCACAACATTGTAAAGTTAGCTATCATATATCAGGCTATAACTAAAGTAGCATTGTTAATATAGTAACGTTACTGGCAGGACTGTTTATACTGATCCATAACAGAAACTAATGCGCAAGTATCAGCCGTATCTCGCGTTACCTAATGCAAATCCACACTACGGTGCTGTGTACCGGAGTGGAGACGCCAGATACGGCTGATACTTGACGATCTGGCGGAGAAAGGTTATGGAGCCTCCGTTGATATGTCGTTGTAAATGGCTTGATGGAAAGCAGGTGTGTAGTCGGGGAGGGTGCACAGCTGATTGCAGCAGGTGAGTGGAAGTTGAGCCGGGAGCCAGGAGTGACAGCCACCACGCACACACAAACAACACAGACAGGGGGAAACAAACAAACCCAAAGGAGACGGCTGGAGCAGTACAGCCACCACAGCGTTACCTAATGCAATGTTTTACGGTGCCGTGTACCGGAGGAGAGAGAGAGAGAGCAGCGAAGGGGGGGGGAGAGAGAAGTAATACGGTTTCCTGATAAAGCTGTGGAGAGTATGTGCTGCAGGGAGGTGGATGCACAACGCACCCAGGAACGAACGCTAGCTCCGGTCCTTTTTACTGTGGACTCGATGTCCTGACAGGCTGGTATTTGTACAACCTGCACAAACACAATACTGCACCATGATTACAAATGGTGAAATACAATGTAAAACTACCGAAGAATACCAGCTCACTAAAACACAACCGCTCTACTCAATGCAACTCTACTATACCCGCGGTCAGAGAGCGGAGATGTGTCCCCTGTGTGATGTAATATGACGCGTTTGACGTATGACCTTAAAAAAAAGCCGTTTTTAAGAGCAGAGCTCAAAATTGCTCCTTTCCCTCTGAATTCCTGCCCTTATGTCTCGTAAAACATATCAAATCCTGCATTCACTTTTTTAATTGTAATTTTCAAGCAAGTTTAAGCATAAATGTAGAATAAATAAAAACCTGCAATGAGCTCTTTAATGTTGTTGTATACTAAGCTTCGCATAACTAACACCCGATGTCCTCTACAAAGGACACACAATAAAACAAAAATTAAAACATATTTTTTTAGTTTGTGTTAGTCATTATGTTAATACCACCCTAAAGACTTGTGTGATCTAAAAAAAGAAAGAAATTTGAAACCTTTTTGTTTCTGGGTCTCAGGAGTTATAATGCAGTAATTTCATTTAAATCGTTGTAAAATGGGGCATACTACATAACGAACACTTTTGGTACACTAAAAACACATTAATGTGATGGTAATGCTCATGTACTTTACTTTTGCATTTATTTAAGTACTTTTACTTGTAACAGAGTAGTTATACACAGTGATGTTATTACTTTTACTCAATTAAAAATATCTGAGTACTACTTTTCCACAAAGAAACAACAAATTCAGAGTGTTTCTGCAAATTGTACAACAATACTGTAGTACAATACATGCATTATGTAGAATTGTACAGTGCATAGTATGTATACAGCTTCAACGATGCTTTGTTTGTTTCTCCCAGAATAGCTGAATACTACGTGACTAAAACATTTAAAATACCTTTACAGATGATTACAGTAATGGCACCGGAGCACTAACGTTGCAGACTATGTTCTCAAGTCCGGACCCTTTTTAGAATTGTTTTTGTCCATAAAATAATGCGTGTGTACAAACCTAAGAATACGCTGTAATATTCCGCCGAGCAAATCCACGGTTTCGAGCTGTATTAACTAACAAGTTAACATTGTCCGCTATATCGTTACTAAACGATACGAGCCGTAAAGTACGCATAATCATAACCTCTTCCGCGAAGTCAAGTTTGTGTCCCTAACAATAACCCTGAAATTCATACATGTTTATTGTAATTTACTTGAAAATACCTCATTTCTTCTGTTACTTCCTTGTCAACACTTTCGGAGATGGAGTGGGCGGTATCATCATTTTGCCCTACGTCACTTGACGATGCACTGCCCTGTCATTGGTCGGTTAGGACCAAGTGACGATGCACTTCCCTGTCATTGGTCGGTTAGGACCAAGTGACGATGCATCGCCTTGTCATTGGTCGGTTAGGACCTGTTAGGACTTGGTCGCGAAAGTGTTAGGAATGGGCAGGAATTGGTAGGAAAGCTGTTAGGAATGGTTAGCAATCGTTAGGATGTGTGTTGAAATAATAACATACGGAACACCTCTTTTGTTTTTAACATCTGATGTTTATAAGTTGCTTAGTTTTTTCAACAGTCCCTGTTACACAACACTTTACAATCAAATGCACACCGTTTTTTCTAGACTAAACACGGGTATATGATCCAAAGTTGAAAAGATACAAGATAACAATGAAGTTGTTAGGATGTGTATATCGATATTACATTTCTATCTTGTTCTGTTTGCCCGGAACACGGTGGGCGCGTCTGTGCAGTCTACTCCGCTGCAAATGAACAAACGAAAAGATTCGCTGCGAGCAGGGTTCGAACCTGCGCGGGAAGATCCCATTGGATTTCAAGTCCAACGCCTTAACCACTCGGCCATCGCAGCTAGTGAAAGTGTATGGTTAGTCCTTGTGTTTTTAAACATATTTTTAAACTAACACAAATACCTGTGTCTTCTTCTTAGACATCACTTGTCAATTGTTTAGTTCAACTATGGACTATTTTGGTCACCTAACACATTTTAAGAATGATATAGAATTCATTGTCTAGCTGCACTCAGTCACCAGTCAGTGGAAGTTCATTGACAACACCCTCATTGGCTGAACTCTGGTGGGGACAAAATGCTTCTTCTCAATTTCATTAGGCCTTATCAACAAGGCCCTGTACCCAAACTGACTTGCAGTATTGCTACACCCTCTCTCTCTTTATTATTTTCATTAAGCTGGAGCCTTGACCTTTACATTTTAAGGCATTTTCACATCCACTTGCACTTTGGTAAAGCACTCATGTAGGACTTTTGAGGCACACCTAGTTTGTGTATTGTATGTTGGTACAAAGATCAGTGTTTTGTGACCTGATTGGCACTCCCTCAGGGTGTTTCCATATATCTATATTTTGCAAACAACTAAAAGAATAATTTCCCTATAGCCTTTGTAGAATGTTGACATATGAACCTATGGTAGACAGATTAGGTACATTACGTTTATTCTATTTGTATATTGTGAATGTATCAACTCTTTCTGAATAAATGGATTGATGTGACTGCACATAGTCCCTTGATCCTCCTTAGTAACAGTCATGTTTCCTTAGCAGCGGTGTGTTAGCAGAGTATTAATAACCTCTAAAATGTCCAAGATGACCAATCAGAATAGAGTATTCAAGCCATGTAATAAAAATATTTGTGTTAAAACCTGAAAGACTGTTCTGTGTCCTTATTACTGTTACTGTAACTGTTTTACTGTAACAGCAGCCTTGCCTTATTAAAGTTGTAAACATCTTAAGTTCTTGAGTTTTAGGCCAAATACAGTTTATTTACTGGGCCATTTACTGTTTGGAGATTACAACAATTTAACCAATCATGTCATTAATTTATATCATCCAGGAGCAAATTCAGGCAATAAAATAACAAGCAGTACATAACAATAATTACAATATTTGACAGAATAATATTCCATGTATTACTGACACAAAGGTTTCCTTTTGACAACAGGCTTGTTGCCCAAGTATAAAAGAACAACAGTCACTTCACTCCAAACAACATCAGCTAAGAAAAGGTTAATAATCTGTAAAATATATACAGTAGGTATGGGCCCAACTAGTCTCTGAAATGAATACTGCAGCCCCACCCCTAAGAAAGATCACAGAATTCGCTCAGTCATGATAAGAACCAATACTTCTCACGTTGGAGGAGTTTCCTTCTGCCTCAGTATCTTTCCCAGAAAGGGACTTCCACACACACATATAGATATCTGACTCGTAAATGACGTTTTTATGAATGTGAATCACCACATACAAAACAGCTGTGGTCCATCTTTCCTTTTTACATGCTGCTCTGACAAGTCAAACACAACTACCTATGTATTGTTTCAACTATTTCACTCACTTTACCTTATTTAGACGTACAGTACAGTACAGCACAGTCATATTTTATTATAATTCTTAGTTGGCCGGTACATTTAATGTAAGCAAATAGTAAAAAATGCTATCATTAATCAAAAGAGCTGTGTGCTCATACTTCAAACATAACATAAAGAATGGACTTGTGTGACTGCTTGTCATTTGTTACGCGTGGCTCCAAGAAAGTTAAACCATTAAAAGAGGGGGGAACTGAAAAAGAAAGAATTTCCTCTTTATACACACCCTTTGTACACTGGCTAAACTCTACTGAGTCCCAAGCCTGGGTTTCAAACTGCCCCAATGGCCCAGTCTCTCAGGGTCTAGGCTTTCTTTTTATCCCGTGAACGAATAAAACTTAAGGAAGTGTAGTTTACGTTCTGTTTGTAGTGTGAAGTCTTGGTCAATGTACCTATTTTGTGGCAAGTATTTGTGAGGGAAGTTGGAACCATAACGCGATTTGACCCAGCCGCAAAGCCAAATGGTGTAAAGTGTCGTTCAATGGCCCTTTCCCCAGTTCCAACCCGCTACTTGCCTGGCGCACACCCATCTTCAACATTAGCCTTCATTTTGAACCTAACCACACACCTTTACATTTTGTGACACCAACTTGGGCCAGGGCATTAAGAAGGGCATTACGTGGTAGGTCCAATTGGTCATAGGCCCGATTACAAGTACCATATTCAACTTCTACCTTCCTCAACTTAACACCTATAACATGCAATGACTGCATCTTTCACGGTTGTGACACTATCTCATTGAAATATTGGTATCAACTAGAAAAGGACTCGAAACTGCTTTGTCTCCAAGAGCACATTTTGCTATCAAAACAAACACAACACACACTCTTCTGGTTAATAATGACTTAAGTTACTTAATAATAATAACAAAGTCTAAAATCTTATGCAGCAAAACATATATAGTATGGAAAATGGTATTGTTCTTATAGGCAAGGCACGTTTATTTATAAAGCACCTTTCAACACAAGGAAATTGAAAAGGCTTTACAAAAAATGAAAGACATTAAGAAAATGGCATTTAAAAACAGTCAAAGCAAAGATAAAAAAAATACATGGAAAGTTACAGTGCAGTTTAAGATGTGAATAGTTCAATTAAAAACAGTGGCAAAAAGAAAAGTCTTCAGCCTGGATTTAAAAGTAGTAAGAGTTGCAGCGGACCTGCAGGTTTCTGGGAGTTTGTTCCAGATATTTAGAGCATAATAACTGAACGCTGCTTCTCCATGTTTAGTTCTGACTCTGGGGACAGAAAGCTGACCAGTCCCTGAAGACCTGATAGTTCTGGATGGTTCATAATTTAGCAGTAGATCAGAAATGTATTTTGGGCCTAAACCATTCAAAGCTTTATAAACCAGCAACAATATTTTGAAATCAATTCTTTGACACACAGGAAGCCAGTGTAAAGACTTCAGAACTGGAATGATGTGATCCACTTTCTTAGTGTTAGTGAGGACTTGAGCAGCAGCGTTCTGAATAAGCTGCAGCTTTCTAATATATTTTTTAGTGAGACCTGTAAAGACACCATTACAGTAGTCCAGTCTAAAAGCATTGACAAGTTTTTCCAAATCCTGCTGTGACATTAGTCTTTTAATCCTAGAAATATTCTTGAGGTGATAGTAGGCTGATTTAGTAATTGTTGTAATGTGACTGTTAAAACTCAGGACTACACCTATATTTCTGGCTTTATCTGTTGTTTTGAACATTGCAGACTGAAGCTCAGTGCTAACTTTTATACGTTATGCCTTGGCTCCAAAAACCATTACATCAGTTTTATCTTTGTTTAATTGGATAAAGTTCTGACACATCCAGTCATTGATTTGCTCAATGCACTTACTCAGTGTTTGAATTGGAGCATAGTCTCCTGGTGAAATGGTTATGTAAATTTGTGTGTCATGATCTGCACAGCTATGGTAACTTATTTTGTTGTTTTTCATTATCTGAGCCAGTGGTAGCAAAGAGAAGAGCCCCCAAGATGGAGCCTTGAGGTACCCCACATGTCACATTTGTCAACTCGGATGTGTATTTACCTATAGAAACAAAGTTTTTCCTGTCCTTTAAGTAGGATTCAAACCAATTTAGAACTGTTGCTGAAAGTCCCACAGAGTTTTCTAGTCGGTTTAGTAATATGTTGTGGTCAACAGTGTCAAACGCAGCACTGAGATCTAATAATACTAACACTGAAGTTCTGCCACTGTCTGTGTTTAAGTGGATGTCATTGAAGACCCTTACAAGAACTTTACAGTGCTGTGGTTTGGTCGAAAGCCTGTTCGGAACACATCAAAACAGTTATTTAAATGTAAGTAATTAGTCAACTGTTGAAAAACTACTTTTTCAATGATTTTACCTAGAAATGGCAGGTTTGATATGGGCCTGTAGTTGTTCATTACTGAAGCATCTAGATTATTCTTTTTTAAGAGCAGTTTAGTGACTGCAGTTTTCAGGGCCTATGGAAAAAAACCTGAGTAAAGAGACTGGTTTACTACTGTATGTGAAGTAGATCTGAGGCGTTGCAATGAAAAACATCTTTGAAAAATCCTATTGGAATAATATCAAGGCAGCAGGAGGAGGATTTCAGAAGTTGAATAATGTCCTCTAGGTTTTTATCATTAATCTGATGGAATTGTGTCATGGTGTTTGAATTGATATTAGGTGGACACAGGGATAACACATTTGCTGTACCTGATGCAGAGGCACTGACTGCTTGTCTGATTTTCTGAATTATAGGCAATAATAAAATCTCACTTTCACAGATAAAGCTCAGCAGAATGAGCATCGCTGGTGACGGACTGAGCCCGAGTTCAAAGTGCACATGGAAACATGATTCTGTCCTGGTTGCTATGGAAAACAAAAAAAAACAAAAAAAAACTGTTTTCAACGTATCTAAGTAACGTAGTGTAACAAACGTGACGATAAGATGGTAGTCTCCTTTTACACACCCTATTAAGTCAAATAACAGCAACTAAAAAAAAATGTTGTACCTGTGTTTCAATCATTTAAATTTGAAAATTGGTAGGATTAACGAATCAAAAATGAAAAAAAGTGGTTTAATTTACAATACAATTTAATCGACTTGCTTTACCGTGTTCCCATCCCATACAAAGAATGCACAAATATTTAAGTATGTAATAATAAGGTGTGTCTATGTGATAACAGTATTCCGTTTATTATACATGGAGCTCCATAATGTCTTACAGTACAAGTTGGTATTTGTAATATCATGTTTGATAGGCTTCCCCACCCTGCCTGTGAACTGCTAAGAGGTCAAAAAGCACTAACACACCTAAAGAGAACACACCTGGTCCCTATCAACTACAGTTACTTATTTACACATTTTGCGACATCAACGGATGGAGCAATTCAGCATCCACCCACCCACCCATCACACCCCTGCTTACCCCCCTCCCCATACATCCTAGCCCTTTATATAAAGGCCTCTGCTCTGTCATTCTGTCTTCATCTCCTGCTAACTAACAGTTAGCCATGGATACATTCAGGTTTCTAGTTCTGCTCCTATGGATGTGTGTCTGCAGGGCGGGAGGACAGGCACAGCATGGGTGAGTCTCCAATCCAAACATAGCACATCAGATATGACAAATACATTAATTGGAAAAAATTATCGCAAGCTAGTCTAATAATCAAATAGTCATTGAAGTATTTTTTATGGAAAATGTAAATTGATTAATCCAGCCTCTGAAATATTGAGACGTCCTGCTTTTCTCGATTTTGTATTCAATAATTGGAATATTTTTGGATATTTACAGATGTTACTTTAGACTTTGAAAAATGTGAATGTGTTTTTCACCATTTTCTGAATTTTATTAGAGAAAATATTACAATAATTATCAAGGAAATAATTTTCAGATGTATAGATAATTGATATAATGCTTGATTAATTTCAGTCCTGGTTAAAATAAAAAAACATTTACATTACAATTTACACATTTTAAATACATCTGTAATATTTGGATATCTTCTCTCCTGACATTTACAGTAAGGGCTCACTATGAAAGGAAACAACCTGCTTTCAACCAAACTTTAACGTGAATCTGTGAATCTGTCTTTCTCTGTTTTACAGCCTACAGAGAACACAAAGAGAGGGTGAGTTGATTTTTATCACACAATAAATTCTGTGTATCATTATCTTTAATCAAAATGTGGACATAAGGTGGGATGGTATGACTAAATGTGACTCCACCAGACCGTCCTGGCGTTGGTGTGGACTTTACCTCTTTGCAGCTTCTTATCTTCACTATACATAAGCAACAAACACTTTTACACTGTATAGATGTGTTAACATTTTCACAACATCAGCCCTCAGTTAAAGCCAACAACTCTAAAGAAGTGAACGTTGCCTCCCTGTTCTTTTTTTAAAATATAGTGAAACTTAAAGAGGACAAAACAGGGTCTCCCTTAGGGGGTTCCTACCTTGTGATTGACAACGGCAACCTGATGATAGAGCTGCAGGGATGACACATATGCGTAGACCACATCGAAAGATACAGTGGTTCCTTCTGCAAAAAGCCAAACAGATTTGATTAGCCGCATCATAGACTCTATGCATTACATTACGTTTTTTATTACTGCACATATTTAATATTTTGTTCCATTCTATTTCAATGTAAATACTGCTATATTTTACAATTTTTTTTATAATTTCTTACTGTTATTATAGTTTTCTCAAAAATAGTTTTCTATCTGTGTTTTACATTTTTGTTTTATCTTTATGTATACACCACAACACCAAGTCAAATTTCTCTTAAGTGTCAACCTACCTGGTAATAAACCTGTTTCTGATTCTGATTCTGATTAGACTATTGTAGAAATAAGCTCTGTGGCAAACAAACATGTATAATACTTGGACATTTTGTTCAGCCAACTCATTCTAACAAAGGAAAAACAAAGTCAACATTGTAAAAGTTAAGTTTAAGGTTGTGCACCCTTCTCACTACTCAAGTCTGAAAAAAGTCCCCTTTATGTCTCTTTAATATGTAACCTTATTTACCTCTAATACTGATTTGAAGGATAAGTGTCTCCTTCATCCTTGACCGGAAACCAATGGTGTCCGCAAAAAACAGTTTATCCAATTGACGATTTGAATATCTCAGTGAGGGTAGAGGAACAAACATGCCAATTACTCATCAAATATCAAGTTTCTAACGGGAAAATTAGGCAGAAAGTCTTAAATCTTATACAATAAAACTCTTATGGTATGGAATGTGGTACTGTTGGTATGGTTATGTTCTCTAAGGCAATGATAAGATCGAACAGCTGATTTTCCTTGACCATGAAGATGACAAAACATTTATGGCTCTTAAGTTATTGGCCTCTACAGTATGCATTTGTCAATCGGCCTGTGTTTGTCTATTTCCAGGAGTAGAGCTGACCTCCTGTGACTTTAACCAGGACAGTGCACCATTCTGCAGGTTCACTCAGGACAGAACAGACAACGGCGATTGGACCCGACAAAGAGGTCCAACCCCAACCCCCAACACTGGCCCCAATGGAGACTACCCTTACGGAGGTCAGTCCTGAGTGCATGGTTTAGATGAAATATTTACTGCCTGTAATCAACCATGATTAGGGTTGATTTAGAACCTTAGCATGGACATTTGGACACATTATATAAATACACATCTTCCTTCTGTCTGAATCTGTCTGCAGAGGGCTTCTACATCTACCATGAGAGTGACAATGTGGCTAATGGACAGAAAGTTCGTCTTCTGAGCCCCGCCCTCTCATCTTCCTCATCTTCTCAGATCTGTGTCCAGTTCCGATACTACATGTACGGCTCAGACAATACAAATTTGTTCAGAGTTCTGGCCAAGAGGCCTGGCGGTGAGGACGAAGTATGGAAAAAGACAGGTATCCAGAGTCCATCCTGGCTGAAGGGCTCCGTCACTGTGTCCAAACCCAGCGGTGAAAGCGTCAATGTGAGTGTCAGCAGGTCACGTTTTTTGTTCAATCTTGACAAAATGTTAGAATCTTCCATCTCCTTTTAGCATGACTTTGCATCTTTGTATAACTATCCCTCCAATACATGATAAGGATGACCCAATATTTCACACACCTATTAGTGCTTAAACACTACATAATAAAGCTACAGTATGTCTCATTTCATTAGCCAATATTCAATCACAATTTAATTTTAAAAAATGTATTCCGAATACAAAGCTGAAATCAATATACAGCTTTTTCCTAAAGTACAACTGCTGAATTAATTTCATCATGTAGATTAACAATGTATGCTCTGTGTCTACTATAGATTGTGTTTGAGGCTCAGAGAGGCTTCAGTGATTCCTGTGACACAGCTCTGGACAACATTGTCATCACTGAAGGAGCATGTCCCTGTAAGCTTTCGCACTGACACACTCATATATGCTCAAAAGCAAATTGCTCTATCATTGATTTTTTTTTTTTTTTTTTTCACAGCTTGTGTTTATGGCTGTGATTTTGACACTCTTGGTGAGATGTGTGGGTGGATGACCAACACTGTGAATCCTGAGATATTTGGCTTTGAACAGTGGGTTGGGCCAACTGACACTGAAGGCAGCGGCCCAAATGATGACTTCTCCAAACCTGGATGTAAGCAGTTCTTGTCTTCAAAAGTCTGCATGGAAATGAATGTGTCACAAGCTTTTCCAGATTGTATGTACTTTATATTAAATAACATTAAGCCAACATGATAACAGCCAATGTACCATCTGTACAAATAAATAAAATAAGCATACTTTTCTCCTTTTTGTAAAATGTCATTAATGGCAAATAAACCTGTTTTATTTGCTTAACATGAAACGTTTAAATACACATACACACCTTTTTAGGCACGTATCCGTCCATAGAAATTAAATTAATGATTTTAATTACATTTTTATCCTTTTCTAAATGTCATTTCTTTTTTTAACCCTATGTAGTCGGTGCCTACATGTTGATGGATGCTTCATCTTCTCGCCCTGGAGCTAAGTCAGAGATCCTAAGTCCTGTAATATCTTCCCCTGGATGTCTTGACCTCACCTTCCATTACGTCCTGTATGGCACCAGCACGACCATGGAGATCAGTGTCCACACTAAAACCCCAGGCAGGTGCATTTATTAAAATAAGACCGAAACACAGACAGCATAACATTTTTTGTCTTGCTTAATTCTGTTTACTTGTATGTACCAGGTGAAAGCCTTGGACCTGCTCTCTTCACTGTCAGGGGGAACCAGGGTCAAAGCTGGAAGCCTGCAGAGGTCCGGTACTTGGGATCTGCTGCCATTGAGGTAAATACTAACTACTGTGAGTCTTTTTAGGTGTGTGTGCATAGATTTCCAATAACCTTCTTGTCACATTTATATGTATTTAAGTTTGTGATTGTGGGAACGTATGGAGAAACTACTCAGACGGACATTGCTGTTGATGCTGTGTGTGTCACGGTCTGCAAAGGTGAGAAACTGACAAGAGGGAATTCAAGTTACTCTCTGCACCATAAGAAATAGGACGTTTAATGGGAAACCATTTATTTTTATTTTTAAAGCTCCACCGACAACTCCTAAACCACCAGTAACAACTCCTGGTCCAACCACACCCAAACCATCAACTCCTGGTCCAACTACACCTAAACCAACAACTCCTGGACCTACCACACCCAAACCATCAACTCCTGGTCCAACCACACCTAAACCAACAACTCCAGGACCTACCACACCCAAGCCAACAACTCATGGACCTACCACACCCAAACCAACAACTCCTGGTCCAACCACAACCAAACCAGCAACTCCAGGACCAACCACACCCAAACCAACAACTCCTGTTCCAACCACGCCCAAACCAACAACTCCTGTTCCAACCACACCAAAGCCAACAACTCCCGGCCCATCTACACCCAAACCAACAACTCCTGTTCTAACCACACCTAAGCCAACAACTCCCGGCCCATCTACACCCAAACCAACAACTCCTGTTCCAACCACACCCAAGCCAACAACTCCTGGTCCTTCTACACCCAAACCAACAACTCCTGTTCCAACCACACCTAAGCCAACAACTCCCGGTCCATCTACACCCAAACCAACAACTCCTGTTCCAACCACACCTAAGCCAACAACTCCCGGCCCGTCTACACCCAAACCAACAACTCCTGTTCCAACCACACCCAAGCCAACAACTCCTGGTCCTTCTACACCCAAACCAACAACTCCTGTTCCAACCACACCTAAGCCAACAACTCCCGGTCCATCTACACCCAAACCAACAACTCCTGTTCCAACCACACCTAAGCCAACAACTCCCGGTCCATCTACAGCCAAACCAACAACTCCTGTTCCAACCACACCTAAGCCAACAACTCCCGGTCCATCTACACCCAAACCAACAACTCCTGTTCCAACCACACCTAAGCCAACAACTCCCGGTCCATCTACACCCAAACCAACAACTGCTGTTCCAACCACACCTAAGCCAACAACTCCCGGTCCATCTACACCCAAACCAACAACTCCTGGTCCAACCACACCCAAACCAACCACTCCTGGGCCAACCACACATAAGCCAACCACTCCCGGGCCAACCACACCTAAACCAACAACACCAGAACCAAGTAAGCATGCATACCTATGAAGTTTCATTTTGAGTTTTAGATTAATGAGATTCTTCAATTATTTCTTTCTTCCTTACATCTTCCTTACACATTTTCCTTACAAGTGCTTTTCTTTCTGCTGTACAGACCCATGCCCTCCTGATGCAGAGTATATAGAATGTGGTCCAGCTTGTATCCCGACCTGTAAGGAACCCTCCACCAACTGTTCTGGATCCTGTATCAGTGGCTGCTTCTGCAAACCAGGGTTTGTCTTCAAGGGTCGACGCTGTGTGCCACTAGAAAGATGTGGCTGTCTTGATGACAAGAATAACTATTACGAGGTTGGATTTCCTTACTAATAACCCCATATGCATGCAATCCTGTTCAATAAATAATGATAACGGAGTACATGACAGGAAGGTTGTACTTTGTAGTTCTAGTCCTGCCGATTTGATCCTTTGTTCAATTTTCTTCTAGCCTGGAGAAATTATATTTGGAGGTGGCTGCTCACAGCTGTGTCGCTGTGCAGGAAACTACACACTAGAATGTGTTGATAACTCATGTGAACCCACTGAAGAGTGTCGTGAGGTTAATGGAGTTTCAGGCTGCTATCCTAAAGGTAATTATGACTGGTAGATGTTCTTGGAATTGGTTCAGGAGCTATTACTAGCAGCTCAACATGATATAATTTAACTATTATGTCAAACAACCACATCTAATGGTGAAAGTGTTTAGAACTCTTATTTCCGACAACACACAAAGGCAGAGAGTAAGTTGAATTATTAGTGACAAAGGATAATTCTTTGAACAGGGATACGGTACCCACTTCATAACAAACCTTCCTCAAACTTGATTGTGCACAGAAAGCAGTGCCTTGCAAAAAATTATCTGATATGGTCGTATAATTGTTCTGATGTGACTAGTAGGAGGCCTATTTTTGCTAATGTTAGAAAACTTTAGATACTGTTCTGCTTTGTAACTGACATCATTGAGTCAGTTAACCCTACCCTGTGTGTGCTAATGTCTCACTACATTTTACGTTTATAATTTTCCTAAAACACTAAATTCTGACCACAGTAACTAAAAAGCTTTAGGTGTCACTTCAAAATGACCATCTGACTTGGTACCAAATGATCTGTCTTCACCATTTGCTGTACTCTACAGCAACTGGAGTTTAGCTAGCTCTTAATCTTAAATTACTGTGAACCAGTGAAGCATATTTGTAACAGAATAACCTCTAACATACTTTCTAATACCTTAGGTACATCCACGTGCATAGCATCTGGTGATCCGCACTACACCACCTTTGACAAACGCAAGTACAACTTCATGGGAAACTGCAGCTATTTAATGACAGGACCCTGCAATGAAACCACCCTGCCACACTTTGAGGTCCATGCAGACAATGAAAATCGCTTTAACAGGCCCACCATCTCCTATCTGAAAGCTGTCCATGTATATGTACGCACGGTGAAGATCTCCATTCTCAAAGGTGGCACTGTACAGGTAAGAATTGGAGGAGCTAGCATAGTTTTTAACAGACAGGGTGTCATGGTAAAGACCATCATACAATTGATTAAATTATAACATGTCAAGGTAACTAAAGTTATTGTAGGCTACAAAAGACAATTAAGGATATAGCTAAATTAAGTAGCTACAATTAAATGTCTTTCCCTTTACATACACAGGATGTAATCCAATGCTTAAATCTCCACATTGAAAAATCGTCAGGATACTTTTATTGTGAAAGCCTACCGGCAAACATTATCCTGTCACTAAGTTGGCAAAACATCATTAGCCGTACAGGTAGCAGTATTAGCCATTTTGTGTTTTAGCTAAATAATACAATTATACGAACACCATGTAATAGCGATAATAAAAACTGTATTGAACTCGACATAGCGTATTTGCATCTGCAGTTTTAAGAGCCAACTGACTCAACTAATGCGTCAAACCAGATGTAGCTTATAGCGATCACATGACTATCACCTGGGCTCTGAATTTTTACACATATTGGCAAAAAAGTTGTTATTAACATTAGTAAGGTGAATTAAAACAATACAAGTAATGTGTTTTTCTCACTTGTTTTACATTGACAAACTTGATGTGAGAATTATTGCTCATATTAACCCGATGTGGGTTCAACACTAACTTTTGAGCTTATTCTACATAATTTAAGTGAAAATGAAATATCCTATAAATGCCACATCTATTATCTCAGTTATTACCAAACTATGTTATTTGCACCTGCTTTCCCCACACAGGTAAATGGAACCAATGTAAATCTGGCAGTGAGTCCAGCCCCAGGTGTCTCTGTGTTCAAGTCAGGGAAGTTCTACACTGTGAACATGGACTTTGGCGTGACAGTTCGTTATGATGGAAACCACTTTATGGATATCAAAGTGATCAAAGAGTAAGTGAAGACAGAAAAAAGATACAGTCATTGGAGAATGTCTCTTTTGTTCTTACCCCAACCCAACATACCAAATCATCCTTTAAATGGACGTTTAGAAAATAATAACAATAACGCTGTTACAAACTCTTGGATATGGTGGTGGACAAGTAGACACATGCAGCTCTACCTGATTTGTTCCTCTCAAAAAATTCTAAAAAATCTAACCTTTATATCGTCTTTTAACCTGCAGCTATGAAGACAAGCTGTGTGGACTGTGTGGAGATTATGACGGGAATGCCAAAGATGACTTCCGTAAGCCAGATGGATCATTGACCAACAACCCCAATGACTTTGGACACAGCTGGAACACTGATCCAGAGTTAGTAGCATACATTCATTTTTCTACAAACAAGCTGCATACACAGACATTACCTTACTAGTTTGACCATACCTATTTATTTAATACGTGTAGATTGCGCATTCTGGGTTGTGCCAATCCAGAAAGGGCACCAGAACAGCTAGTCCGATTTACAACAAGCTAAACACTGCACTCCAGAAATGTGCAGGACAGACCCATGTGGAAAGATTCCTTGCTTTATAGTTAAATCGGATATTTTGGGTCACCATACTAAAATAAACCACACCCGTTTATTTGAGCAACACATGTCAACTTTCTCTAACTTACTGTCTGTGTTGACAGGTGTAATAAGAAACCAAACACCACCATCCCCGACTGTGAGGTTGGAGAGCAGGAAAAGTACGAGAGCTCAGGATACTGTGGTATCTTGCTGGACAAAAAGGGTCCCTTCGCTGTGTGCCACCGCAAGGTCAACCCAAATGTAAGTCGCTTCACAAAAACACACATACAGTACAAACAAACATGAAGCAGTTCCCTCTTTAGATGTAGAACTCATTTTAGTGTACCAACATGCAAAACAATCAATACAACCTCATACAAATAATAAGAAGCAGAGGAAAGAGGGAGACAGAAATGACAGTTTATGGTTTAAGATAAAGATATAAAGTGAAGGATTGTAAATCAAACTACGTGTGTGTCTTCAGAATTACTTCAGGGACTGTGTGTTCGACTTGTGTGAGCTGGATGGAGCCAAGCCCATCCTCTGTGAAGCCATCGAAGCCTACGTCAACGAGTGCCAGGACCGCGGGGTAAACATCGGACCCTGGAGGAACGAAACCTTCTGCCGTGAGTGTCGGGTGAAAGAGTGGACCGAGAAATTATAGATGGATTGTGGGATGTAGGGCAAGACAAAAGCGGCTTTTTTCAAAATAAGAACTCAGCCCAAATGGCTTATGGCGTTATTTTGCCAACCCATTTTGGGTTGGGTTGGTCATTTGTCTATAGCCCACACATGAAGCCTGCTGCCATAAACAATTGTACCATTTTTACATTACTAATCTTCATTATACAATTGATTAATTCAAGCCCTGGTTTCAGCATGTGCTTTTATGCCCTCCCTATCACTGAACTCAGCCTCCTTTCCTCCCCCCCTAGCTCTGAGCTGCCAACCCAACAGCCACTATGAGCCGTGTGCAGCCCCCTGCCAGGAGACGTGTTTGGAGAAACCTTCCTCCTGCGGCGGGCCCTGCTCCGAGGGCTGTGTGTGTGATCCTGGACATGTCCTGAGTGCCGGAAAGTGCGTGAAGAAGAGTTTGTGTGGCTGCAATTACAACGGACAGTATTATGAGGTACAGAGAAGAGGGGTTTGCAACCAGGGGAAATTTCAATTTCAGTTTAAAGCCACAAGGACATCATTGCTTTTGAATATGTGAGGATCTTCTTAACACAGTTAAAATGCGTGTGTGTATGTGTGTGTCAGTCTGGAGACGAGTTTTATGTGGAGGATTGTCAGCTGAAGTGTAGGTGTAACGCACCTTTTGTGACCTGTTCGGCGTTCGATTGCCCCCCAATGCATGAGTGTAAACTCCAGGAGGGAGAGCTGGGCTGCTATCCCACCGGTAAGTTTACACCCTTCATACTACGTGTAACTAAAGTGTGTGTGAATCATAGTGTATTGACATTATCAGTATAACAAAAAACCCATTTTTCTACAACTTAGCAGAAGAAGTAGAATTTTGAAGAAGGAAAGTAAATGAATTTAAAACCAAATTCAATTAAATGACTTTAGATTATAGCTGGTAATCGCAAGTTTTAGTACAGTATACCAATATATACATAGCTGCAAGAATATGATATCCGGAAATGGGAGTCAAAGTTAATCATTTTCTATATATTTTACTGCATTTCTTATATATTTTACTTTTATATTAAGTATACCATACTGTATGTTGCATTGTTTGAGGAGCTTTAGACTCAAGATCGAATCCTTGAAACATCATACTCAGGTGTTCTGCAGGGTACAATTTGGGTACCTCTTATTCTTTGTTACCACACAGAACAACTTCTCCCTAATGCAAGTTGTTTAACATTAACAGCATAAGTCTTATTGTGTTCTTTGCATGTCCCTCTCCCAGGCTCTCAGGACTGTGTGGTGTCCGGTGATCCTCACTACAACACGTTTGACAAGAAGTTCTACACCTTCATGGGAACATGTACCTACACTCTAGCCAGGACCTGCAAGAACAACACAGGTAAGATCCATGTCATTTCCATTGAAGCTGAACAGATATTTAAAGATGTTATGTCACTTTCTATAACTGTTACCAAATTCTTGTCACAACAGATTGCACACATCAACTTTGTTATCCTATCAAATCTGATGTCCTTACACCAGAAGGTGGCACTAAAACCACATTGGAAATTGAAAACAAATCAAAAGAAAGCCATATTTCTAAGAGTAACATAATTTTCTTATGTCATTTCCACTTTTAGACTCAATTGTTTCATATTTTGACATATTTTTAGACTGAATCCACATTGGTGTAAATCCAGTATTTGCGCTTCAATTATACAAGTTATCATTCACCCATTCATACAGAGGCGGGCGCTGCCATGCAAGGTGTCATCTGCTAAAGGAAGTTAATATTCACACACAGCGGTCATGCTATCGGAGGTCATTTGGACTTAAATAACTTGCCCAAGGATACATTGACATGTAAGGGCGGGGGGCGAATCCACAACCTCCGATTGGAGCAATACCCGAGTCGAGCCCGAAGCAAAAACAAAAGACGATATTCTTTGTGTTTGAACCTTCCGCAGGTCCTTGGTTCTCAGTGGAGGGGAAGAACGAGGAGAGAGGCGTGTCCGGTGTGTCCTACCTGAGAAAACTCTACGTCATTGTCGATGGAGTCACTGTGACCCTGATGAAGTCCAGGAGAACGCTGGTCAGTATGGGCAACATTTACACAGTGTATTTGTGTCTATAAACATACTTTAGCAAGTTGAGAAGAGGATGATTGGGCACATGTGTGTATCCATGTTCAACACACCACACTTAATCTTCTGGTTTAGTGAGCACAAAGCCATTCCCTTTTCCTCTTCACCTTTCCATTTCATCTTATCCGCGCTCCTTGACTTGTATCCTTTTATAATGCCATAATCTTAGAAATCCGTATGCTAACCTCTTTCTCCTCATCATATCAGCTACTTGATCCGTAAGTGTCAACGCTCCGTCATCTTATCCAGCCAGAGATCTTAATCCCTGTGTGCAGGGTTTTTATTCACGTGTGAAATAAGATAAACTGACAGGAAATGATAAATATAAAACAAATATTAAGAGTAGGGGAGGCTGGGGTTGGTTGGCACACTTTTCACTCTGCTGTGTAGTCTGACATAATTTATGTTGGATTTTTTAAAGCAGCAAATTAAATGTCAATAATAATAATAATAATAATGGATTACATTTTTTATTCAGAGCGCTTTTACAGGTGCTCAAAGCGCTTTACAATTACAATACCTCACCTGTACGTACATATCTTTTAATTTAAACAAACATGTTCTAAAATTAGGTATTTCTTGGTTTTATTTAAATTTTAACATTAGCATTTTAAAATGCGAAACGAAACAATTTGAACATTTAATTTAAAAAGCATCAGAAAACATGAACTAAATACCATATCTACCCATTGTTAAAAAATTAAAACAAATGAATCTCTAAATATGTTTGACAGTTACTATTCAAATTAGTACAAATTAGCTCACAATATTAACATAATTTTAAATCTTTCAAAAATAATTGTAATATGTTAAAATACCCCAACAAAAAGACCTTAACAGTTCAATGAATGGATATGTGTGCCCACCAACTTAGCTTATATTTGACCCAAGTTTGTGATGAAATGATGTTAGCCATCTGATATCACTTGCTTACACACGCCTATTTCTATCAACTAACACACCTTTAATATCTCTACCTAGCAGAGTTAAATAAGACATTTAGGCTTGGGGCAATGTTTACATTTTTGATACTAAAACACTGTAATGTGACCCTCATCAATAAAGTAAGCAGAGAGATTTTAGCATAGCAGATAAGTGCAATTTCACAATTGTTACTGTGGCCCATTATTAGCTTAGTGCCAGGCTTAGCTACCGGCATTTCTGTTTAACCCCGTCTTTATGTTCTTTTCTTCCCCCAGGTGAACGGACTGCGAGTGGCCCTCCCTAACTCCCCCTCCCCTCTCATCACCATCAGTCTTGCGGGTCAGTACATCACCCTGAATACGCCCTTCGGCCTCAGGGTGCGCTGGGATGGAAACCATTACGCCCAGATCTCAGTTCCCAGGTTAGTAATCTAAACTGTGGGGCATGGAGAAAACAAAGCTAGTAAACTGGGACCCTTAAATCAACTTAAAAGTGGCAAAACACTTTTTTGAAAATCGCAAAATGATAACATAATTATATATCTTATGTAGCTCTGGATACATTTGCAACTTTTTTTTTGTTGAAGTTATGAACTTCACAAATGAATTTAGGCTGCACATGTAGCTGTTTGAAGCACACTGTGAAAAACAGAATGATATGGGCTGAGTATATAAAATTGTATAAAATGCTATAAACTGCCATAGGTCAATTTAATCTGGGTTTAGGTGTATTTCATGGAAGCTGCCTAAGAAATCAGTCACACAAGCATCTTTTCAAACTGTAGGTCAGAGGTCACACAGATCTGCTATTTTCAATACATCTTCGATCCCAACATTCTTTAGTTTTATATAAATACTACATTGATGATGCCCTGACGCAGATTAAGAGATTTCTGCATTATGTCTCCAGAATTCCATCCAAGGGCCAAACGGTTTTTGACCTTTTAAGTCTTCCTAAGACATTCCTCTTTATCTCTTAATTCCATCATGACTTGTCCCTCCAGCTCCTACTATGACCAGATGTGTGGCCTCTGTGGAGACTACAATGGGAAACCAGACAATGACTTCACCAAACCAGATGGCGTTCTGGTAGGAAATGTCAATGACTTTGGGAACAGTTGGCAGACGGAAGAGGATGAAGATGACACGTGAGTTTATAATCATTCACTTTCATGCTGGAATTTTCTTTGAACGTTTTTGGAATTCACTTAAGGTCCGAGCATGTGATTGAACTACATGTGAATAGGCTCATGGACACTATAATCTACTGAGTTATTAACAGTTTGAGAATGAACGTTAAAGAAACACATTATATGAGCTATACATTGTGTTGGGAAAATACTGAATGTACTCTTCTAATATCAGAGTAGCACATGATAACAAAGACCCTACGTAGCTGTGTACGTAACAGGATGTATGATCACCTAGAAGAGCATCAGGACTGTTTTAGGCATATGATAGCTATGGGGCAACTATTAACATGATGATTTAGCCTCTATGGAGATAGACATACAGTATGACTGTAATGTTTATTGCTTACGCAGGCCTTAGCTAATCTGAGCTAAGCAAAGAATACTGCTTTGAACCGGTATACATGTGTCTTGTTGTGACTGAATAACACCCTCTCTTGTATATAAAGAAGGACACTATTTGGGGAAACTATTTTTGTCCCATGCAGCTCTGTATGTGATGACTACTTCCATTCTTGCAAGGATAATAAATACATGTATCCTGATATTGAAGCTCAAGCCAGTGACGAGTGATATTTTCTTACACATTGTATGGATTTATACTGTGCAATGGGCTATTTTAAGCACAAATACATGTTATTTGATCAAATAATAACTTTATGTTTACATACATTATTATAAGAATATAAATGTTATATTGCCAAAAATGTACGTTGGACTAGTGCCTGAGCACAAATCAAATTGAAAGGACAGTTGATTGTTTATTTGTACTTGACCCTCTTGGTGTGTTTGTGTTGATCAGGTGTACCCCGGGTACCAAGCCGGACCCAGACTGTGACCCAAAACTGGAGGCTGAGGTGGTGAAACCGGAAAAATGTGGCAAAATCAAAGACCCTGCAGGACCCTTCAGGTGAGGAAACTGATTTTTCTCTTCCCAATTATTCAATTCCTGTAACTGTTAGATGCAGGGGCTGTTTAAAGGGACCTGAGCTAAAACAATCACCCTGCTGAGATACAGATATATAATCTGAATAATCCCATTTTATTTTCACATCATTTTTAAAGTCTTTATTAAGGCTCAAAAAACTTTCAGATTTTACATTTCCCATAATGCAACTAGGTAGTTTGTGTTTTTTCTAGCAGGTAAATGCTCGCAACTATTTGCATTAGTTCTAACCGGAAAAGGGCATAAAGCAGCTGGTACCATATATATTGTTTTAAGAATAAGACAAATGCATCTTCTTATCCTTAGATGTTGAAAATAAATCCAATCTTTGCAATAATGACAGAGAATCTTTGTTATTTTATTACCATTCTATACATTCTGTTACATTTTGGATTAGTATAAAATATGAGTTTTTGTTCAAAATCTTTCATAATATATAGAAATGCATGTTCAAAATGTATAATGATAAAAATAGAGTTATACATTTTTAACATGTGATGAATTAATCATATACGATAACATTTTACATTTCAAGTAGAATAATAAATATTGAAAAAGTTAAATGAAACAGTAACAATATCATCCAGTTTGTACTGTATGCATTCTGTCATACATTTTAATTACTCCGGTTTCTCAACGTATACATTTACTGTATCTATGCACTTCCTATTCTTAGCAATGTCAGCACTTATGTATCTTGAATTGTATCCGATAACATCAACAGCTCCGGACAAAGGGTAGTTAGAGGGTGTGGCTGTAGATACTCCCATCAGTCTGAGCATACTGACACTCTATGGGTTCAATTTAGAAAGTGGGTGTTTTATTTTGAAAGCGTGGAGGAGACACAGATTGTGTTATCTTTACGACAATAAGTCATTTATCTGTTCCAGATTACAGTTATAGCTTGTTTTACATAATAAATCATTACAGTAATAGCATTGAACCACAACAACCACATACATACTGTTAATGTAAAACATTTGTTAGGTTGGGTTGTTAAGGAAGTAGTTTATTGTTTTCATATATTCATTTTCATATCAAAAATGGTTTCAAGGACCGAATAGATAGAGAATGCTACATGTGAAATCGGCATTATGTCATTAGTGTATCTTTTCACTGTTTTGGACCATCTGCCTGACCTTATGAGTTTTTCTCTATCCAGGGAGTGTATCAGCAAGGTGGACCCCACTCCGTTCTTCCAGAGCTGTGTGTACGACATGTGTCGGTTCAATGGCCAGCAGCATGTTCTGTGTGACCAGCTCCAGGCCTACACTGATGTCTGCCAGAGTGCCGGGGCCAAAGTCCACCAGTGGAGGACTCCAACCTTCTGCCGTGAGTTTAACTCAGTGTTTCCTTAGAGGATCTTTGTCTTCTCTGCTTTGCCTTTGTGGGGAAAACTTCTGTGTAGCAATGCAGGAGGAGTCACCGACTCAAAGGAGACACGGGGAGAGCTGGAGCTTTGATGTCAAACACTGATGGTTTTTTTTGGAGCTTCGGCCGGAGAATTCACAAAACAAGTCAAAGAGTCAGAGGTTCTGACTTCACGGTAGAGTTGCCACGTCAATTCTGAAGAACTCTACCCCAGACCCATGTATTTAGCTAGTTCAGAGAGAATAATCAACATACTGCATAACAAGATAGAATCATAACACCTCTATCAGCTGACGCCAACAGGCAAGAACAGGGAGACAGAACATTGAGAGCACAGCAGCCAAGGTTACAGGTGTGTGTGCTCAGTCAGGACAGAACTGATAAACTGGGTCAAACTTATGGGCCTTGGAAAATATTTCCCCAACAGCCTTGAGTTTTCCAGTCATTTGAAAGTTCTATTTTGTAAATAAAAATCTTCAATAGCAGAAAGGTACTATGTTTATTTTGTAGAATCGGATAGAAATAATTGAAATGTAACTGTATTTAATTTTAGTGACTGTAGGATGGGCCATTTTGGATCCATCATGTCCAAAATGAAATATAATTACAACTCTAACATAAATTCTCATTGAATTTGGTATAAACATTAATGTTCCCCATAAGACCTTTTGGGATTCCCTGGATATTTATGACACATTTAATTCCTACCTAAGGACCGTTCGACATGTTTACTCTTAGGGCTGGATTAATTGACCACTGACCCTCTGATTGGTTGACGCAAATTTACTCCACCAAACATTAGCATGTTAGCATTGAAATTGCCAGAATGACAACCTGACAGTTTGTACATTTGATTCATGACAACTGCAAAAGTTAAAGCAGCAAACTTCAGCACTGAGCATACGGAAGAGCCACAAACTGCAACTACTCATATTATCACTTGAGGCCAGCTCCAAAAATGATTGAATCCCCATAGACCCCCATCTTTAAATACTCAACTTTACACCAGAATAACACTGTTTTTACACCCTGTCTCTGTCCCTCCATGCAGCCCTGGCCTGCCCCCCCAACAGCTCCTACTCTCTGTGTGTGAGCTCCTGTCCCGAGACCTGCCTGGGTGTGGGGGGGTCTCCCGGCTGTCAGGACGTGTGTGTGGAGGGCTGCGAGTGTAACCCGGGCTACATCCTCAGCAACGACAAGTGTGTGTCCCTGAAAGACTGCGGCTGTGTGGACCCCAGCGGAAACTATCACCCTGTAAGTGCCTCGTCCCATAAGTATGAACACACCTGGTATTTATTTTGAATGTTAAAATGACAGTATTGTTTAGTTTACCACAATTTAATTTATCTGATCAAAACAATGGTGTGTCTTTGGATGTCTGATGCTTTTAAATTGGTCATATAATGTTTCATTTTCATTTTTGTGTTTCAGGTGAATGATAACTGGTACCTGGAGGGTTGTGAGCAGAAGTGTGTGTGTCACAGTGGAGGTTCGATCCAGTGTCAAAACACCAGCTGTAAACCATCCACTGAGAGCTGCCAGCTGTACGATGGAGAATATGACTGCCGTCCTCTGGGTACGTTCAACACACACTCATTTTTTGTGGACTATTTCTTTATCGAGCACTGGATTCTGGATCAGTTTCCATTCAAGTTATTGAGATTCACTGATTCACAATCAGAGGTGGGAAGTTACTAATTACATTTACTCAAGTACTGTACTTAAGAACAAGGGACTATATTACTTGAGTATTTCTATTTCATGCTACTTTATACTTCTACTCCACTATCTTTAAAAGGGAAATAATAATTTAAGTGTACTCCAATGCATTTTAAATTGTTTAAACATTTCAAAAAAAGTCAATCAGAACTTTGTTTTTGTACAACAGTAAAACGTACTTGATGCAACAATATAATCTAGAAATGTCACATATATATAAATATAAGTAAAGACATACATAAAGGCCTTTTGTGCACAATGATTACTTTAACTTTTTATACTTAGAGTACATGTTGTTGATAATACTTTTGTACTTTTACTCAAGTAAGATTTGAATGCAGGACCTTTACTTGTAATTAAGTAATTTGACAATAAGGTATTGGAACTGTTACTCAAGAACAGCATCTGAATGCTTATTCCACCACTGTTGACAATATCTTGCATCGGGAATTCCAATTGCGAGAAAATGTAGGAAATATGCATGCAACATATAGCTAAATTTCTCCCTCTCTTTTACAGGAAGTGGTATCTGCTCCGTGTCTGGTGATCCCCACTACACCACCTTTGACAAACGCACCCACAATTACATGGGGGCCTGCTCCTACACCCTGTCCAAACCCTGCAACGAGTCCTCGGGCATGCCCTACTTCTCTGTGGACACCCAAAACGAGCACAGAGGGAGCAGTAAGAAGATTTCCTACGTCAGGGCCGTGGTGATCAACGTGAACGGAGTGACCTTCATCTTCGGGAAGGGCCGCACAGTCCAGGTACACTGCCCACAGAGCAATTGGTGCTTTCAAAAAACTGTACATTCTATGTATTTTTGTAATTACTTCACCTTGATCTCGCTGAAAAACATCATAAGAACAATGAAAGATGGGAGAATTTAAGAGGACTTAGCTTAGCCACTTAGCTACATAATTAGCTAAGTGTAGCTAATCGGTAGATGTTATTGATGTTGGTGTGACGTCAGTTTCAATATTGCGCCTGCTAGAAATAGTTGGACGCATAATTCTTTATATTTTCGTAAAGGAAAAAAAACCCTAAGCTAAAGAGAATAAAACAGAAGACTTGAAGCAACTTTGATAGCCTTTGAAAAATGTGACCTGTTTTGTAATGGATGCCACAAAGATATTCCCGGGTCACTAAACCATCATTCTACAGTATACCAATGAATGGCTCCATATAGACACTCTTTGGCTATCAAAAACTGACACATCGCTGTGTTCTTCAGGTGAATGGAACAGCGGTCGTTCCACCTGTTTCCACAATCAGAGGAGTTAAGATCTACTTGAGTGGCAAGTTCGTCGTCCTGGAGACAGACTTCGGCCTGAGGGTGCGCTTCGATGGTAACCACCACGCTGACGTCACCCTGCCAACCTCCTACAACGGCCTGCTCTGTGGCATGTGTGGTAAGAGCTGGGTCCCATTTCAGGCCCCTGATACTACAGTAAACCAGAGACTATTCAAACTATTGAACTGATTTCATCAAAGTTTTTGTCCAATCCTTTATATGTGCTACTTCCACTGTATTTGACTAAGTGTACAGTGGTTCTCCAAACCAAAAGTACCAGACCTTTTTCAGCATGTTGACTGAGTCTTTATGTATTTTTAAGGAAATTTCAATGGAGACTCCAAAGATGACAACATAAAACCAGACAATAAGCCGGCTGCTAACACCAACGAGCTGGGAGACAGCTGGCAGGTTCCTGACCCTCGACCTGAGTGAGTCACAGTGATTAATACATAAACACATAAGACAAAAATCTGTACTTTACTGCATTTTAATTAATCATCCGCCTCTTCACCAGCTGTACCAATGGTGGACAACAGGAGGACTGTGATGACAAGGTGGAGGCAGAGGCTCAGAAGCCCACCAGCTGCGGCATGATCACAGATCCAAACGGTACGGCCGATACCGATGTGAAAGTGACCGTTTAGCCAAATGAGTTTGTCTGCAATTCCCCTCAACTACATGTCTCTGTCTTATCTCGACCTCAGGTATCTTTAAGCCCTGCCACTCCGTGATGCCCCCCGGTCCATACTTTGAGAACTGTGTGTATGACATGTGTGGCACTGGAGGTCAGACCGTGGCCCTGTGCCAGGCCATCGAGAGCTACGCCGACATGTGTGCCTCCGCAGGAGTCCCCATCGCATGGAGGAATAACACCTTCTGTCGTAAGTTTGTGTGTCGGTGTGAAGAACAGAAATGACCTTCATAGAACGATCATGTCATTAGCACCAAGTTTATCTAAAACCACAGCTATTTGGTTGTTTGGTCCACAGCTATTTGGTTGTTAGCTAGTTTCTGTACTTGCCACATAGGCCGCTGTTAAACAAGACACAAGATCCAAGGTCTTGGTCATGCAAAAAACAAGTCCTATAGTTCAGACCCTCCTAACTCCTTTCAGCTCAATCTTTAAACAATTAATCAGCAGGATTCTAATTTGATGTGCTCTACATATGGACATTTTGCCATTTAGCATTTCGACACACTTATTAGGCATTTGAGCAGGATGCCATCACCCTTGTAAGCAATATGACCAAAATAACATTACATTTAATAATAACTGGCGTGGACTCCGTGGAGACTGAGGTGTTGCTATTGTTTACATAAATTACACACACTTTAGCCTGTCAGGTAATAGGTTTACAGTTTATCAAGTTTCCAACTGAACACTCAGAGTCCATTTATTTTCCATTACTGTTGTCCACTTTTATCTGATATCATTACTGTGCAAAAAATGATACTTAGAAACACTACAACTTAGTTTCCCGTGTTTGCGTATTTGTGCCCGGGTGTGTGGTCAAAAACTCATTGTCCTTCCGGCGGAACCGGATTCAAACATTGTTTCCTACCTTTACACCATGAGCTCCTACATGACGCTTATCTAAAGTGAATAACTATAAGTGCAATCAACCATGAATATAAAATGTTAGAATAGCATGAACTCGGCGAGTACGTAAGCTTAAAAAAAGCCAAACAATTTTCAGTCCAACAACATTGAGAGTCGCGAGTGTGAGAAAAACTATTGTGGATTTGCATTTGTGTAAAAAGCTGTATAACTGCAAATATTTACACAAAAAAAACACGCTTGTAACGTTGCAACTGCCTTCCTCTCTCCAGCCCTGAAGTGCCCCCCCGGCAGTCAGTACAACCCATGTGGCCCCGCCTGCTCCCAGCCCAGCTGTCAGAACCCTGCGAGCCCCGGCTCCTGTAACTACCCCTGTGTGGAGGGCTGCGTCTGCAACCCCGGCCTCGTCCTCAGCGGAGACAAATGTGTCCCGATCAGCGAGTGTGGATGCACTGATGAAGACGGGAATTACAGGCCGGTGAGTGCAGAGGGTGGAGGCTTCCGGATAGTATTTTGTAGGGATGCTCCGATCGCCAATTTTGGGGCCGATAGCCGATCGCCGGAATCAGTATTGGCCGGTCTATCGCCGATCCGATCGAGTGGGCGGGGCCTATGGGGATCTTCAATTTAAAGTGATTAAACTCAGTTAATGGGGCTCTTTCACTGGCGCTTCCACAACCAACAACCAATATAATTATTACATTCAAATGAAGTACATAATTCAAGTTAACATTAACTTTGGATAATATCTCTCTCTCTCTCTCTCTCTCTCTCTCTCTCTCTCTCTCTCTCTCTCTCTCTCTCTCTCTCTCTCTCTCTCCTGACAGCCTCTCAGTATCGTCTCATGCAGCTCACTGATCCAGTAATGAGTGACCCGACAGTGAAGAATAAATATATGTATGACTAGTTTAGCTTGTTCCAGAGGTAGATAAAATAGCTAAGTGTGTTGTTAGGTCTAACTCATATGGCGCATTTCCACTGCAGGGCCTCGCACGGTATAGTTAGACCTTGGTAGGCCAGGCTCACTTTATGCTGCGTTTCCATTACAGTTTAGTAGCTGGGGCAGTAACTATAGTAACGCAGTGTAGGCGGAGCCGTGACATCATCTTCAATGCGAAACACAAAAGCCGTTAGCTGTTAGCACTCAGAGCTCACAGCTACTCATATCTGTTCAGAAACTAGACAAAAGTTAAACAATTACAAACCACAGACTGTCTGTGTCATGGCGAATACAGTCGCTGCTTTATTTATGTCTGTAGGCCGTTGTTGTGAGTGTGGACGGTCGGAGCATATACAACGTTAGCTTAGCCGATCTCCATTTAGAAAACATGCATTTTAAAAGGTTTTTCGCCTGCCGTCTTGTCTGCAGACTTGTCAAAGCATTATTTCATAGTTGTTACTAACCGGTATCAGTATGTTGTTACTTCGGCATCATTTTGAAACATATATTACAATTAAATCACGGTAAAATATGTTCATTTTGTTGTAGTTGTAGCCCCCTTGCCAGCGATTCTCTCACTAGTTTAGCATATTCAGCCTGGTTGTTGGCCCGGAAAGAACCACGATTTTGGAGGGCAAGAAAAACTGTGAAAAAGTACCCGTTAGCCGGAACTACCCCTAGTGGAAACGCAACCAAAAACGGGTCAGGTTTGGCACGGCACGCTTAAACAGTGCTACGCGCTGCAGTGGAAATGCGCCATTAGTGTGTGTTCTGCTCCGCTCGCCAGTCCGTCACAGCGGGTGGAGCTGCAGGATTTCTGCTTCACACATGTTGCATACCGTTATTTTATTGTCATTTTGGGACATCTTAAAATACTGCCAGACTGGTGAAGCCATATTGGCGAGCTTGTTTTTCCCCGCACAGAGAAAAGTGTCATGTATTTTACGTCATCATTTTACGTCATGCGATCGGCTCTCGCGATCGGCAATTTTAGAGAGTTCCGATCGATCGGCAGAGAGTGAGTATCGGCCGATATCGATCGGCGGCTGATCGATCGGAGCATCTCTAGTATTTTGAACCCTGAAATGTTGAGTAAACCAAAGATAATGTTCAAAATGTACAGTAGGGTCCCCAGCACATAGAAACTGCCAGATGCTAACTTCCATATGTTGGGCAATTTGCATAATTAGGATAAGTTGCATTAATTAACATTATAGCCTGTGTGGATAATAGTTTAAAAATGGTCTGGTCAATTAGGATAATTTTGGAGTAGTTTTTTGATTTCTGATATGTTCATGGTAAAAAAATGGCAGTTTGTGCTAATTGTGCAAATTGGCCAACATATGCATGTTAGCATCCGGCAGTTCCTATGTGCTGGGGACCCTACTATACATTTCTATCATAAAACTTTGGTGTACTCAACATTTCAGGGCTCACTATGCTGGCAACTAGACTAAAGAGAGATGTTTGAACATGCTTTTCATGTGCACTGTTTCTGTTTGTGTGTAGGTTGGAGACACCTGGTTCTCAGAGACGGACTGCTCGGAGCGCTGTAAGTGTAGCGGAAACAACAACATCACCTGCGAGCCCTGGCAGTGCAGCCCCGCTCAGGAGTGTAAGGTCATAGAAGGAGTACTGGACTGCCACTCTACAGGTACACTGAACATCACTCGCTACTAGGCTTGGGGAGTAACAGATTACATGTAACGGGATGACGTAATCAGGATTAAAAACAACGTAACTGTATCATAGGTAGACATACTGCCTTCCATTTTAGATTTTTTATTTTGACTACTTTCATTGCAGTTGGTGGACACATTAGTTATGAAACGCAAAGTATTTGTTGGTTTTTAATTAATGTGTTAAACTAAAATCGCATTTTAAACTAATATTCTGTAGGCGTTAACTATAATTGAAGATGACATAATTTTGTATCCTTTAAATCTTGGTTTCTTCTTTTCCAAGGTCACATTGTTCTGTTGTCTTACATTATACACTTAAGTAAAGACCCATCTTATTGATATTTTTTTAATTTATTTGTATTGCATTTGATATTCAGGCAATCCAAAAGTAATGGAAAGGAATCAGGTAACATTACTTTTATATTGTGATTCTCAGATTACATTTTCATACAGGTAACCAGTAACTGTAACGGAATACATTTTAAAGTAACCCAGCAAACATTGTTCTAACTTATTACACCTAAAGTTAAAATGTGAAGCATTTCTTTATATAACATTTTGTATTTTTTGTAGTTTGATCATTCTTTAAACTAATTGACAATTTTTTTTTTTTTCTCCAAACCTCAGGAAAAGGAGTGTGTCACGTGGCTGGAGACCCTCACTACTACACCTTTGATGGAGTGATGCACACGTACATGGGCACCTGCACTTACACACTTGTGGAGGTATGCGGACATTTCTTTTTTAAATGTATACACGTCTGAAATGTTTTAGCCAGTGTCTGTTTTGTGAAACAAAAAAACATATTGCTTGAAATTACATTTTTCTGTATCCTCTAGGTTTGTAACACGACCAGGGTAACTCCCTTCAAGATCGTGGCTAAAAACGAGGAGCGTGGCCAACCAGAGGCCTCCTATGTTCGCTCTGTCAAAGTCTACCTGCCTTTTGACAACGTGGTTGAACTGCAGAAGAGCCGCAGAGTGACGGTAAGGATCATTTTTCATGGTAAATCGAGACGGATTTTTTTAATTTAATGATAGCCATGTTGACTGATCTGTTCTTTGCATATTGTGTTAGCTGAATGGCCGGAGGGTGCGAACACCACTTTCCATCGACACGATCGGAACCAAGGTGATAAGCAGCGGGTCCTACAGTCTGCTGGACACAAACTTCGGTCTACAGGTGAAGTTTGATGGAGTCCATCACCTAGAGATCACTGTTCCCGGAGAATACTACAACAAGGTATGAAGACATAGACATATTTCCTTGCACCAAAGACTAATTTGTGCCATTCTAACTGTATTCTTGCCCATGAATGTGCTACAAGATACAACCTTAACCCATATCAACCTTTCTCCACTCTAGCTGTGTGGCATGTGTGGCAACTACAACCACAACTCCACTGATGACAACCTGATGCCCAACAAGAAACCAGCCAAGGATGTGATTGAACTGGGCAACAGCTGGAAGTCAGATGGAGACAGTGATCCCGGGTCAGTGCCTTATACATCGTCACTAAACTAATCTGCATTCTGCATTACGTGTCAGGGAAAATGTGCTTCCTCCCAGATTATAGTTGCAGTTATACATTGTGAACATTATGCATTGAAAGAAAAAATCACAACTAAAGTACTTGGTTAGGTTTAGTAACAGATTATGGTTTGGTTTGAATAGGTATGTTTGTTATTTAACTTAAGCTACATATGTTGATGGGAATAAGTCCATGTTGACTCTTCTTTACACATGGCACACGACCCATCCATCCATCCTGTCCTCTTTATTAAGCAATTTTATGAGCAATGTTTAAAAATGTTAATGACTGCAGTTTAGTTTCATAGGAATACAATCAAGAAGACCAGGCTGCGTCTAACGTTTTCCAACCCATTTGAAATTTAACCACGGGCACTTCCACATTATAAAGAGCATCAACGCAGCGTCAGAGTGTCACCCTTTTCAGTTTTCAGCTATAGTCGCTTCAAAGAGAGTAGATTATTAAAAATGCCCTTTTCAAAAAGTGTTAAGGTTAGGATAGGTCTGATAGAGCAGCCCTGAATTCCTGACCTAACCATTCTTCCAACATTCTTCCCTTAAGCTGTCAGCCAGACACTCGCCCAGACATCCACCCTAACTGCACCACAGAAGAAGAGACACTGTACGAGGCTCAGTGTGGCAACGTCATCCTCTCCGACCGCTTCCAGCCCTGCCACTCACTGGTGCCCCCCGAAGCCTTCCTGGGTAACTGCATCTACGACATTTGCGAGTACAACGGCATGCAGGCCACGCTCTGCGACAACGTGGAGACCTACGCCGCGGCCTGCCAGAGCGCCGGGGTCACCATCAGCTGGAGGAACAACACCTTCTGTCGTACGTCAAGTCAACTGTAATATGCAATATATACACTTTTTTTGGTGTGAATCCAAAAAAAAGTGTATATATTGCCTAACCCTAACCCTTTTTTATGCTAACCATAATTTTCTATAATTCTTATTTTATTGAATTGGTTTCATTCTTAGCCATAGACTAAGAATGTATTTGTTTGTATTACTAATGTGTGCTTTTTCCTCATATGTAACCTGTTAGCTACTTTATTATTGCTTGCCTATTATCTGCTATATCAATTTTGCTGACACGCTGTACTATTAAAGGGATTCTGATTTTCATACTTAATTTTCCCTCTCTGCAGCCATGCCGTGCCCTCCTAACAGCCACTACTCAGACTGCACCGCCCCCTGCCCCCCCACCTGCTCAGACCTCTTCCCCATGTCCTGCCACCTCCCCCCCACCTCCTGTGTGGAGGGCTGTCAGTGTGATGCCGGATACGTCCTCAGTGACACCAAGTGTGTTCCTCTGGACAAATGTGGCTGTCTGGGCTCTGATGGAGAGTACCACGATGTGAGTGAAACACACTGCTGCTGGCCGATTGCTGTGAACAGGATCTGATAATATAGAACATTAAATATACACAGAGTATTAAAAGTGCAGATGAACTTAATAGAGTTAATAGAGCATGGACCCAGAAAAAAACATCAGTATCTGTAGTTTCCAGCCTGGGATCATGACCCAAAGAAAGAAAGTTTATAGATTGATTAAAGATAAAAGAGTAATATCTACTGTACTAGTTCCAAAACAATTCCTAGGCATTTTCATTTAAAAAATCTATGATATTTAATGTTATTTAATCTTACATTTACAAAATGATGGAAGGAAAAGTTTATTTAAAGCAAATGTTACATTTCTTCCATTTTTAGCTGACCTGCTAAATGCCAAATGACATACTTAGTTTCAAATATTAAAGTTATTTCAGTTATTACAGTACAATATGTTCTTTTTTTTTTAACTTAAATGCAAGTAATTCTTTCTTTAAAATGTACAATATATTCAGATCTTTCATTTTTTACAATCCTTCAGATTGAACAATGCCAATAACAACAATGTATAAATGTCATGCAATCACAATACGCTTCCATTGAACCTTTATTGAGTTACAATTTGTACATTATTCTTCAGTCGGTGGTGCAAGTTGTTGTCAGTCTTATCACCATCAACTGAAGCTCCACAAATATGACTTCAATCATATAAAGATTGTTACACAGAGCAATCGATCATTGTATTTATATTATATATAAATTGTGTGTTGTGTTTGTGTGCAGGTTGGAGACTCTTGGCTGACAGAAAAATGTACTGACATGTGCATCTGTGACCTCGGTGGCAAAATCACATGCAAGGCACAAACCTGCAATTCCAACTCAGTGTGTGCTCTGGACAAATATGGAGACGTCTACTGCAAACCCACCAGTGAGTCCACCACGCTTCACCTGTAGTAATCCAACATGTTGTAACAAGGCGGAAAATAGAAGTATTGCTTTTAAGTCATAACTAATTTTCACCATTTCATTCATACTATCATCTAGAGTTCGACAAGTGCAGCATCTCTGGGGACCCTCACTTCCGAACATTTGACGGCTTCGCCCATCACTTCCAAGGGCCCTACACCTACGTCCTGGCTCAGGGCCACAACCTGCAGAACTCGATGGCTCCCCTGGTGGTGAGGGGGAAGAACATCAGGCGTGGGGGGAACAGAAGGGTTTCCTTCCTAGATCAGATGTACATCGACGTTTACGGTGTCAACGTTCGCTTCCTGCAGAGGAAGACCGTCCTGGTACGTAGTTTTTCTTCTTCTGTTTCGTTTTGCCTGTAGTAAAAAGTGCATACTGAAATATTGTGTCTCTGTAGGTGAATGGTGAGCGTGTTGCACCTCCTCTCAGTCCAGTCGATGGTCTGACCATCACCATGAACTCCAGGCAGGTCCAGCTCACCACTGACTTCGGACTCACTGTACGCTTTGACGGCAACATTCGTGGAGGTAAGAGAAGAAGAAACTGCCCACAGTGACAGACTGGGCCTGTTTGTGAATCCACTGAACCCCCTCCTCTGTCTCTCTTTGTATCAGAGATCATTCTGCCCAGCACCTATAAGAACTCCGTCAGAGGGCTGTGCGGAAACTACGACGGATTCACCAGGAACGAGTACATGAAGCCAGACGGATCAGTGGTCAGGAACCTGAACAATTTTGGAGAGAGCTGGAGGGTCAGTGACCGACAGGCGGAGGGAGTGAAGATCTCCAACTTTCCTCAGACAGTCCACATCCACAGGTAGGACCACCACCAGGGTCACTGCTGTAACTGTAAATACACCTTCTAAAGCTGTAGATATTGACTGACTTGGAAAACACCAAGGTTCCTGAAATGGGGATACATTCTTGACTTTAAATAAGTGGTAGTTTATGGACGGAAAGGTGTAGCATTGGGATAGGAAGAACCAGTAAACATTTTGAGGAGATCCAAATCACCGGCAGGATTCTCAAATACATTTTAAGCTTGCGAAAAGGCCTTGGCAGAGGTCTGCGTTACCTAAGTAATAACCTCTTAGTTAATAATTTATCAATATAACACTTTAAGAAGTTACTGAATACGTTTATAGAAAAGACAAATTATCAAAAACTATTTTTTAACATTGTACAACAGGTGAGGGTCTTTATGTTGGGTACGAAATATACCTAAACATTTTCATAATCTCTGAACCTTGGTTTTCTATCCACATTTTGTGGTAATCTGGTATACAGATATCGGGACACCTTAAATATTTCTCAAAGTTTATTTATACAACCCAATATCACATTTGTCTCAGGGGGGCTTTACAGTTAATATGAATACGACAGCCTCTGTCCTTAGACCCTCGGACAAGGAAAAATGGAAAGGAAAAATTGTTTTGCCATAACTATTTTCTTTGTCCTCTATCTTTCCATCCTTTTGGCTATTTGTCTCCAGACGAGAGGTGGAGACTGATCCAGACTCAGGGTTTGAGACATCGGACTGCACTAAGGCTCAGCTCGATAACTACAACAGTGCAGCTCAGTGTGGAGCGCTGTCTGACTCTAAGGGCCCGTTTGCTGTCTGCCATGCCGCCCTGCCACCTAAAAGCTACCAGGAGTGAGTATTCTGTGGAGTGTGTGGAACCGGAGAGAGTTACAGTACAGTTTTTCTGTTTAATGCTTTGTAAGTCGGCTGGATTTGCTCACACCGGTGTGTGTGTGTGTGTGTGTGTGTGTGTGTGTGTGTGTGTGTGTGTGTGTGTGTGTGTGTGTGTGTGTGTGTGTGTGTGTGTGTGTGTGTGTGTGTGTGTGTGTGTGTGTGTGTGTGTGTGTGTGTGTGTGTGTGTGTGTGTGTGTGTGTGTGTGTGTGTGTGTGTGTGTGTGTGCGTGCGTGCGTGTGTGTTTGCAGTGACTGTGTGTTCGACCTGTGTGCGGAGGAGGGCAGTGCGGCGCTGCGCTGTGCCAGTTACGAGGCGTACGTAGCAACCTGTCAGGAGGCCGGAGTCAAGCTGGGCTCCTGGAGGCAGCAGCTGGGCTGTGGTGAGAGGCTGAGCACACACAGAGTCACCCTGCATTCACAACATGGGGGAACACCAGAGGGGTCTCAGTGTCAGACGCATGGTAGAAAGAGGACTTTGTTTGGACCTGGACTCATGTAACACTGACTGTTTGGGAATACTTGCTTCTGATGCATTCTTCCATCTGTCACAGACATAATACTGTCTGTAATGTATGAAAGTCAATAAGAGTAGAGTAGCTGTGTGGTAATAATTGTTTAAGTCACAATTATGCAGTGGTGGAAAGTAACTAAGTGCATTTACTCAAGTACCGTACTTAAGTCCTTATTTAAATGACCTGTACTTTACTTGAGTATTTCCATGTTATGCTACTTTATATCTCTATCCCACTACGATTTGGAGGCAAATATTGTACTTTGTACTCACTTATTTTATTTGACATCATTAGTTACTCTGCAGGTTAATATAGTTTATTTATGTTTACTTTTGTACTTTTGCTTAAGTTACACTTTCATTGCATGACTGTTAATTGTAACGGACAATTTCTACACAGTAGTATTAATACTTTTACTTAAGTAAACAATCTAAGTACTTCTGCCACCACTGCAATTATGTGAATTTGATCAAATGCAACCACAACTTGAGCTGATTTCAACAGTCTGTACATAGATTTCCCCCTCAAAAAACTATGAAAAACAATATAAAGAACACACACAATAATTCACACGAGATGGTGTTGTGTTATCTCTCTCCCCCAGCCCTCTCCTGTGACGCCAACAGCTCCTACACCACCTGTATGTCCCCTTGCCCCGCCTCCTGCGCCGACCTGGCAGCACCCTCTGAGTGTGACACCACTTCCTGTGTGGAGGGGTGCCAGTGTGCCGCGGGCTTCGTCATGAGCGAGGGGATCTGTGTGCCGTACACACAGTGTGGCTGCACCTTCCTCAACAGATACTACACTGTAAGAGGCCTTATGGAGTTATAATCACTGTGTGTCACAATGTCATGATGTGATTTTATTTCAACTCTTTTCCCTCCCTCCTGCAGCTGGGGGAGAAGTTTGTGACTGAGGACTGCTCTGAGACCTGTCAATGCACCAGCACAGGCGCCGTGTGCCAGGCCAAGACCTGCCAGGGCGGGTACCTCTGCACCATCTACGACTTCAAACGGGATTGCTACAGAGGTGCGTGTTTTTGCTTATAATTATTTATCATTTACTCAATATCATTTCAGTGTAAAGTCTACTGATTCAGCCCATATTCTGCCACAATGTGATTCTTCTCACATCAAAGAAAAAACATAACCAAAATGAATGATGGCAAAATCTGTGACATTAATCTGATTTTTTCAAAAAATTACATTTTGGTTGGTTTTTAGCCTTTATCAGAGTGGTAGATTTGAAAGGGGTAGATACAGGGCCGCCCCTCCCTTCAGGCAGATCACGCAGACTGCGTGGGGCCTCACCTCGTGGAGGGGGCCTCATCTGGCAGAGGGTTCTTCATTTTGCGGAGGGAGCCTCATCTGAAGCGCAAATGCGGCACACCTACAGTGTAAGCGCGCCACAGAGGCTCCACTAGCACACACACACCCCGCCCCCGTCGACGCTCGCGACACAGAGGACCTCATCATATAACTTTGCGTGGGGCCACAAGTTGGCAAGGGGCGGCCCTGGGTAGATAGAGGGGATGACAAGCGTAAAGGGACTACAGGTGTCTGTTGCAGCTGGGACTGAGCCACGGTGCATTTCGGCAAAACTATAAGAACTTAATTATGTAACATTTTGCAAATATTTTAGGATGAAAATGCACATATTTTCCCCAAAAAATACTTAAAGGTGGGGTAGGTAATTCACTTCAGAAACACTTTTTGTTATATTCTATGGAATGCTCTTAACATCCCGATAGCGATTAATATATTAAATGCTTTGACAATAAATACATAAAACTATGTCATCTGTGGAAGCCGTAGTACTGTAAAAAGCACGACCAATCATCTGAGCCGGCCCGGCTAAAATAACTGGATGGCCTACCTGCCTGTCAGCCTTCCATCTGTGCACAAACTTATCTCGTGCCCTCATTGGTCACGTGCGCGTTTGTGTGTTTTGGAGGAGGGGCTCTGTGAGGAAGTCTGAAGGAAGAGGCAGATTTTTTCTGGTTGTGTACTTGTAATTATAGCGCACTCGAGCTGGTTTCTCCATTCTTACCTACCCTACCTTTAATTTTGGAAATAAAATGATTATATATGGATATAACTAGCCATACATATTGAATTGGATGAAAAGTAAAATACATCTTGTCAATCACGCTGTTGCATTTTTATATTTCTTCACCCCTATGTAGTACTACGGAGCCCCTAAAGGGGCATGGAAAACAGAAAACGGGGAGAGAGAAAAAAAATAAAGTCAGGGAAACTATTTTTTTTATTTTTTTGAGAAAGTTACCGATGCACCAAGGAGGAAGTGGAACACACATTAGACAACCATTTCATTGAAGACTGTTATGTTTACGTGGGGAAATGACAGAGCATACATTATTTGAGATAGACTATATTTTGAAGTCAGACTTAATTTTATGGACATTTCGGCCAGGGGTGTAGAGCTATTGGTTTAAGCACCGGATTGGCAAAACAGGAGAGTTTGTAAACCAGTCTGCTTTGATCTATGAATTAATGTCCGTGACTCGCAGAGTACCTGCTTCCCCCGCAGCTGCTTTATAGGGAAACAAACACTCAGAACACACACACAGAGCCAGTGGCGGACTGCCCCCCCCCCCCGTTGACAGTTTACGTCGGCTGGGCAGGGTGAAATTCCCGGGCTGATTTTTAGTCTCAGTCCGCCCACCATGCGTCCTGATGACCGGCGATCTCCTTCATAAAACTAATAAAAGGGGGAGTAATCGGGCAGTTCGGTGTGTGTGTGTAGAGTGTGTGGTTAAAACGTAACAGCCTGTGGTCACTCTTTATAGCTGTTTAATGAAGGTAAACACAGAAGGCGGTGCGTAAAAGCTCTTTGAGCGCTGGTGCTGCTCTTCTCTGAGTTACACGTCCCGCTGCCTCCTGGAGTGACCACACACCCCTGGCCGAAATGTCCTTCAAGTGAAGTCTGAGTACGAAATATATCTCAAATAATGCACTGTCATTTCCCCACGTAAACATAACAGTCACTCTGCAATGAAATGGTTGTGTCCTGTGCGCTTCACTTCCTCCTTGGCGCACCGGTAACTTTCTCCCCAAAAAAATCTTGTGCGAAAGTATCTTGTGCGCACGAGATACTACCTGTTATCCTGACTTTTTTTTTTGTCTGTTTTTTTTTTTTTTTTTTTTTTTCCCTTTAGGGGCTCCGTATAGTACTGCAACACCGCAAATGCTAAAAAGATGATTGTGAGAGAAAGAAACAGAATCAAACTTATTAATGTTTTGTTCTGTGTTTAGCGAGTCCCTGTCTGGATTACCCCTGTCTGAACGGAGGAGCGTGTAAGGAGGCCAGCAACAGCACCTACACCTGTCTGTGTGTGGACGGATTCCAGGGAACAAACTGCGAGGTGGAGATCACACAAACTGGAGGAGGACTGGGTACGGAAAGCTCAATAAAATCATGCTACAAGAAAAAAGTTTCTCTACTGATTCGATTTACAAAACCAATGACAAGTGAAAAACTATGATATTTAGGTGACAGTTCTTTATTATACTTCTGCTGTCATCATTTTACTTTTTATTCAGTTTTAAATGCCATATTACCATACCCTTGATTGTTTTACACTATATATTTATTTTAACCAGATGAACGATTTTAGTCACGAGATAGCAGGAGCTTCACCCTGCTGAAAAAAACTGCATAGACCAGCTTAAGATGGTAGCTGGTGTTAGCTGGTGTTAGCTGGTGTTAGGCTGGAGTTAGGTTGGACACAGGTTGGACACAGGTTGGACACGCTGGTCTTGCTGGTTCAAGACCAGCCTGACCAGCTAAATTGGTCTAAGCTGTTTTTTTTAGGAGTGCACTTATCAGAGAAACAGATACTTCTTTATTTAGTGTTTTATTTGTTGTATTCAATGGGTCCATTTGTTTTGGAGAGGAATTATATATATTTGTGGGAAAGTACAGTCTCGGTAAAAAAACCTCCTGATGTCTGGATGTTAAGTGAAGAGAGAAACAAGCTAAACAAACGTTAGCGGTTAGCTCGCAGCCACAGCATCAGAAAACACGGATATTTAACGTGATACTGCTTTATTAAGTGTTGAATTGGTTGTATTCAATATGTCTGTTTGTTTTTATAGAGTAGAGGGTAATATTTTCATGGATAATTCAGCTCCCTGTACAAAACCTTCTGAACATCTGGATCTTATCAAGGAAACAAGCTAAACAAGCTTTAGCGGTTAGCTTGCTGCCTCTGTATCCTATGTCTAGCAAACAGCATTAGAAAAACAACATGTTTTAACATGGGACTGCTTTATTCTGTGTTGTTATAAGTTTTAATTACTCATACTTTGTTTTGGAGAAAATAATTCCTCTATTCTGTATTTAACTATTTAGCAATAGTGTTAGAGACTAACAGACTAGCCATTTTCTGTTTTACAAATAAGGAAGATGTATGAAAGAGATTTAAACTACATTTTGACTGAGTGTCTTTAGCTTTCACCTTTTTTTGGAGAAGCAAAGAGTCAAAGTTTTGGTTCAATTAATTCGTCATTCTATTTTTTCAGAAACCAAGTGGATTATCCTGATCGCAGTCCTGGCATCAGTCGCTGCCATCGCAATTGTGACCGCCATTGTGTGTGTTTGCAGACGAAAATCCAAGTAAGTACACTGATATTATGGGCATTTATCAAAGCGTTTGTGTGTAGAAGGATGTGAATAGATGTGTGGTTCTGCGTGGCATGACTGCTGACTGACACTTCACAGCCAAAGGAAACTGCTGCTGTCCTCTACAAACAGACTGAATACACTCTAACCAAGGCAAATATAAATAAATCAAATGAATTTCATTGCAGGTCGTATGTTTATGTAATTCAGAGAAAGCAGTCGTCTCTATGGGGGTGAGATAAAATTACAGTGTAATCACCTTTTTGGGGTATTTCTGGGAGCATACTGTATCAGCACTGAGGAGGGACTGACTTCACTCTACCTTTACTTTCGAACCATATCTACCACCTCCCCTGCAGGCACAAATGTTGTAATCACGTTCATTTCTTTCAAACACTCACATCTGTTATCTTCTGTTCGCAGGAAAAGCAAGAGCAAGGGGAAAAAACTAAGCCTGACATCAGCAAGTAAGAATTTTCATTATTGTTCAAGGAAATTAGCCCAATTGAATGTCATGTTAGTCTTTTGAATAAAAAAGGGGAAGTAGATACAAGGATTTGCTTTATTAGGACCAATAGTCTCCTAATAAAGTGGTGCAGTAGTGAGCCCTGAAACCCAAAAGACTTTGCATTTTACCACTTCTTGTTGCCTCGTCACAAAGTCAATCGTTTTTTGAACGCATTTGTGGTTAAAAGGTCTCTGGTTAACACAAGCTTACGAGATTTTCGCGCTTTGTACTACGACATTAAATATGTCAACAACACTCCTAAAACTCGGAAAGGAGTTCGCATTTTATCACTTCTGGTTTCCTCATCACTCAAAGTAAATCGTTTTTGAACAGATTTGTGGTAAAGAGGTCTGTGATTAACATAAGCTTATGAGATTTTCAAGTTTTTTTCCACGACATAAAACACATCTGAATGTCTGAAGCTTCTACTTGTCATAAAAACCCTAACAAGTAACCAATTAAACTACCAAACGTCATCCAGCCGACACAAGCCCACTTTGAGCTTAGCGGTGGTAGCCGTGCGACCGTAATGTAGTTTGTTTATAGCACTATATTAGCTTTTATTTCTGCTGATTGCACATACGATTAAAAAATCACAAAGTGGCGTTAATATGTGGAGATTACCCTGCTGAACAAAACTTGTTAAGTATCAAAGACGTGTGTTGGCCACAAAGCTTGTTGTATGCAATACACCGAAATGTTGACCTCTATGCTAATTTCCAAAGTTATTTAATTCAAGGGGAATTTCCTAAAACGTTGAATGCCTGTAGACAGATTTCACTTCTTTATGAACATCTACAATAAAACATGTGATCAACTATCATATAATTACTGATGCGATCATCTGTGCAGTTCTAAAAATCTATCTTTTTTTCTTTTTAGGTGTCCCATATGCAAACATGGATGAACCAAAGACTGAAAAAGTAACTTCCATGTGAGCTGTTTACCTGAATCTAACAAACACCTGCTGTATGAGACCAAATGTGTTCTGAAGATAATTCAGCAGCAAGGAGGAATACAACTGAGAAATGAAGGAAGTGTTGTGAATATTATAGATATTGTTCATGTGTTTTGCTGTATTAACTTATGCTTTAAAGAATGTAATTTTAGTCAGATGTGTACGTTTAATTTACAGAAAAATGTGCCTTTAAGTGTAATGTATTTTTTGGAATTAAATGCGTGCAGACAAACGTGTGTTTGTCTTTGTCGAACAGTGTCATCAGCAGGAGATCAAGTTAATATGGAAACAGTGTACTCACCGCTCGATGCTAAAGCAGCTGGAGACTCCGTTTCCCTGTTGTATAAAAATAGTTAAAACTCACTGTTTTAAGTTGTTTCCTGATGTCCATTACTTAAAACGTAAAAAGAATTTAAAGCCAGACTCCAAACTCAGAACAGGTGGCACAGTTTAACGCACGCAAACTTGCTTGCGTGATGTTCTGAATGGCGATTGGTCTAAATGTGGCCTGATCATATATAGTCAGTGGTGTAAAGTAACTAAGTATATTTACTCACGTACTTAAGTACCATTTTGAGATACTTGTGCTGTACTTGAGTATGTCAATTTTTCAGAGGTAAATGGTGTACTTTTACTCAACTAAATTCGTTTAGTAACTTTACAGATGTGGATGAATGATGTGAAATATAATCAAGTGTTAAATCAGAGTTTAGTTCCACCTGGAGTAAATCCACAAGCTACCCTGCAGTATACAAAGTCATTCAAACTAGCTGCACCTTTACCAGCTTTGATAACACTTTCATGATCAATCATTATAAAACATATCATATATATTATTCTGAAATGGACCAATCTGCACAATGACTACTTTTACTTTTGGTACTTTAAGAATATTTTGATGATAATACTTTTGTACTTTTACTTGAGCAACATTTTGAATGCAGAATACTTGTAACAGAGTATTCCTACACTCTGGTACTTCTACTTCTAGTTTTAACTTGAACTCAATATATGAGTACTTCTCCCACCTCTGGAAATAGTTGACATTGGAAGTGTATATTTTGGGGCAATTTGACTTATTTTTTAACAACATAAAGATTGGAGCATTAAAGTGTAACATTTAAAACAATAATCAGTGATGCAAACACGGGTATGGTGAAAAAAGAGAGAATTATTCGAAGCAGAAAGAAACAACGTAATATACCATCTGACAAAGGCCTGTAATATAATGCTTCAATTAACTGGCTATTATTTATAATATACTCAGATCAATAGGAGACAGAGATGTTAAGTTATAAATCAAGGGTTTTTATTATTATTTAAAGCAGGGGTGGGGAACCTTTTCCCTTTCAATTTTTACAACATCCTTCGAGGTCCCTACAAATTATTGAACTCAACCTCTGCTTAAAAAAACTAAAATCACAGACAATTCATTTGGCCTTTCTTTCATGCTGTGCAAAGAAAACGCAACCTCATGACTCGTGCATGCATGCATGCATGCACGGTGTGGCATGACCACCAAAACAGAAAGATATGGACACAAGATGTGCGCAAATTTACTTAGTATCCATGTGAACATGATTTAAGTGGGGGGGACCTAACCTTCTCTAGGGGGGCATGCTCCCCCGGGAGGATTTTTTTTTAAATATTGAAGTTAAAAGCATCAATCTGGTGCACTTTGAGAACAACATGAGCAGATCTATGGGTACATCTTTCAACACCCATTTGAAACAGAACTGTAAGCAGATTTTTCTTTCTGGATATTTTACAAATAATCACTCCCCTTTTAAACTATATTCTTGTTATTTTTAACAACTTTTTTGTTACTGTCATATAGTATTTTATACCTGTTTTTCATTTAGTCTCTAATGTCTCATTAATAATTATAATGATCATATCAAGGTGTGTCTTAACCTCACTGAGCTGAGGTTATTTGAGCCTCTCAGGAGAGAGCTCTCTTCCACCTGGTTGTAGAAAAGCTCTTCGTTTTCGTTAGCATAGCTAGCTAACCAGATGCTAATAACAACAGATCGCCACTGTGCTTACAACTAAAGACGCAAACACTGCGGCATGTGTACGGCTCCTTATGGGTACTGCAATTTTTGAAGAGCTGGAGCGGCGTTCTGGTGCTCTCCGTAAGAACTTAAGTCTAGTCTACACTCCTTTCAGACGAGACATAACCACGTGAAGACACGTTACGCTCGTGTTGTGTTCAAGGAACCTGTCCTTGGCCAGGAAAAACAGGCACTCGCTTGTTTAATGATTTTGCGATCTAGATTTCTTCTTCTTTTTTGAAGTGAGAAGTTGTCCGTCAGTCAGACGGACTAACGGACGGACTAACGGACCCCCCCCAAAACAAAAACTCTTCGGTTCTCCACGAATTACACAAGTCACCCAAAGCAGCGTTAAAAAAGCGGGAGGCGCCGAAAAGTGACTAATTTGCATCACTGAATAATACTTGTGTGGGGGAGGTCAAAGAGGTCAAAGGGGAGGGCCTGGCCACAGAATATCACTCAGAGACAGAGACCTTACCCAGCTAAACTTTATTTGCCATGTAGGCAGAAAACGGAAGCTCCAAAACATGCTTACAAAACAATTTGATTACTTGCAAACTGAATATGTGACTCTCTAAGCAATCCAGTGTTTTGAGACGAGGTTCAAGATAAGGATAAACAGTTAGTAGTCATACTATTGATGATGAAAGATGTTGGGGGTCGATAAGTCTAAAATGTGTGTGTAGCTTAAACATTTGGATGATAAAATACACACATTCTTTAACTGAACGACGGACTTGCTTCCCATTGGGTTTTGTTCAGGGACCTCAGAGGAAGATCCTACAACTTTATTGACCCCATGACCTTTTGTCTGTCAACTCCCTGCAACCAACACTTTGGTCAGATTTACAGAACATGTGCTGGGAACATTCATTGTTGTAGAGGATGAACCTTTTTTCACACTAATATACATTAAAGAAACATCTAATAAGCAGAGTACAGCAATGACATTTACAGTTTGCACACATGTATGCGCCCCAGAGGATGAACCCTCTCACAGTTTTTGCCATACATTACTGCATCTCCAAGTCTTTAAGGTAAATATATCATCTCTTTAAAAACACAGTCAAGCTCTCAGGGGGATGAACCATGGTCTTTCCTCCAAAGATCAGCTTTGTTTGCTTCAAGCACCATTTCTGGTCATTCTTTACAGTAGATCATCAGCACATTGGTCTTTCTTGCCAACACTTTATTAGCCTCTAGGAGGGTCTTTGCTATCCTAATATTAACATCCACTTTTTTTTTTACAGATGTAGGTCACATCTGTAAATGAGAAACAGCCTAAAACTAATGTCATGACAGACTGAATAAGTTGGATTTTTAAAATTATAGGAATTGGAATCAGTGACAACACTTAATGTTTTAACAACCATTTATGTTATTATGGTAGTTTTACTTTACTGGCTCAACATTTTCTAGTAAGTTCTTAGAAAGTAAGTGATTCAATTTGGTACTGATTATTGGGACGACATTGTTGGCTTTTTTTTGGTCAAACTTTTAGTGAGTCACAGCAGGACAGCTAACAACATTTGAACATAATTCCACACGTAGAAACAATAATGTTTTCAATAATAAATTATAATTCTTTCAGTTTTTCTTGTCAAGATTTTACAACGTCCTTTGAGTAATGTATTCTGCAAACAAACAACTAAAATACTCAAAGAATTACAAAACATGGTTCCTCTTTTCGTTATCATAAAATCGCAAAAAGGGTTGTGTTTCAAAGCACCCTGGGTGTCTCCTAAAAAGAAAATGATCGGTCTTACTAACAAACTTTCATTTTTCATTTAAGAGTTCTTTAATGAAATGCTGGGGATGTGAATTTTAGGAATGTTCAAAAAAAACTTAGGAAATTAACTTCACAAAACCCTTTGATATCAGTTGGACCCTGTGCACCGACAATGGAGTGTATACGAAGGGTCAAATAAAAGACAAAAACATACATTTAAAACCTGAATATTAACACTCCAACTCAACAATAAATATATACAATAACACTTACATAATTCAGCCAGACTAGTTTAGACTCATTTAAATACTTTACTATTTTGAAAAAATACCAACTTTCTCTGGGGAAAGCAGTAAAACAGCCCTTCAATTTTAAGTTAAGATGCAGCTTTCATCCAGTGCACACCTATAACAATAATATATAATGTCAGTAGTCCAGTTAAAGAACTTTAAGTCTATGAATATGGATTGTAAGTAGGTAGGTATATCAAGTTTTACATCAGTAGGTTAAGCACAGAAATAGGTTCAGAACATTAGCTTAGCACAAAAACTGGAAATGGCTAGCTGAGCTCTGTCACAATAAATATAAATACACCTTCCATCAGCTCTGTGATCCACATGGTATACATTTGTAATAAACAAGAGCAGTTATTGTTTGAACTACTATATACATTATATATGTTCACCAACAATGGCTTGGTCAAACTGTCCTATTAGGATGTTTCCAACCAAAACCCAGCAGACTTTGTTGGCTTTTTGGCAACCAAGTACACCATGAATCCAAAAGAATGCAATCTTACGGTCTCTGTGTGTTATGGCAATAGGTGTATTGCACAAACTGTTATGTATGAAAACAGACTGCTGTGAGCATCCAGCACTATTTGTGCTCCCAGACCTGACAATGGCAGGAAATCTGGGATTTCCTGATTAGATCCTACAAGAAAACAAGAGCTGCCATGAAAAAACGATCACGGTTGTGTACTATAAAGTATAAATATAAGCAGAATTCACAGGCATAGGATAACCCATTGAGTAAAATGGAATGATAGCTTGAAGGAAATGTAAAAAACCAAATAAATTGAAATGATAAACCAATGAGATGAAGAATTGGTGCGGCTCCACAGAAGGCCAGCAGCATCCCTCCATCACCTTCAGCACCCCCCCTCTCTGCTCCTCCGTCCATCACTCCATCCTCGTCATGTCTCCTTCAGAGTCAGCTGACAGAGTGTCCAACACTAATGTGTGTCTGCGGTAAGACTCTGCTCTCAGGGTCATCTGAGGGGGAACAGAGTGAAGAATCACAGTGAAAAAGTAACCATGGTATTAGTGGAAGTTTTGAGTCTTTGAAGCAGATGCCTTTAGCTGCTTTGTCGGCTTTTAAGCAATCCCAAGAACAATGTCCATTATACATGCACTTTTTCCATCATAACTGAGCATTTTACATATGCATGTTTGTGCAAATAATCCTAAGAATATAGCTTAAACCTTAATGGCAGATCACCCCTTTTCCTATTATTTACTTGTTATTATAAGAGAAAACTTAAGATCTGTTCGTTAAAACGGTGTCTATGTATACTATAAAAAAACACAAAATGTAAGCAAGAGTGAAAGTAGAGAGTTTACAAAAAAGATTTAATTAATTGTTATAATTTAAATACCCTATTTTCTTGGAATGTAATCCTTAAATGGTTTCTGTGTCCATAAATGGTTGCAATAAGAGTGTTACATGGGTGGAATGTGGGTGGAATACAAGTGTAATAGTGCTTTAATAGGGTTGAGGAGTTATAATAAAAGTGTAATATGTAGGGCGACTGTGGCTGTGAGGGAGTGTGGTCGTCTTTCAACCAGAAGGTTGGGGGTTCGATCCCAGCCCATGCAGTCAACATGTCGATGTATCCTTGGTTAAGATACTTAACCCTGAGTTGCATGGCCAACGGTGTGTGAATGTGTGTGAATGTTAGGTCCTAGAGTAAGGTACACTGCTCTGTATGAATGGGTGTGAATGGGTGAATGACATGTAGTATGTAAAGTGCTTTGAGGGGTCTTAAAGACTGGATAAAGCGCTATATAAGTAGTCCATAATATGGTTGTAATGTAGAAAATAGCAATACATATTATTTATATGTGATTGCCCATTTAAGGGTTAATATGTCTAAAAGATAGATGAATAAACAAAGCAAGGTCATTTTAGACAAGGACGTATCCTGGACTGTTCATTACATAAGCTGAGTTGATGTGACTGTATGTGTGTGGATCTCAGGAAGAATGCCAATGCCAATGCTAGTGCTAATGCTAATGGGGATCCTCATGAAGATCCTCCACAAGAGGGAACTGTCTGTTCATGGTCGCACTGACAACACTCACACTGACCTCTGCCAGTTATTGAAAATATTCCAACATTACAGAAATATGAGACCTTAGATGTTTCTCAATACTTTCCTTTGAGAAATACAAACATGTTTTTCACCAAACCCGTCATCATTAATCAAAAGAAGCCAAAGTTGGAGTAACAGAAGAAATGTACCCATTTTTAGAAACCAGGGGCCGTATTCACAAAGGATCTTAGGGCTAAAAGTAGCTCCTAACTGGCGAATTTAGGAGAAACTCCTAAACATAAGGGGCGTGTCAGTCTTAAATTTAGGACTCCTAATTGTATTCACTAAGAGCAATTCACAAAGTATGTTAGGCCTAAAAGTAGCACCTAAGTTTAGGAGAGCTTCAAAGTCCTCGAGAGGACTCCTAACTCAGTAAGACCTATTCACAAAGACTCTGAAAATGGCTGCGAGACTAAATGTTTTGGAGACAATGGAAGACTGTGAATGGATCAAGAGATATAGGCTAAATCGTGAGGGTATCAAACTTGTTGTGGAATTAGTGCGGGATGCAATAACATCCCCGACTAACAGGAATAACCCGATTAGTCCGGAAATAAAATGTTTGGCAACACTACGATATTTAGCAATGTGGGAAAATGCAACTTTGCAATGCCGACGATTTAGGAATATCGCAACCATCAGTCAGCCGTGCCATAAACCAAACCATCAACGCGCTCTCTAGACCACATATCATCCAACAGTTTATCCGGTTTCCTTTGGACAATCAACAACTACACAGGATCAAAGCCAACTTCATGGCAATTGCAGGTATGCCCGGTGTGTTCGGTGCTATTGACGGGACGCACATAAAAATAATTGCGCCATCAAAAGATGAGGACGTGTTCGTCAATAGAAAGAAAGTACATTCCATCAACACGCAGATTGTTTTCATTCATCATGATAGGGGGGCTTTAACGGCGGTATGGGCTGTTATTGAAAGTGTTTAAGTGCTGGAAATATGCTCATTGGATAAAAGTTTGCAGGGTGCTTTTAATTGCCGTCTTGATTTAATGCAATTTACGTATTTTTATTGTTTGCTCTCTCTTTAACGTGCATATACAACGTCATTATCGTGGTCTGCACAAACTTGTCATCATGCGTGTATTCTGCTAACTGCACTGTCCATAACTATTTGATAGGAATACATTTCTAGCCTAGGCTATTTCCTTGTTTTTCGGTGATTTAGTGGGCTCGTTTGTGGGATGTTGCGGATGAGTTTCACCGAGACCGCCTGCTCTGAACAACCAATCACCGTACTGACCGCTTCTAAACTCATGCACGAGAATCGATGTAATCCATAGCAACGGCGCGTCACTCTTAGTGATTTATCCTTAGTATGAGTAGGTCTCAGCGGCTTTGTGAATAACTTTTAAGAAAAAACTCCTACGTAAAATGTTTTAGCGCGAGTTAGGAGTACTCCTAGCGGTAAGATAAAATGCTTTGTGAATACGGCCCCAGGTTATTAAGAGAAAATGGAAAAAAGTGATTTAGTTTATTTAAATGTTATTGTGATGTGGTTCATGAAAGGTAAAACCATTAAAGGTGGGGTATGTAATTTATTTCAGAAACACTTTTTGTTATATTCCATGGAATGCTCTTAACATCCCGATAGCAATGAATATCTGAAGTGCTTTGACAAAAAATCCATACAAAAATTCATCTGTGGAAGCTATAGTACTGTAAAAAGCACGACCAATCATCTGAGCCGGCCCGGCTAAAATAACTGGATGGCCTACTTGCCTGTCAGCCTTCCATCTCTGCACAAACTTATCTTGTGCCCTCATTGGTCATGTGCGCGTTCGTGTGTGTTGGAGGAGGGCCTCTGTAAGGAAGTGGCAGATTTTCTCCGGTTGTGTATTTTCAAATTCTAGCGCACTTGAGCTGGTTTCTCCAAAATTACCTACCCCACCTTTAAAGGAAATAATCTGAATCTAAAATCTTTAATTTTGAGAAGCACCAAATTAAAAGTAAAATGTGATGCTGGTTTTAATAGAAAAAAATTAAAATCAACACAATAGATTAAACTTATTTATACAAAAATAAGAAATTAAAGTAGAAATGTCCTATTGACAATAACAAAAAATAGAATGCGACAAAATAAGTATGTTCAAATGTGCACATTGTACTACAATAATATATATATTACAATATATACATGTACATACAATTCTAATCATCTGTCATTTTATAAAAAGCATGATAAGCCCTCTCTAAAGCAGTTTCTTACCTGCAGGGTGTGTCTATCATTGGTTCCAGCACCAACACCTTACACTCTCTCTTGGCTATTTTGTCCAGGGAGATGAGGCCGTTTTCAGGGGGCCGGTACAGACCCCTCCCCATTGGAGGTCCTACAGGAGGGGTGATGGCCCGCCGCTCCATCACACTGCCTGACCTGCACAACAGAGAGAGGCACAAGGTGAGAGACATCATTCACGTCCTGCATCACATGTGTGATGTAAGAGGATCCTTTACCTGAGGAAAAGTCAATATTGAATGACGCACACAATTTCTAGACTTGAAAGACAGAAAGACAGACATTGAATGCGGCACACTGCTCTACCCTGACTATGTGATGGTGTAATGGTTTGGCACAATTTAAAATTACACAAACATAACAGATAATAGATGATGAACAGTGCAGGAAGAGGCAACAAAACAATTGGACTTATTGTTGTTTGTTATGACTGGAAGGCCATTCCAGATCTGTATTCCTCTGAAACAAATGGAACATTGAGATCTAACTGTGAGACATTAGGGTGATAGAGATTTTATGAAAGTTTGTATTGAAGTGCAAAGGAATGAATCCTTTAACTGAAATGTTTCTGTAAATAAGAACACACATTTGATAAACGTTGATGTCCTAATCTGTAAGAATCTGAAGCCTAAAGGAGCAGATGAGATAAGGGATCTTGTTGCCAGCTCATAGAGTCCTATTGCGTACCAGGAAATGTTGAGAGTCCTATTGCGTACCAGGAAATGTTGAGAGTCCTATTGCGTACCAGGAAATGTTGAGTAGACCAAAGTTCTATGATAGAAATGTATAGTAGGGTCTCCAGCTCATAGAAACTGCTGGATGCTTACTTGCATATGTCGGGCAATTTGCACAATTAGCATAAATGTTGTTATTTACAGGGGTGCACATAACTTTCTCAGTGAGGTACTCAGATGAGTACCTGGAGTCAGTGTTTGGTACTCCAACTTCTGGCTCCACTCAAAGTTATTTGATGAAGCCCTCTGTATCGCGAACGTCAACGGGGAGGGTGGGCTAGTGGAGTACTTCAGGAAAGTCGACGGGGGGACGGGGGGGGGGGCGTGGGCTAGTGGAGTACTTCAGGACCACAGAGCGTGAATGTTGTGATCAGCATTTATAGCGCAGTTCTCCAGTGAAGGGGGGGGGGGGGGGGGAGTCCCTCCGCAGCCGGTTGGTGTAGTTTTGGCACAATTCTGTTGTACAGACCGACGTTAACAGCAGCCCTGTCTGTGCACACGGAGACCGACTCTGTCGTCCGGTGATCTAACTGCCTTCTGGAAAAGCTTCACAAGTACGTCGGTACGCAAATGCACATTGTGACACAAGTGACGGTACGCATTTCAGATTGTTGCCGCGCATGTGTACCTACGTACCAGCTATGTGCACCCCTGGTTATTTAGCATAAATAAATATGTGGACAATCGTTAAAAAGTGGCCGATTTGGACTGGTTTTGTGGGTTATTTTTTAACTTGGTGGGCTCATTTTAACACAAGCTGTAGTATTTAACCTAACTAAGTAATCAACCCAAAATGAATCTAAATCATCAATCATCAATTCAGGATCCTCAATAACCCCTAAAACCACCCCAAAGTCTTCCACATCAGCCATGTCATTTTATTATTATTTTCCCTTGTGCTAATTTAGATACGCAAGTTAGAGTTATTATCGGTCCGTACCTGACGTGGTGGGCTCTGGAGGGCTGCTGGTGGGAGAAGCTGTGAGAGCGGCCCAGGCTCTGTCTCTCCAGCAGCTCTCGGACCCCCGGGCTGGATGATGAGGGAGAGCGAGGCTCCACCGGGGGGGTGGACACCGAGGCTGTGAACTGCAGCTTCAGCTTCATGTGCTGGCTCAGCTACAGAGAGGGGGGGGAGGATGGGAGAGCACTTTGAGTATCACTGCTGATTGGGTAAATGAACGCAGTGTTTTTCTACCTTGTAAATCAGCTGTAAATGTTCTACATTGTAGCCTGAGCGTTTATAATGACATTGGAATGAAAAGTCTCTCAATATGTTGATACTCACTCAGTGTGATACCTGGGCCTTTTTAGATGAACACAAAGCTGATATCCTGATATCCGTATCTCTGAAACTTTAGTAGTTTTTCTCATAAAAGTTGCCTGTTTCCCGGTTTGTTTACACAGGCGCACCAAATAAGCCATGTTCTTCTTTTGAAATGGCTGGTGTTTCGTTTGGAGAAGACGTCTAAGTATTTGATTACTTTGCCGGCCATTACTTTGCCGGCGCAGGCACAGCGCTCAACAATTGAAAATTATTTTAGAAAGTAAATAATATTTTTTGGGACATTTTCCTGCGTTAAAAATCACTGAATGAACTAACTAATGTATGAGCAGCAACAGTACCTCAAAGAGTCCGGTGCGGAGGATCTGGAAGGCCACGGTGAAGGAGAGGGTGGAGCCCTTCCTGCACTGACCCAGGTTGTTGAGAGGAGACTGGCATACCACCGCCCCCCCACCATGGTGCTGCTGGCCTCCAAGAGCAGCTGATGAGAGGAGGGACAAATAATATCAGATTAATATAAAAATAACTTGTTGACTCACTGTAAGTTTGATTAAAACTTTGTATAGAGCATATTAAATATTAATTATGTACTGTTCTCTCTTTGTAACACTTATATAACATACAGAGGTGGGAAGAACATTGTACTTTACTTGAGTGCAACACAGGGTTGCACAATGGAAAACAGTCTGTTCATACGATATAAAAAAATCCTCACTTAGGTCAGTTTTGCACCTTAGATAAGCAAGTGTACACTGTATGATAATGAAATCGCTGTTTACTCAGATATCATTCTAGTAATACAACCTTACCTAACCAACATACATTAGACCCGTCTGTACAGTTGGAATTCATCACAGCTGGCTTTAACCCCGACACACCCATCCAACACATCTCACAGGGTGCAACCTTTTCTTTTTTCACGCTGACTGTAGTGAAGATTACACATCTGGACGTTGACCCAGTCATGATCAGAGCTGGATCAGGATGTCTCACTTTACCCTTCACTAATGTAAACAGCCTGTGGTAAGTATGTAATGAACAGGGGCCGTATTCACAAAGGATCTTAGGGCTAAAAGTAGCTCCTAACTGGCGAATTTAGGAGAAACTCCTAAACATAATGGGCGTGTCAGTCTTAAATTTAGGACTCCTAATTTTATTCACTAAGAGCAATTCACAAAGTATTTTAGGCCTAAAAGTAGCACCTAAGTCTGGGAGAGCTTAAAAGTCCTCGAGAGGACTCCTAACTCAGTAAGACCTATTCACAAAGAATCTGAAAATGGCTGCGAGACGAAATGTTTTGGAGACAATGGAAGACTGTGAATTGATCAAGAGATATAGGCTAAATCGTGAGGGTATCAAACTTGTTGTGGAATTAGTGCAGGATGCAATAACATCCCCGACTAACAGGAATAACCCGATTAGTCCGGAAATAAAATGTTTGGCAACACTACGATATTTAGCAACAGGGAAAATGCAACTTTGCAATGCCGACGATTTAGGAATATCGCAACCATCAGTCAGCCGTGCCATAAACCAAACCATCAACGCGCTCTCTAGACCACATATCATCCAACAGTTTATCCGGTTTCCTTTGGACAATCAACAACTACACAGGATCAAAGCCAACTTCATGGCAATGCAGGTATGCCCGGTGTGGTCGGTGCTATTGACGGGACGCACATAAAAATAATTGCGCCCTCAAAAGATGAGGACATGTTCATCAATAGAAAGAAAGTACATTCCATCAACACGCAGATTGTTTTCATTCATCATGATAGGGGGGCTTTACCGGGGGTATGGGCTGTTATTGAAAGTGTTTAAGTGCTGGAAATATGCTCATTGGATAATAGTTTGCAGGGTGCTTTTAATTGCCTCCTTGATTTAATGCAATTTACGTATTTTTATTGTTTGCTCTCTCTCTTTAACGTGCATATACAACGTCATTATCGTGGTCTGCACAAACTTGTCATCATGCGTGTATTCTGCTAACTGCACTGTCCATAACTATTTGATAGGAATACATTTCTAGCCTAGGCTATTTCCTTGTTTTAGTGGGCTCGTTTGTGGGATGTTGCGGATGAGTTTCACCGAGACCGCCTACTCTGAACAACCAATCACCGTACTGACCGCTTCTAAACTCATGCACGAGAATCGAGGTCATCCATAGCAACGGCGCGTCACTCTTAGTTCACTCTTAGTGATTTATCCTTAGTATGAGTAGGTCTCAGCAACTTTGTGAAAAACTTTTAAGAAAAAACTCCTACGTAAAATGTTTTAGCGCGAGTTAGGAGCACTCCTAGCGGTAAGATAAAATGCTTTGTGAATACGGCCCCTGATCTCCATTGTAATACAAGTGCCTGAACCATTGTTGGCTTTATATTTTGTTTCGCTCCTAAATAGGGAATGGGAACAGCGGTGCATTCTGGGCCGTTGCCATCTTTGTAGGATAGCGTCTATAGCAACAGCAGCAACCGTCAATATAATTCAGCAGTTCACCGTCATCTGTAAGCAGTTTTGCTTTGTAAACAAATAAAGTATGTGCGAAATATGAATGCCCTCACAAAGAGAAGCTCTGGCCGGAGACAGAGGAGCGTTATTAAAAAAGAGAGTTAATTACTGACATCTGTCTGTATGAATTAAGAGAAGAACAATTACTGTTACAAATGTCAGCCCTCTGTGGTGTTTGGAGTCACCTGTCAGCAATTAAAAAATATCAAATATCCAGAGGCCCACCTCATGACATAAAAGTGCCTACCGACCATGTAAAACGTTTAAAGTGACTAAGTTACAGCTACTCCGCTCGCTGTACAGGTTAAGTTAACAGGTTGCGGTCGCTCGTATCCTCTAAAGATGGAAGACTTGCTGTTGATGACGTCACATTGCCATTCTCTATTGTCAAGTAATCAAAAAGGATTGTATTACTACAACAATTCAAATTGAATGAAAACTAAAGCAACGACACAATGGCGGCTTCAGGTGTTGTTGTGCAAACTGCTGTGTATCACTAACCAGCACTAAGCCAGGTGGGACAGGTCTTTTGGTTGGAGTCAAGATTGTCCTGTGTGAGATCTGCTACTCACCGTCAGCATTCCAGATCAGACGGACAGCCAGGAAGTCCTGCAGGTTGTTGAGCAGGGTGTATTTGACCCAGAAGTGCTCCAGAGGCCGGACCGCCCTGGGACAGGAAGCTGTCATCACCAGGCGAGGGCGATCCAGGCGGATGCTAGGTAACGAGTAACAACTAGAGATGTATCTGTAGAGAAAGCAAACTCATATTTTCATTTCAACTTCAATAGACATGTATTTATTTTAGATATCTGGCCTGTCATAGGACAGCTGTAATCCAGTCTGTATTTTTCCTGCTTTGACATGTCCATGAAATGAATGATTAATGATAGTTTTAATATTTACAAGTTAGGTTGTAGAAGGTAAACTGCTCCTGTAGACAGCCCTTTCTGACAGAAAGAATGTGTGTTATCCAAAACTATGTCCTGGCCGAGCCACCAGACTCCATTGATAACAACGTTCATAATGCCTTGCAGAATGTACAAGTTTCTGGTCTGCAGCTGTTGACTGAACCCGTACAGCGAGCAGAGTAGCATTCCTTTTCCTCTTTAAACTTTTTAAACATGGTCCGTAGGCACTGTTATGTCACTGCCACTCCTATGACAAATAAACCAAACAAAAAAGAACCATGGGATAACATTTTATAATTTAAACTAACAGGGAAAGAAAGGAGAAGTAGCAAACATCAACAATGACACTAAATTAAGTCTGATGGCAGCCATCTGCTGAACTAGAGGAACACAGACCACTATGCTGGGAACTGGGAATAAGATTTAAAACAGTAAATATGGGAACAGTGATAGGTCAGTTTTTCTCTTGATTAATACGGAGAGATCATTAATTAACTTTTTATTTTAAATAACCCTTCTCAGTTTCTGCCTTCTCTTTGTAAGGGCATTTATATTTGGCACATACTTTATACATTTCCGATGCAAAAAGCTGACAGATAACCATGAAACGTGGATTTATATTGACGGCTGCTGCTGCTATAGACGCGATCCTCCAAAGATGGCATTAACCCCCCAGAATGCACCGTGGTTGCCATGGCCTATTGACATGTACCTCATATAACCCAACTTCAAACAATCAGAACTATCTCTTTAAACCCTTGATTTTCATACTGTACCACATTGTTTTCACTGTAATACATTCTGCTAAGCGACTCTAAGTAAATGTTGAACTAAGACCCCATTTACACGGGAACGTTTGCGTTTTCGCACCGTATGCGTTTTCCAAAAAGTATTCCGGTTACACGCATTCGGCTCAATTAACGTGTCCGTTCACACGAGACCGCTGGAAACACTGGAAACGCTGTAGTACATATGCCGGGCCTGTAAGTGGCGCTGCTGCCGCCACAAAATACACCAAAAGCAGCGAAGAAGACCCCGCAGCATGGTTGCCATGGTTGCCCTTCTGTTTATTGTCCGCGGTAGAAGGCGTGTGCTCCTGCTGTAAATCTCTCCGGTAGTCCACCAGCAGATGAAAAACACCCGCCTCTCCGCCTCTTCCAAGGGACGAGGGGACCTTGCGGCAGAGTCAACATGTCCGTTAAAGTTTAAATCTTCCGGACAAAATTAGCAAAGTGCAGGTCAGAGGTCTTCTTTGTTATTTATTGAGCTTTAAAACAAATTGATAAAGAATAATATAAGAATAATAAACGGAGCCTCTCTTTTCCTCCCCCTCTTCTGAGAGCCCAGCAGCTGATCTCTGAGCAGGAGACGTGGGAGAGGGAGGCGGGGCTATTTCATCATTATCAGGAAATTATCGCATAGGGCGTACACACGGAGCCGTTTGGCCCCCCAGAGCGTTCCGTTTGCAGATCTATCCACCTTGGGACGTTATCGTTTGCGACGTTTCTATCTTTTTGTTACGGCCTCGTGTAAACGAAAGGGCTATACGCAAGAGAAACTAAGCGGATACAAACCGTATCGTAAACGGGGTCTAAGACAAACAGTTACCTTGTTAAAGGGAGTGTTGGAGTAAACCACTGTAACACAGCCACCAGCGGGACTTCCAAACCCTAGAGAAATACATACAATAAATATATGAAGACATATTAAGAACAACAACAGTTCAAAACACATAAATGAGCCACACTGTTGCACTGGGTGACATGGTTAGCATTAGCATGAACAAACACTAGCTTATCTTTGACTAAATCCCTCACACTACGTCCTGATGCCAAACATACTCATTAGAGCAAAAATGTTGATAAATCCGCCAATGAAAATAGTCCCTACACTACAGTATGCTGTTTACACTACTTCCTTGTGTGACAGGCACTTTTGCTATTTTTGCATTGTTTCTTGTGGCTTGGCCAAAAAAAGACACTTCTCTCTTCTGTATGTAGAAATGACAATGGTTTGGCTTATTGACAACTAATGTACTAACAGGTTCTTGCTGTTTTAAATGTTGTCCCGCGAAGGATTGATTGCACTTATTATATGTTGCTTTGGAAAAGGGGGTCAGCTAAATCTAATGTAATAAAGAAGAGAAGAGATAACTTGGCCCTAAAGTGGAAAAGTTGAAACTCGATATCTTTTTATTCTTCAAATCTCTTGTGAAACACATATTATATATCAGGACAAATATTTTAAGGTCCAAAAATAGATTTACCAAAGTAAAATAGAAGATGAATGTATAGTGAGTGTATTAAAGGAAATATCTTTGAGTACAAGTGTTTTCTTTTGTTGCTTTCAATAAAAAGAGATTGACAAAGGACTTCATATCAAACTTTCTGAGATGTGTGAAAAATGATCATTGTAAAACTTTTATTAAAGTTGACCAGGAAGAAGCTGCCTCCATCATTTTCTCACCTCACTAGAGTACTCCTCTGCTGTGTCTTGTAGCTGCAGCTGGAACAGGAAGGTCTGTTCTTCAAGGGCACTGAGCATGCTGGGTAAACGCGATGACCCGCTATCTATCCGACAGAATGAAGCCACGGTGACCTCAGCTGATTGGTGGCTTTAGCGGGAAGTGGAAATAAAGGAGGGGTTGTTAGGCGACTTTAAACAACACAAAACACAGCTCCTGATTCTTTGCATGTTATAACGTTAACCATGTTCATATTAGTTTAATATGTTAGCATGACAACATATTCTTATTAAAACTGAGGCTAAGTTGGTTACGAAAGTGAACGTTTTATTTAAGTTAATCAGCAATCAAATTGTTCAGTTTCCAAGTAGAAGACCTTATAGTTTCTGTACGACAGCTCAAATCAAGCTTAACTTTACTCTGTGGGCCTCATGCAAAAAGCATATTGACGCCAATAAATAAATAACTCAATATGTTCATGGCAAAGGTTCAGAAATATGGAAAGAGGGGAAGTGGACACAGCTGCAGCAGGAATTTGGAGAGTTTCTATGGATGTTTCTTTTCTTTTTTTAAATGTCCTCCTTTGCTGAGCCTTACTAGTGCATTAGCTGCTGTAAACCTGTGCACAATACACTCAAGATTAGGGCTGTAAGTGTGTTTATAAAGATGATTTTACTCAGATTGCACCAACAGTAGTGCTATGATGTTGGATGTCTCAGAGTATGTCACTGATAAAAATGCAAATTAAGATCCATCTGATGTTATTGCATATAGAAAGTCAACCTTTTTTACACCGATTTCATGCATATAGTGACTTGGACTTAATACTAGAGTATGACAGTTTTCATAAATAGATTGCTATATGACAACATGCTATATGCTAATGACCAAGATGTGACAATTAAGTGACAATTGAGTTTTAATGTCAACTATATACTTTAGGTTATCCGTTTTTTTCTTTTTATGATTTGTTGATTGTTATGTAGTTACTTAATGAATTCAAAAGTTCCTTTTGTTATGTATTCTTTGTAACCAAATCATTTCTTAAAATAATAATTTTTAAAAAGCATGTTTTATGTATATAAAACAGGTGTAAAACATGTTTTTCATCACTATGTAACACTCGCTCTTCTATCGTCTAGCGCTCCAACACATTGTACATGATAGGCTAAGAGGAGTGACATCTCTAAGCGCCTGACCCATAACAACATAGCCGGCCAGCTAACCAATCAGAGCAGACTGGGCTCTGGTTTCAGACAGAGGGTGAGAAGAGGTGCTGCAGAGAAATGAAAAGCTTTTTGAACATTAAAGCATGCAGACATGTCACAGTAGAGACACTGAACCTGCAAATGAGCAGGACATGTCCTCTTTAACAATCCGTATCTCAGGAAGAGCAACAGTGTAGGGGTATGGACATATGTGTGTTTATCCTAGAGTATACAGTAAGTGCACATGTACTCACCAGACATTGTCCACTATGAGAACTGAACCATCTGGCATCATGGGGAGGTAGGAGGAGTTATAGTTGGGAACGATCTTCACATCTCTGACACACACCTCATCCTGAGAGCTGCAGTTCAACACTGTAGAGAGAGGGGGGGAGAAGAGTTATCACAGGTGGTGTCTTCGAAGGTCTGTATGTGTGTGTGAGTGTGTGATAGTTGTCTACCTTTAAGGAGAGTCAGGTGTTTTCCAGAGACAGCCATGTGCTGACACTGCACACTGGGAGGTGGTAGAACATTCATGATGGTGCTGACTGGGAATGGAAATAAGAAACAGAAAAAACAAACAAGCACATTTAGTATGCCATTCCTCAGAATGAAAAGTCCCAAGTTTAAGACCACAGAACTCTTTGAGTTCCAGAGCTCAGGTCTGGTGTGTTTACCCTGCGCCTTGAAGGTGCTGAGGTCCTGTCTGAAGGTGTGTAGTGGGCTCTTGAGCTGTAGAAGGGTCAGGTAGCCATGTTCCCTCACCTCCACTTTCTCATCCTCATGACACCACACAGTCACTACGATCTGACAAAAACACAAAGTAAAAGTTATATATGTGCTGTTTATATTCATTGGCTTCATAATAAGTTAGTCTAAGATGGTCTTTGTTTAAAAACCAGCCTGATTCACAAATATATATCCTCCCACGCAGGCTACGGGAGTCACGGATAATATGTACAGGGTTACGTTATCAGGTTACAAACTAAACATAACTGTATTCCCTTACTATTACATACACAAATATGTAATCAGATTACTGGTACTTTTTTTTATTTATTTTGTTTAAATGGGGATTATTAGCATCATTACAATTGTATAATGCGCTTTATAATAAATAATGATATATTATAGGCAGACGTACTGTCTGAATTTTCTTTTTGCTTTTCAGTTAGTCTACTTTTTATTCTTTAAAAATGTTTTTTAATTCAGTAGCAGGACACCTGATTTATTGAACAAACTTACAATGTTTGCTTTTAATTCATGTGTTAAACTAAAACAGCATTTGTATACTATACTTTTCTATCTCAAAATATGAGATGACATCTTTTATCCTAAATATCTTGGTTTCTTCTTTTCTAAGGTCAAATTGTTCTGTTAACTTCTGTGTATTATCTTCAATACACTTAAGTCAAAAACATCTTATTGATATTTATTTTCTCTTATTTTTATCTGCATTGCATTTGATATTGAGGTAATCCAAAAGTAACAGAAAGCAATCAGGTATCATTACTTTTAAATTGTGATACTCAGATTAGGTCAATGATTACCTTTTTTTACCGGTACTAGTTATTATAACGGGTTACATTTTTAAGTAACCCTCCTAACCCTACTGTCATGTTGTCCCAGTATTTGTGCATCTCACCTTGGCTTTAAGCGTGTTGGCTGGCAGCTTGTCCAAAGAGACGGTGAGAGAGAAGACAACCTGGTCATCCAAAACCAGAGCGGACTGCAGAGGACAAGATGTTGGAGGTGTAGGAAATGACAATTTGTGAAATAAATTAGCACATTATTCATTAACAAACAACTAGAAGTTCAACTACGTTTTAGTGGGACTACAATGATAGGCCATATAAATAAAGGGATACTGTTCTACCATAACCTCTCTACTGTAATTGAACAACATATGATATGCCAAATGCTCTGTTTTGTATAAACACAAGATTCTGCCCTGACAAGTGAAAATAGGTCTTTTTTTTTTTTTATTGAGACCAGAAATAAAGGTGTTAATGTTGTGAAAAAAGGCTCAAATATAAGACTGTTTTAGTTTTTAAGATGAAGAGTAAGGCAACAGGCACATTTTAGACCAGAATATGCCCAGTTTTTGAGAGTACCTATAGAAATGGACCGCAAATGTTCACATTTTTGTCTGAGCCATTACTGTGGTTCACAGGTTGTGTATGTCGTATGTGTATGTGTACGTCCCTGTCTTCAGCCTAGCAGGCACACAGTTAGAGACTGAAGCTGGTTTAAAGCCCCTGGAGACATGACTTCACTGTCAGGTCTCAACAGATCTGAAGCACAATGATTACTGCAACAGACAGAAATAACTGGCTGCTTTGTCTCATGAAATCAAGCAAAACAATAAAGGTCAGGGTATAAATGACTTTCCCCTTAATTCAGTAAATAGGTATAGGTTACTTCCTGTTACACTGAAGGTATGAGAGTGGGTTTCTATGGGAAGTAAAGAGTTAGGGAAGTTATCCAGGTGTCCTTTTTATGTAAAAATATATACTACATAATATATATTAAATAATAAATGTAGTGGAGTAAAAGTAAACTATTTACCTCTGAATTGTAGTGAAGTAAAAGTAAAAAGAAGCAAACTATTTAAATACTCTGCAAAGTACAACTATCTCAAAATTGTACACAGTACATGAGTACATGTACTTACTTTACACCACTGGAAATAAGTAAAGGTGACTTCCTGTTACATTGAAGGTACGGGAGTATACTGAGAAGCAATTAGTTCAATGTTAAAGGAAGTTATCAAGTCGTTCTCTCCATCATATTAACAGTCAGTGTTAACTACTTTGATAACAGTAATTCCCCTATATTCACACTTTCTTTATTCTACTTTTCCCTTCTTACCTGCACCGGTTCCTTCCCACACTGTCGCCCATCTCTGGCCGAGCTGTTGTGAGTGAGATGCGGGGTGCACTGTATGAAGGTCCGGGTACTGTCCGGTCTCTTTCCTCCAGTCTCCCTCTCCTCCCCGGGCTCCTCTTCCCCGCTGTCCCCGCTGCAGGTGCTCTGGATGTCGGGCTGGTACTCGCTGGGTCTCTGCACACGGCTCTCTGCGACGCACACACTCGCCTGAGCTGACAGTGAACTCACCATCTCCTTCCACGGTAAAACCCCGGAGCTGTCATCCTTCCCCGCCGCCTTCCGGGACCGCAGGACCAGCAGGAACTGCACTACCTCCCCGAGGTAGACGTGCTTTCTCCGCGGGAGAGTAGTGTACTCCGCCGGGTCTGACAGAGTGGATATTGGAGCGGCAGGGAAATACATGAAGTACTCGCATTGGGACTCCATCATTAAAGAACCTAACCATATGCTGCCGTGTAAACAAGGCGAGGTTCCACGTTCATGTAGCCCGTATGTCCGTGTGTCAGAAATTAAATAAAACACAACGCAAGTAACGGAATTAAAGTAACGTTCAAACTATTCAAATACATTTTTGTTCCGTGTAGCTTCCGTTTACCGAGTAGAAATACAAACAACAGGACGGCTAATCAAAACAGAGCTTTTTCCAGACCATACTAATCAATCACCTGAAGGTAGATCACAGAGCCAAACATATTCAAATACAGTCAAACCAGGGCTTTATTATGATATTACCAAGAGTGGAAAAAACATTTTCCAGTAAAAATAATTTAAAGCAAGGAAAAAAAGTATTACATTTAAAATAATACTGAAGAAAATACTATATAAGTTGGCCTTTAATCAGATCTTGTGTTATCAAAGTTGGTAAAGGTGCAGCTAGTTTGAATGACTTTGTATACTGCAGGGTAGCTTGTGAATTTACTCCAGGTGGAACTAAAGTCTGATTTAAGAGTTGATCATTAATTCAAATCTGTAAAGTAACTAAAGCTATTAAATACATGTAGTGGAGTACAATTACATGCTTTAGATCACATTTGTACTTAAGTACATAACTTGTGTAAATCTGCTGAGTTACTTTACACCACTGCCTATAATCAGCTATAGGCTATGTACTTACAAGGGGGTTAATGGGCAATTGCGTCTTTAGTATTATTACTCATAAAATAATATTATTGTTACTAATGGTGCATTATGTATAAGCAGAATTTAATTTTGCAGCTGATTGATGGTGGAGCAATTTTTTCTTGTATCATACAACAATATATTAAATGTTAGTTTCATATATAACAATAAAACATATTCATTGAGCAGAATCAGATCATCTCTAATAATGTTAAATATGAATGATAATGTTACAGCTGGGGAAAAATGTAGGCTAGAAGGGTAAAAAGTAAAATATTTTCATTTGAGGTGTAGTAGGAGAAGAAATGTAAAGTATAAGAAAGGAGACGAGGAAGTTGAGTTAAAGAAATGTCGTTTTTATTCAGTACAAGAAAAAAACCTCAATGGATGCACACATAGTACAAGTTTCACCCCAAAAATAACATTTTCAAGTAAGATCCAAGCCAAAGTACGCCGTTGCTTTCTGAACTTGCATTTCGAGTCCAGTGCAATCTGTAACACCTAGAGAGATGATCAGGTCAATTTATGATTTCTTGTCAGTAATAACCCAGTGTTGTGAAAAGTAGAGATGGAAGCTGTTCAAATGAGTGATACATCACACTGTACCATAGCTGAGATTTGAAGAGGTTTGACAAAAGATGTACCTTTTATTCTGACACACTATGTTACATACAACATGCTCACGCATGAAAACTTAGTAAATAGCGAGAAAATAAGTCACAGTACCATTATAGTAAAGCCATCTTAGTCAGATTTTCACTGGAAGAATAAAAACAATGCTGCATGTGGGAAGACAGGCATGGAAATTAAGCAGTTGTCATTTGACTTGCATTACAGGTTCATTATCTCTAAATTAAAAGATAAAGTATTACATCTCTACCTCGTAATTACCACTCAAGGACCGGATAATTTAGTGGCTGTGCTCTCATTTGTAAGCATTATGATCAACACTTAATATTCTGGTCGTCTTGAGAAAAATTCCCATCTGAAATAATCACAGTAATGCTAAGTGTTATTATTTATCCTTTTCTCAGGTATTAGACTTGACTTATTTTGTATGTAATTACAATTAACAAAATGTCTAAATGTGGACGTTTTGAAAGACAACAGCTTGATATAACCGTACAATCAAAGTTTTCTTAGTAACACTGAATTATGACCCTGCCATAATTAATGGTGGCAATTTGTCATCAGTGTTTCAACACTGACTGAACATTGAAGATGAGCTGAATGTATGTTTTCTCATCACATCAATAATAAATCCCATCATACTGTGACAAAAACACCCTTCCCCTCGTCGTCGTCCCTAACCAACCCCGATAAATACAGTCTGTACAAATGAAATAAAAGCAAATACAGAAGGATATTGTTTAAAAGCCGGGGTCAATAATATCATAACTGCATCCTAAGGCATGAAACAAATCTGTTTGTGCATTAGTGTTCATTAAACAGTGGTGACCCAGAACAGTGAGCATCTACTAGTACAGTTCTTCATTGTAATACAAGCACATGAGGCCTGTTTGTATCATCACAATTAAATTATGCTGCAAATTAACGTTATACCGACATCTTGACGAGCCGAACATATAGAGTGTGTCCTGGTGGTTGCACTAAACAAAATGGTGTTCTTTCACATTAAAAAGATTGGATGTTAAAAATATTCATGTTTGAGTTTAAAATAAACAAGAATAATAATATTTGAGGGTTGCAGGACATAGCCGTGTAGCACTGTGATACACAGTGGGTTATGTAACTGAAGTTACAGTTTCAGATTATAGTGAAATACTTATAAGTGAATGTTTGCTTGAAAGGAGGGAACATAAATAAACACAGGTATGTCCCTTTTAAATCTAAGTTAATACTTTCTCATCCCTTTGACTCAGTATCTTAACTTAAGACTGTAAGCTGATTAACAATCTCCGTTTCACTGGAGGAAGCACAATGCAGTGCACCCAATCCCCGTAGAAGGACGACTGCTGTAAGGTGACACTATTCACAGTGCACGGGATGGAGAATACACACTACTGTGCTGTGGAAAGACTTTTGTTAGCATCAATCAGTCAAATGTTCAATGTTGGACGTTTTAAAGAGACCCAAAATCAGAGCTCCTACATACACACAAATAAATGGGTAGAGGAAAAAAAAAGATGAAAACATTGCAACTATTTTTTTACCCTATTTCCACTTTGGGCTTTGTAAATATATTCCTTCACATGTAGATTCTTACACATGATCTGTACAATACTACATTTGGCCATGGAGAATACTCAGTTCTGATTGGTCAAAGGGTGTGCATTATTTTCAGATATCAGCACTCAAATGTAATTTCAGCTGCATCATCTGTACCAAGATAAGCGTCAACACTAGTATTCACTATGAAAAGTGCCAACATGTGAATAAATAATACTGAATATTGTGATGTTGAAAACAGCTAAAGTGAAATCAAAAACAACATGGCTCATATTTGCACCTTCGCAACACCAGACCTCTTTCACCTGGACCTTATTAGACCCTCATACATGCAAAAATATTCATCTCTCAATATCATTCTCAAATGGCTTGACTGCATGGCTTTAAAACTAAAATATTAGACCATGGTGCTTCAATGTGTTGTTGTTTATTATCTTCACAGGAAAGAGTGTTGTGTAGCATTGCCAGACAGCAGAAAGAGGAAACCACAGCAGACAGAGTTCTCACTTTGAAGTGCTCTGACACAGACCACAGCAGCTAGCAGGAACAGGATTTTAACTCAAATATGAAGTGCGTTATAATGTGTTCCTGTCTGTGCTCTACTTTCCCCCCAAAGCACGAGACAACCAGGTTATAAATAAAGGTACTGCAGAATGGCTGACCAGTGTCCTTTGTGATGATCTAAATAAAATCTGTAAACTAAACAGGATTCTATCAAAGACCAATTCCCCCCTGTTTTTTTATTTGCACATATTTCAGTAAGAAACCTCCCTATTTGCTCTTGATTCAAAGTTAACGCTATCTATTCTCCTGATCTGCCCACTCCCTTCGGCAGTGTAAACACAGAACACTCCTTGCCAGATTCAATATGCAGTTTTCTCATAATGAACTACAGTACCTAAGTTCATGGACCATGTCACTTAGTGCAACCATGTGGGTCACTGTTTTCTCAACAGCTTCTGATTAACAATGAAGCTCTTGACAAAGCCGTCTACAAAAACCAGTCAGGCGATGTCAGCGAGATCACACATGCACATTTCAGAGCGTTATTCCTCCGTTATCATACTGTAGGTATGTATAAGACCATCAAGTGAGAACCTGTCTGCTGTGATTTGTCCCTGACATAGATAGGTTGTTTGTGTTACATAGTACATGTAGTACAATTTGATCCTTCATGCAGCAGCATGTTAATGACAAAATATCTGCAAGTACCATGCCGGACTAGGCTTTGACTGAACATGTGACAAGCTGCATGTCTGACACAGTGTTAATGTAAACATGCTGCATTCCAAAGACGATGAAGAGTTCCAGCTCCTTACTCAGAGCCAAATAAAGCAGGACTGGTGTTTATTTGGAGGAACATAGGGACAAACTGTAACTCATGCCTGAGATAGTGATATTATGTGAGAAGAGTCTAGCTGCAGAGCTCCACGCTCAGGCCCAGCTCCTCCACCTGAGACCTTTTACTGTGTCAAGCTAACAGTGTGTGTCATCTGCAAATTGTTTACACTAGTTTGAATAAATAATACAAAGTTAACATTTTAAATATCTGTAACTTCTAGTTAGGTAGCGTAACCTTAAAGGTGGGGTAGATCATTTTGGAGAAACCAGCTCGAGTGCGCTAGAATTTTGAAAATACACAACCGGAACAAATCTGCCACTTCCTTCCAGAGCCCCTCCTCCAACACACACAAACTCGCACATGACCAATGATGAGTGCACGAGATACGTTTGTGCACAGATGGAAGGCTGACAGGCAGGTAGGCCATCCAGTTATTTTAGCCGGGCCGGCTAAAATAATTGATTGGTCGTGCTTTTTATAGCGCTATGGCTTCCACTGATGATGTTTTTTTATGTATTTATTGTCAAAGCATTTAATATATTCATTGCTATCGGGATGTTAAGAGAATTCCATGGAATATAACAAAAAGTGTTTCTGAAATAAATTACATACCCCACCTTTAAAGGTGGGCTATGGTAAGTTTGAGAAACCGGCTTGAGATACACTTTTTGTTATATTCCATGGAATTCCATTTATATATACAGTCTATGGTTCGTGTGTGCTGGAGGAGGGGCTCTGTAAGGAAGTGGCAGTTTTTTTCCGGTTGTGTATTTTCAAATTCTAGCGCATTCGAGCTGGTTTCTCCAAAATTACCTACCCCACCTTTAAGCAGCCAAACTCGTACTAGCCTTATGAGTTATCAATCAAAGGCTAATGTTAGCTACAATGATTATTAAGCATTTGCATTTCCCTAACAAATAAGTATAGCTAGCTAACATTAGCTATTGTTAGCAAACGCATAAGGATATCACATGTTATTTGCTTCTTGTACCTTAACATTAGAAGTTAGAATTAAATCGAAATATAACCTTCGTATTGTTTACCTTGTGTTGCTGTTTTGTGGCAAGGGATAAAATGAATACAATATTGGCTTAGCAGGCTAATTTATTTAGTAAGGATACCTATGATATAACAAAAGACTGCTTCAATAGAATTGTATTGCTAGTCAACATTAATAATATTAGCATTTACTGTGAAATGGTCTTTAAAACAGTGACATGTAATTGATGTAAAACATTTGTATTAACAAGTAGCCAGATTAATGGCGTTGGAGATGGGTCCAAAAGGTGGGTTGAGCCAGGAGCTTTGCAGCAAGACGCTCCTGCTTTATGTTGTCTGCTGTGTTCCATCTGAAAAAACAATTTAGAAAAGTCCCAAAATACCTGCTAACTCGTTCAAAGTTTATATGGAAGGAATACTGGGGGAGTTGAGATCACTCTTGTGCAATATAATGAATAATCTTTAACATGCAGCTGCTTTTGGATGTGTTTACCCCTGCACTGATATTCAATTCATTTGTAAAACATTATGACAAGGAAATGGGTCTTCATGGTCTCTGCATATATGAGACAGATGGATATTTTAGAGGATAGTGGAAGGAAGGAATGTGCCCAAACGCTGATAATAACCACCCGCCTGCTTGCGGTAGTATCAAGCACCGGATTGTTTTCCCCTCTTGTATTATTAAAATATATTTAAGAAGCAGTTCAAGTTAGTGGTTCTAGACAGGGCTCCATACTGACTCTGAAGCTGAACAAAGTGTTTCAAAGAGAGAAATAGTAAGTTATAAATCATCATTATTTGTGTCCATTACCAGTACCAGCAAAGACTGACTTTACAAACCATAAGCTCAAATAAAAAACAGATGTGTTGTATACATACCCCAATGTAAGCCTCTTGTGTATTACCATTGCTTTAGGGACACAGAGCTTAGCATGTGTTTTTCTAATACAATACATTCCCAGCTTTTCTTCAAAAACTGTTAGAATTGAAAGACTCTTCAAACCAACTGAATACAAAACATTCCATCCTCAGCGAGATTTTTTTTTTCAACCCATATTCCAAGTAAATTCTTTATTTTGTATTCAAATATTAAATAACTTAAAAATATATATCTTTTGGGGAGGTGCTAGGCTCAGTGACTCAGTGTTATGGCACTGCATGAGAGGCAAATACTGGGGCTTATTGTACCTTTACGTTGAGAAGTTTCAAGCATGTGCACCAAGGACAAAGTAAAAAATAAATCGTACCTCTTAGAAGTATAAATATGAACAAGGAGTGAGGACTAAAACAGGCTTCTGTGTGTCAGCAAAGCAGAGAGTCCCTGCCAACAGTTTCTTTGAGTCTGCTTATATAAAAACAAAGTTCATTCTACCACTTGTAACTGCAGCCATGGGCATCCCAGGCTCTCAGAGGTCAAGGGCCACGAGGATTACACCGACTAAAAGCAAAGAACGGTTTTAAGTAACGAAGCAAACAACCAAAAAGTGGAAGCTGAAACAGCTCCTCCTTTTAGTTTTCTCGTGTGTAAACCACACTCGGCTCAGCTTTCAGTACATTTTTTCAGTGACCAGAGGTACCGTATTGCGGAACGAGACTCACCTGAAACCTCATGTCAATCTTACTTTTTGTATTAAAGTCTGGTTCCTCCTCATTAAGCGGCTTCCGTCCCAGTCCCTCAACTCTGCTGTCCTCCCCCCAGCATTCCCCTCCGCCAGCCTCTCTCCTGTCCTGGGTGAGTCTTGTCTTACCAGAGAGGCTCCGGCTGCCAGCAGAGCCGGGTTCTGCTGCCCTGACTGGGCCACACGGGGGAACTGTTTAGCATCCAGCACGTCCTTGTACTGCAGCTCGGGTCTGATCATCCTCAGACAGGCCGTCCTGGTGGCGTTGTCCAGGCCCGGCTGAAGCTCGTATCCCAGAATCTCCAACAATCCCAACTGGAACGGCCGTATGTTCTTGTCTCGGATCCGGCGCGCCTCCACAGGCTTCCCGCCGTCCCTCAGACAAACCTGGGCCATTTCTTTCCGGAGCATCCTGAGAAGAGATACTTCCTGCTCCATCTGGGCGTAACCGAAACTTTTGATATCCTCCCAGAAGGTCCGGTTGAAGGTTTTATATAAGTACAAGTCGAAGGCGTTCCAATGCCGCAGCTTCTCCCGCTGTGCCTCCGTCACATTGGTCAGTATCTTGGCTTGGGGGCGTACCCCTCTGAACCCAATACCTGCAGCTGCCGCTGCTTTGCTCACGAAGCTCCCGCTCAGCCCCCCCACGTCGCTGGGCTTCTGCTGCCGAGCGTTGAGGCTGAAAGAGACAACGGTTTCCAGTGGCCAGCAGAGGGCGTGCCGCAGCAGGATCATGGACTGGTCAAAGTACTCCGACACTAGAATCAGATTGAAGGTCTGGCGGATCATGGTCTCTGCCTTCTGAGCCACAGCCAATGAGAAGTTAGCATTGTTGTCCATGCCGAAGTCAAACATCAGCAGATTGCGGGCGTAGTTGTTGCGGACCCGAGAGTCGTAATATCTGTAGGGGTTGTCAGCAAAGTCGCCCAAGCTCTTGGCTTTCCGAAAGGCAGGTGCAACCTCTTTGTAATAGGCAAAGGAGGACTCAGCCATACCGGCCGGGTCCCGGATGATGGAGAAGTAGAACGTGTCTGCAGGCATCACCTTCTCCACCTGAGGAAGAGGGGAATTTTGTGTTAAAATATGTACAATTAGTTTACTACATTTAAGCTACAACAGAAGATACATTTATTTTTTCGCTTGTCCTGAGAGTGTTTGTGTAGTTGTCATCACTTTCTTGTTTAAAGATCTATACAGATATAAAAAGTAACAGGGAAAAACTATTATCTCCTGCATGTTAGCTAATCGGCTTGGGCATAAAATAAAGTAATGGATGTATTATTAATTTTAACTAACACATTTATTAGAACAAGCTTTATTTCTTGCTATTAGGTTGCTAGCTAACATGAGTAGGATTGCATCATTCATAATAATAAAGGATAACTGGTTTGAAAAATGATATTCTAATGTGCAATCAGGGCATCTACTATTATGCTATTGTTTTCTTTTATACTTAAAATATATTCTTTGTGTTGTTGTTTATTGTTTTTTTTTTAAACTTTGCAATTGTTTCCTTCTTCTTCTTACATTTTTTTTTATTTAAATATATAAACATTGATTTCAAACAAAATATGTTTTTAATTCATTTTTTAATCTCTTTTTGTGTGTTTGATGGTTTAGTTATAAGCAAAGGGTGAAAAAAAGTGATTATTAAGTTTTCCTAACAATGTATTCAAACCACTACAGAACATTCCATAATAATCATCCCCTTTGTCATTTCACTTCCCCCTCCGCTCTTATGAATGACTCACCTCAGGCTTATTAAATCTCATGTGATGGCCCAGGATGTGGAACTCCATGGCTCTGGGGCCTCGGTAACCTTTGACCCTATGAGCATTGAAAGGCAGTGGGTATCCGAACTGGTATCCCAGTGGGAGGGCGAAGCGGAGGTTGCGCTCGTCCCCGAAGCGGTACAGCATGTTGAGCACCGTACTGCTGGCCGTCTTGTGGGTCTTCAGGAACATGATGTGGGTGTGGGGCTGACAGAAGCCCAGAGAGGGGCCCTGAGCATCAGAGGACAGGAAGATGGAGTGGCCAGCTGGATGCACACTGCTGGAGGAGGAGGGAGAAATCTAACTTTAGATTAAATGTCAACTTCGTGTTTAAAATCCTACAAACATTACAAAGGATAAAATGAATCCACCCCTATTTTTTGCATGAGCTAACAGGGGCTCAAGCATAAAGGGGGCCCCAAGGCTCAGACTTTCATGCTTGACTTTCTGTAGCCCTTCTAATTGTCCTGTTGTATTATTGGACTGGCGCAAGAATGAGCTCTCAGGTGAAAGTGAAGTTATTTTTATTGCCTTAACTGATATCCCTGTATCTTCACTTTTTCTAGGAGTAAGCGTACCTTTTACTTCCACTTTCACGTTAAATTGACTCCTACACAGTCCCCCCCCTCCCTGCCTAAAACGCCTCCATTTGACTCCTTTCTTTAATTATGTAACATAGTGACATCCCTATGTAACACTCACGCTTCGATTGGCAAGCACATTGTATGTAATAGGTTAAGGGGCGGGACACCTCTTAGCGGTGGACCAGAGCCGGCCAGCTAACCAATCAGAGCAGACTGGGCTATGGTTTCAGACAGAGGGTGAAAAGAGGTGCTGCAGCAGAGGCAGTATGAGAACAATAAAGAGCTTTTTGAACATTAAAGCATGGAGACATGTCCCAGTAGAGGAACTAAATAATAATATGAACAGAATAGGGCCCCTTTAAAGTTGATTTTTTTTTTTATTGCCCCAGACTCCTCTAGGAGCTATGTCATATTTTTGACCTGATGAGTTTGCAACCCTTACAATGATTATACACCAGTCAGAACATTAGACTGCAGTCATGAGTAATGCCCAAAACATTGTAGCCCTGTGTGGCCCATGCTACTTTAATGCAGCCTTAAGTGACTCCATGTAAGGTGAAAGTAAAGTTAAGGTAGTTAAACCACAGAAAAAAAAACAGCAACTCTGTAGTAACTCCTCAGTCTACATTGCTTTTCAGACTTTGGTCAAACAGACACAGTTAGAAACTAGCAGGGGAACACAGAGGAGCATTTAGCAGCTAGGAATAAAGACACCTTCAACAGAAGACTGAAGAGACCAAACCAGAGCTGAAAGGATAGTTAATACTGGACTCATGAATCATGTCCTGTCACTGCTGGATGTGTTAGTTAGTAGGCATTTATTTTCTAATTTGTTCAACAAAGCAACTTAATTAGGGGATAATATGTGAATTTTGACTACTTTTCAGCTCCAAAGTTGCCCCAAAAAATATATTAATGCAGCTTTAATTTAATCTGTGTGATGTTAATGTGCTTTAGGGAGTTTTTCAATAATCTTCTCATCTATCTTGCACTTATATGTACACTCAGAATAGAAAATGTTCTGATTAAAGACAGCAATGCATTAAACCAAATTCTTGAGAAAAAACAGTTATAATTTAACATTTTCCATTTAGGTAACTATAAAACCAAAGACGGATGAAGAATTATTGTGAATTAAAAACACTTTTTGGGATGTTAGGGCCTGAGCAGTAAGTGCATGGATTAATTATCAAAGGGCATGTACTTTATTATTTAATAGCCATATCTAAGGGATTGGTATTCAAACGTCAATATTGGCACGGCGCACAGTGAAACTCAACCTCAGTTCAGCTCTAGTGGGTAAGTCTGTTAGTAGGCAGCATCATTGAAAATCAAGTCCTTATGCCCTGACCACACTAGAAATGCAAGCTGAGGGACTGCAACCTGAACCCCCCCTAGGGCCCTTGGACCCAGATGTTAGAGGACAGAGTTAAATGGAAAGTTCTACTTTAGGATTAATAATTTACTTCAGTATTATGTTATTAAAAATACATTCTGTACCGAATAGAGTCTATTAAAATATAATGTGCCCATGAATGGTAAAAAATAAAATAGAGCAACTGTACAAGAACTAAATAAAAAAGAACATCTGATTTCTCAGAGGCTAGAACACTTGGTACAAGGTGGAGCATGTTACCCATTAAAAAGAAATGCTTGCACATTTTAACAGCATTAACAGCAAGAGTAATGATTACTGAACGGATTGTCCATTATAACCCAGAGCAGTCTTCCCTTTAACCTCGTAGTGCCCTTTTTTATCTTTTAAATGACAAATAAAAATAGAAATAAATAAAACATGTGGCAGGGAAACTACCAACACAGCTTGTGTCAATGAAACATACATATTTCACACCTCATGCTGCTGAGAGCTCATGTTCAGGTTGTAACGAAAAGATTCAAGCACATTTTTAATGTTATAGTCTTTTCCTCGGCCAACACAGGCTGCTAACAGATCTCAGCGGATTTTAGAGTGTCAGATGAACTTAAATTCAACAAGCATTAAAACCCCATGACAGCCTTGCTCTTCAGAGATCCCTGTTATCATCGCCTTCACATGCTGGGAAAACACAAGAAAGAGAGGAAGCACAAACAGGATAATAAGCGTATTTTTTTGCGTAACTGACGTAAAGTCAAGTTCAATAACTAGCTGTAGTCACATAACAAGTGGTAAAACGGCTCTGTGCTGACGTTGTGTTTCTTTGGAAAATTGGTCACCAGGCAGTGCGCTTAATGTTCAAATTATTCCGACTTTGACCTTGTGGATCGGTGACCTTTCCATGCGCAACCAATCAGAGGACAGCGGTGCAAGCAGACAGGGGATGTAACCATTGAAATGAAACTAACTAGCTGTTTTCACTGCAAGGCTCTGCCCAACCTCACGGGAAACTAAGAGAAAATGGCGTACGATGTAAATGAACAGTCCCACCGTGTGAGCTTAATCTGCAGATAATTCATGGCAATTCAATTAGTAAAGATTTCGTTTTTTTAAGTACTGTAAATGAATATATTTGGGCTCAGAATGGTTGGTCAGACAATACAAAACGTTTGAAGACATCTTCTATGATTACGTTTTCAATTGGATAAACGCCATTAAAGAAAAGGATTGGTTGCAGCGCTCAAAACACACTTACTAATAATATCTAGAACATAATCAAAATGTGACGCTGATAGTGCTCCAAGTCAGTGTGTGAAAACAACTATTTCTTTGTAATGTTTTTAAAGAGATTCCCCGTGGTAAATTGCGGTATCAGCACATTTAGATCCTGTATTGTTCTCCTCACTTCCTGGCGGTGGTTCTCGTGGTTGCCACCGTCACATGGAGAGGAAGCAGTTTCTGTGCACAGCTATTCACCAAAACATACTCAGTCTACCTCAATCTCAAAAATAATTATCAAACCAATAAGGTATAAGTAGTGTATAAACCTAAACCTCGTTCTACTGTGAGAATCAGCAATGTTTGACAGCTGGGCTATGCTGAATTTTGGCAGATTGAGGATGTACCTTTTCCACCTAATCGCAGTGGTTCTCAAACTTTTTTTCAATAATGTACCCCCTTTGAAAAAAAATATTCAGCCAAGTACCCCCTGATCAGCGCAAAAGCAATTTGTTAGGGAAAAAATACCTATATAAAGAGGTACAGTACAGCGTTGCACCATCAGCGTCTGATATGTTAAAACAACAACCTTTTAACTGAGAAACACTTAAATGCTACATTTCAAATGTTTACAATCCATCACTAAATTCATGGCAAACCAATTTTAACATCATGCAATAACATCATAATAATACTTGCATTGAACTGATCTTTTTAATAAGTTGTACTTACAATTTAGTGAGAAACATGGACTTGTGCTTCACTGAGGATCTTTGTCTTTCTCGTGAGAGGGAGGCAACTGCAGTTATACTATACGCTATACTTTGCGGCCACACGCCGTTGCCAAGCAACGCTTATTGTTTAGGTCCTTTGATAAGCAGGCAGTCATATAATTAACTACAACTAGCTAGATCTGATAGATTTGGACATAAACGCGAGGGAAGTATAACCGGACGCGAGAGAGAGATCAGAGATCATATCACTAAGAGTTAGACCTAACACACTTAGCTAGTTTATCTACTCTGGAACTAGCTAAACTATACATATATTTATTCTTTACTGTCGGGTCACTTATTACAGGTTCAGCGAGCTGCACAAGACTGACGGGCTGTCAGGATAGGGAGAGGAAAAGAGAGCACCCCGTTTATTTTTCCCATTTTATTATCCAGAATTACTGTAAACTTTTGAATGAAGTAGTTAATCTACTATTAGTAGTTTGTTTAAATGCATTAATTATGGTTTTTTTCCATTAACATAAAATACATTTCACGTAACCCCTGTACTCCAACGTACCCCTAGGGGTCCGCGTACCCCCATTTGAGAACCACTGGCTTAGAACATCAATTGTCTTCTGTGGTGAATTGAAAAAATGATTATGCCTGCTCAAAATAAGTATATATTTGCAGACTGTTGCTTACACTCAATTAAGTCTGAATTAAAAAATAGAAGCTTATTTTTTCAATTTTCAAAAAATAGAAGCTTATTGATTCAATTGATGAGAACGCTCGGAAGCGGTCGCCTCCAGAAGAAGCAAAGAGCCTGGCGTCTTTTTTCTGAGCGCTCCGCCTTTTCTAGTCTGTATAAATTGCATGAAAAGCTTTATTTTGGCAATGCCGGTCAGACGAAAATGATCACAACAAAGACAGAAAATGTTGTTTTTTTGGAGCAGATTTAAATCGGCCGATACTGATGTTGTGCCAATATCATCGTGCATACCTTCTTAGAACTGCAATGCAAAATAAATAAGTTAAATCAAAGAAACATTTAGTAAATCAAAATAGATACCTCTTGTTGAAGATGACCCCCAACAGTTGGACAGCGAAGGCGATGGCAACGAAGAGCAGCAGAGCCTTCCAGATCCAAACTGTGCCCACCCGGCCACACACCAGCCACCGCAACATCCTGGGGGGAGGCGATGGATGGAGGAAGGTATAGAAGGGTGAGGCAAGAAGATTAAGGAGAAGGTGAAAGAAATTATGTTGGAGGGGAGAGAAGGGTGATGATGTTGTTAATGGGGGACAAAAGGGGGTGGTGGGTGGGGAAGGGGAGATGATGTTTTCGAGGTGGAGGAGGGGGACGTGATGTCATGTCAAAAGAGCGATGAGGAAATGAGGGTGGAGGAGGTAATAAAGGGGTGGGGGAGGCAGAAGAGAGGGTAGAGAGAGAGGGGGAGATTTGGATGAGTCATAAAGTAAACATGAATAAGGCTTCATCAGCATCAGCCTGAAAACATTCACAGACAAGAGGACCAGCCTACACTGAGAAACTGACTAATTAAACGTATTATTCACATAATTGTATTAGGTTAATTGAAAGCAAATATATTAATTTGAACCTATTATTTGTTATTTAAACTTGATAATATTGCATTCAACTAACCTAATACAGTTATGTGAAATCTGTTGACCAAATAAAGATAATTAATGCTGTATATAGTTTGGATATTGCATTATCCGACCAATGTGTCTGCTGATAAAGTCATATTATCACAAGTTTTTTTATCCACGGGATGTAAGTAAACTTTGACCATGTCATTCTTAATAACTACTTCCGCTCTGATGTGTCAGGGTCATCCGGATACACTTCAGTGCACGGCAGCATAGTGGCAAAAAGGGAGAAAATAACTGTCCAATCAGAACGGAGGATGTGAATGACGTGCTAAACACGGACATGACTGCTAGCCTCGGGCCGGAGAGGAGAAAGAGAATGTGTGTGTGTGTGTGTGTGTGTGTGTGTGTGTGTGTGTGTGTGTGTGTGTGTGTGTGTGTGTGTGTGTGTGTGTGTGTGTGTGTGTGTGTGTGTGTGTGTGTGTGTGTGTGTGTGTGTGTGTGTGTGTGTGTGTGTGTGAGAGAGAGAGAGAACGGGGAGTACAGGGGGGTTAGGTCATAATGACCAATGCTGAAAATGAATTAACAGGAATGTGTGGCATTGTGATGAAACATCATTGATTCTCCCTTTTTTTTCTCTCTTCAGTTTGCAGCAGTATTGTCAAAGCTAAGAGACAGGGAGACAGTTTGACATGGGGAAATTACATTTCCTGCTGTATTTAAACAGTAACAAGTGAACTATCTGTACTCAGTGGTGCAGGACGAGATCTGTTATGGCGCATTTCCACTGCAGGGCCTCGCACGGCTTAGTACGGTATAGTTAGGCCTTGGTAGTACAGGCTCACTTTATGCTGCGTTTCCATTACATTTTAGTAGCTGGGGTAGTAACTATAGTAACGCAGTGTAGGCGGAGCCGTGACGTCATCTTCAATGCGAACCACAAAACCAACATCAGCCGTTAGCTGTTAGCACTCAGAGCTCACAGCTCTTCATATCTGTTCAGAAACTAGACAAAAGTTAAACAAGTACAAACCACAGACTGTCTGTGTCATGGCGAATACAGTCGCTGGTTTATTTATGTCTGTATAGGCCGTTGTTGTGAGTGTGGACGGTCGGAGCATATACAACGTTAGCTTAGCCGATCTCCATTGAGAAAACATGCATTTAAAAGTTTTTCGCCTGTCGTCTGTCTGCAGACTTGTCAAAGTCAATTCATGGTTTTTACTAACCCGTATCAGTATGTTGTTATTTCGGCATCATTTTGAAACGTGTATTACAATTAAATCACGGTAAAATATGTTCATTGTGTTGTAGTTGTAGCCAATCACGTCACTAGTTTAGCATATTCAGCCCGGTTGTTGGCCCGGAAAGAACCACGATTTTGGATGGCCAGAAAAACTGTGAAAAAGTACCCGTTAGCCGGAACTACCCCTAGTGGAAACGCAACCAAAAACGGGCCGGGTTTGGCACGCACGCTTAAACCGTGCTACGCGCTGCAGTGGAAATGCGCCATTAGTGATGTGACATTTGCATACGCCAATGAAAATGGACATTAAGAGACATACGAGTTCTGTGCTGTGACGCTGCTGCCTTACACAAAGAGGAAATCAGCCGCTAAACACATATTGATGCACTTGGATATGACCTGCATGTCATTCTAACATTGTTGTCTAGACCTATTCAAACCCTTTATGACTAATTAAAGTCTATATTAGTTATTTAAGAAGCTCCAGTGTATGTTTATTAGCTTTTCAGACCACTTGGTAAGAAATTAGAGCTCAAACTGAAGTCCCTAACTAACTTGTGCAACAAAAGTAACCTCAAACTATTTGTTATCCTTATCAAGAGCTTTCTAGGCTACATCAAATTTAATTTTGGGACAAGCCCCAAGAAATATCAACAATTTAACGAGCTGGCTGCTCTTTCTTGTTGGTTAGAGTTAGATTTTTTCTCTATTTTCTACTGATAATTTATCTACAGAAAAAGGGTATTTAAGTTGACAAAATGATATTAAATCAATAAAAACAAATAATAATGACTATTAGTAATGGGAAATATTGCATTTTTTTTTTCTTTACTTGGATCAAGAAACAAAAACTCTCACAATAAGTGCATTGTTGTGAAATACAATTATCAGGTCGATTGTGGATGTCCTCAAAAAATTATATTTGACTTTTTCCACTATATTTGTCTTTGTATTGTCTTAACAATTATACTACAGATTAATCCACACTGAGAATGTGTATATTATGAAATTGGGTAATAATAATACATAGTAAACATGTTGTAAAGGGTGAGCAATAAAGGAACACACTTCACTGTGGGCTGAAACCAGTGTCAATAAAACACAAGGTGGTGTGTGCTGGAGACTTGTCTCCTAGCAGATGTACTGTGTTTAATGTGTGGGGTGTTATAGCTGTGGCCTGGTGTTGATCACTCACAGAGATCATGGAATAATAAAATATATTATAACCACATGGAGAGCAGGATAACATCATGATATGTAAAGGATGGGTGGTACGGACATACAATAAGAGCGGTGCTACACACAGAAGAATAAGCAGGGGCCACCACCCACCCACACAAAGGAGCCTTCAGTCTGACACACACACACACACACACACACACACACACACACACACACACACACACACACACACACACACACACACACACACACACACACACACACACACACACACACACACACACACACACACACACACGCACACGCACACACACACACACACACAGGCTGTAAATGCACAAATACATCTTGCACATGGAAGGCCTTTGAAGCAGCCCTCCTCCACCCACACCTTCTCCTCTTTTTCCTGCAGGATCACAGCTCAGCGCCGCCTTTTCATTCCCCACAATATGTGCATCTCTGCAGACCCCCCCTCCACCCTCCAGCTCCGACTCTTCCCATTTTCTTTAGATCGTTACCTGGCTCTCCGTCTGAAAAGCATAGCTGAGTCTCCAGACCGGTATCGGTGACGGTGTTATTGTGCAGCGGAACAGAGCGCGGAGCATCTCGAAGGCAACAGCCGCAGCTGACCCGCCGCCGGTACCGATCAGGCAATGGACCCGGGGAGACCCGCACGGAGCCCGGACCCGGGTTCTGGAGGAGGCGGAAAAGAGGCTTCACTCCTGCCCGGGGCTCTGACCGAATTTATCTGGCTGTGCACCGACAGTTCTATCAAATCTCTGCCGGGACGACGGCCGACACACACAGGGAGAACTGAGATAAAGAGAGCGTGAATATGAGCGTCTAATACTTCGCGGACACCTTCAAAATAAAAGCATGTTTACGGATTTGCAGGAGACGGGTCCGAAAATCCGGAGTTTTTAATCCAAAAAAAGGTCTCCACTTTTGTTTGGGTTACTTGTATTGTTATGTATCTGCCTATATATTTATATCTATACATTGTATAGGCCTATATTTATATCTATACACTTCCAGGAATAAAAAGCTAGAAGGAATTGCTGTAGTATTCATTTATTTACTTGTTTATGTATTGATTTACTATTATTTTGTGGGCCTAATCGCAGGAAAACAAATGTAGGCCTACCAATAATATTGTAAATTACGATTATTTAAGATTTATCGTTTGGTCTAAGAAATGTCTGAAATTGGCTAAATAAATCCATTCCAGTTTCTCAAAGTTCAAGATAATAATCTTTTATGTCAAAGATATTTAGTTTAATATGATAAAAAACAGAGTAAAGTAGGGAAACACTATATTGAAGAGGTTCAAAACTGCTTTTTCTGATATTTTAGCATGACACAATTACTAATCAAACGGTTATCCGATTGTCAAAAAACCAAGCAATTTGTTTTAGGTTCATGATTAATTATTGCAACTTTAAACAATAATGGAATCAACAGATCCTGTTGTTGTTTAAAAGCCTTTACACTTGTTATTCTAAATGATTAAGTTCCCTCTGACACTTTAAGTGACAAAGTTTGTGGTTTTATTTTGAAGGCAAAGTGGCGCTGACGGAAGTGAATCACGAGAAAAATATTTAAGAATACATTTAGTCCCCATGATGCATGGCCCTACCTCATCGGCTGTTAAAGTCATGTTTTGCCATTGGAGCGCAATAAATAAATATTATTTCACACAACAATGTAAAAGCACAGTACTGTGGTTGAACTAATGCATGCATATCTGTTTATTTAATTACATTGTGTTAAAGTATTTCACAAATATAGCCTATGTATAAGAACATATGGCCACACATCAAATGATTTATATTAAAAACATTTTAATTTAAATACATTAATGTCTGAATTCTGACTTGAATCTCTGAATTCTGAAATGTTGCTGCAGAACAAGTACTTTTATGTTAAGAATGGATTTAATGTAGCACCCTGAGACGGTTATATATAAAATTGACTGACCTTCAGTCCCCATTGAAAGGAATGGTGGTACAGAGATCCTGAATAGTAACGGATGTGAGAGGTCTTCTTTTAATAGCTGCACTTTGTTTAAGTCACCACAAAGCACCAATTGACATAAGCCTGGGAGAAGGAAGTGTTGTTATTGTTGTAAAATAATAGGGGGAAGAAGGACTCAGATCTTATGCTTCAGTAAAAGTTTCAATTCCACAGTGTAGACATACTCTGTAACAAGTAAAAATGCTGCAATCAAAATGTTAGATAATTAAAAGTATAAAAGTATTAGCATCAAAATATTCTTACATATACACTTTTTTCAAAGTGGTCATTTTCAGAATAATATATAATATATCACTGTAGTATAATTAGTGATGCATTCACGTGTCTATCATTTGGATGTTTCAGCTGTTAGAGGACCAGAAAACATAAATAACTTCTTATACTGCCAGATAACTCTATCCATAACAGCATATTCAAGTATATTATTCAAATTGTATGAATAAAATGTACCTGCAAAAGTTACTTATGCTTTCAATTAAATGTAGAGGAGTAAAAAGTACAATATTTGCTTACAAAATGTAGTGGAGGAGAAGTATAAAGTAGCATAAAGTGAGAATACTCAAGTAAAGTACAGTACTTGAGTGACTTTGCACAACGGAAAATAATAATTCAACTTAAGTGTAGAACTTTTTCTTTCCCTATTTCACCTCCAGGATTTGAAGCGGAAAATATTGTGAGAGCAGTGAAGTCATTATGTTTGATATTTTATTTTCTCTTTATTCTTATATGGCTTTCGACCGCTGGACCTTTGCTCTAATGCAGTATTGTTATAAAGGATTTTAGTTACTCAACACCTCACAAAAGCAGCAATATATTCCCAACTCTTTGGCTCGAATGTTGGGACGATGGAAGGATTTAAGCAGGAATACAAATTCAAATGTCTGGCGTCGTGTTTTGTCCCCCTGAGAGTATTCTTTCTCCCTGCAGAGTTGAAGTGCAGTTGAGCTGTGCAGGTCAGAGCGGCTGCTGTTCAGTAACCTCACATTGCAGCTGTTAACACACATCATCTTTTCACCAACTGCTCACTGCTGCTCACACGCAGCCGGCTACTTATTGATTGCTGAACACTATGGTTCATCAATGTAAATCAACATTTCTCTTTACACAGGGAGATGTTATGACACGCTACTTCGCATTTGTTTACAGAATATTGAAAGGGGACCTATTAGGCAAAATCCACTTTTTCCTGTCTTCTACATAAGCATGTCTCCCCTCTGTGTAAAGAGATTCTGAAAGTTTCAGCAAAAAAGTTTCTCTCACTTTTCGTCCTGATCCATTTATATAAAAACCTGTCTGAAAATGAGCTGATCAGATTTTGGCCACTTTATGATGTCATAACGATTTTTTTGCTGGTGTAACCATTAGCCAATCAGCAAACAAGGAAACCCCCCGCCCCCCCCCCCCCCCCCCCCCCCCACCTTATCACCTGAATCTCCTCCTAGAGCACCTTCGTGTTCTTTTTATCCAAATATCTCAGAGCTGTCGCCTCCTGTCTACGCCAGGGCCCGGCGGTTGAACCCTTCTAAGCTGGCTGTAGCGAGGGCGGAGTTCGCAACCATGGAGTGCCTGGGCATTGTCCGCCGCTCCGATAGTCCTTGGGCTTCACCTCTGCACGTCGTCCCCAAACCGAACGGCGGGTTCCGCCCGTGCGGGGATTACTGCTGACTCGACGACGCCACTATGCCTGATCGCTATCCAGTGCCGTACATTCAGGACTTTTTGGCGCATCTGGCCGGTACGGGGGTGTTTTCCAAGGTGGACCTGGTGCGTGGATACCACCAGGTGCCAATGCACCCCATGGATATTCCCAAGACAGCCGTGATAACGCCTTTTGGACTTTTTGAGTTCCTGCGGATGCCTTTTGGGCTCAAGAATGCCACTCAGACGTTCCAGCGCCTGATGGATTCGGGGCTGCGGGACCTGCCGTTTGTGTTTGTCTACCTCGACGACATACTCGTCGCCAGCGCTTCAGTGCAGGAGCACCTGTCCCACCTCCGAGCCCTTTTCACGCGGCTCAACGAACACGGATTAATCATCAATCCTACAAAGTGCCAGTTCGGGATGTCTTACATTCATTTCCTGGGGCACTGCGTCACCAAAGGCGGTGCGGCATCTCTGCCAGCGAAGGTGGAGGCTGTTGCGGCTTTTCCTTGCCCGCTCACAGCCCGGTCGCTCCGTGAGTTTCTGGGGATGGTGACTTTTTAGCACTGTTTCATCGCCCGGGCCGCACACATCATGCGGTCGCTGTATGAAGCGTTGAAAGGCAAGACCCCCGTCCAGGCGATCGACTGGACAGCAGAGGCGGACGTCGCTTTTGCTGAGGTCAAGTCCGCGTTGGCTCAGGCGGCTTTGCTGGCACACCCATCATCTATGGCTCCCATCTCCATCACCACGGACGCGTCGGACTACGCGGTGGGTGTCAGCCGCCAGCTGATGCCCAGAGAACGCAGGTACAGCGCCTTTGACCGTGAGCTCCTGGGTCTTTGGTTGGCCGTGCGGCACTTCCGTTGCTGGAAGGCCGGGGAAGGCCGGGAGTTTACGGCGTTTGTCAACCACAAGCCGCTCACCTTCGCCATGTCAAAGGTGGCGGAGCCTTGGTCGACACGTCAGCAGTGGCAGCTGTCCTACATATCAGAGTTCACTACAGACATAAAGCACGTGCCTGGCAAGTCGAACCTGGTTGCTGATTGCCTCTCCAGGTCGCTGTACCGACTCCGGTACGCAGGTCTCGTGGGGGCAGGCGGCCTCCCCGCCATACGGATTTTGTTTACACGTGAATTCTGGGGGGGCTTGTGTGGTGACACCATGTTTGACCATAATTCACCTTTTGTATCGTGTTGCCACACGGACCCTTTAGTGGGAACACTTAGCTTTAGCTCGTCATTACTGCCTAGCTTGTCATACTGAGCAGACGTGTATTTACCTTCTTCATGTTATCCGATAATAAAGAGTGGAACTCTATTCTCAACACACCGCCTCCGGCTCCCTTTCATCGGCACTACACTATATAAATAAACTTGCCTTGCCTTGCCTTACAGCCAAACTTGACAGGCTCTTCTCTGTCATTGTCAAATACCTCTTTCCTTCCGTCTACTTGGATCCGAAATGATTCTCGTTTTGCGCTGTCCCCCGTTCAAATGAACTCGCCGCCAATCATATTTCGAGGCTCGCGCCAGGGCCGGAGGAGGGGTTACAAGGCTCGAGTCTTGTGCTGCATTCACTTGCACTCGGACATTTGAGATTTTTTCTCATAAATGTGTGCAACTCGATTTTGACAGGATAACAACTGGTGACTTCTAGAATTGTGTGAGTAACATTCTGTTTTTAGACTTCTCTGTTTCAGTGTGTGCACTCTGTATACATGCTCTGTTTTTGATCTGACTGAAATTGTGATTTTAAATCTCAAAACTACTACAGTATCTGTCAGGCAGAAACTTGGGACAAGTAATTTGACTGGAACCTTCAAACCGAACTAACTGACTGCTAGGGTTAACTTTGATTTAAACATTTGTAGAATACTAAGCGCTTTATTGAGTAGGTGTAACTGTATTAAGGGTTAAACTCATAACTTTATAACTTACAGTAGGGTTTAATGTAATTGGAAAACCATTGTGACACTGAAAATACAATAACAACTCAGGAGGGAGCCAGTCTAGATTTCCTTTTGAGGGCCACCAGCTGCAGAGAGTTAACTAATTAAAGGGGCGTGGCCCCACAGCTGTGAGAACTCATCAATCAGGTGTCCATTTTAGGTAGCACTTTCCTGGAGCGTCAGCTCCAGCGTCAGACAGACGAAGACATTAGAGTCCTGCGGGAGTCACGAGGGAGGCAAAGAGGAGGCAAATCCTACATTGATTGAGATAAGTATCTCTAGTATTTTATTTTATTTGTTTTTTTAGCCCCTCATGCTATAATCATGTGTATTTTCTCCATTCCTGTTTATGTGTCTTCTCGCAATTATCACTGGCCCCGTGTATCTCCTAATCGATATAACCGCCCGGCTCTCGTCTATCCCACATGCTTCAATGAGATCCAACATCTAGTTTCAGGGGGCCTGTGGAACTGCCAGTCAGCTGTTCCTAAGGCTGACTTCATTTCTGGCTACGCTTCCCTGCAGTCTCTGGATTTCCTTGCTCTCACTGAGACCTGGATTACTCCATCCAACACATCCACCCCAGCAGCTCTCTCCACAGCATATTCCTTCACCCACACACCCAGACCCTCTGGCAGAGGAGGTGGCACTGGTCTCCTGCTCTCTCCCAAATGGAGCTTTTCCCTCTTCAAGCTACCTAACTTCACTCCTTCCACCTTTGAATTCCATGCCGTCACAGTAACCCATCCTATACAATTAACCATTGTTGTTCTCTACCGTCCACCAGGCGCCTTGGGGGACTTCTTGGAGGAGTTACATAATCTCCTCTCACACATCCCTGAAACTGGCCATCCCGCTGTACTTCTCGGAGACTTCAACCTCCAGAAAGGGAAGATAGCTGAACTAACATCTCTTTTAACCGCCTTTGCTTTCTCACTGTCTCCATCCCCACCAACTCATAACGCTGGCAATGTCCTTGATCTCATATTCTCAAGGAACTGCACTACTTCTAACCTCTCTGTAAACCCGCTTCACACATCCGATCACTTCTTCATTTCATTTTCTCTACCCCTTACCAAACATAACAAACTAATCTCTTCTAATTCTGCACCTGTCCGCCGCAACCTTCGTTCCCTCTCCCCCTCTACCTTTGCCCCATCGGTGCTCTCAGCCCTCCCTTCCTATGATTCGTTCCAACTCCTGCCTCCAAACTCTGCTGCAGAAACTCTCCTCTCTACTCTCTCATCCTCTCTGGACTCTCTCTGTCCTCTCACATCTCGGCAGGCTCGTCAGTCCCCTCCTGCTCCCTGGCTAAATGAGGCACTGCGTGCTAATAGAACCATCCTTCGGGCAGCAGAGCGGAAATGGTGGAAATCCAAACACCATGACAACCTCCTAACCTATCAGGCTCTCCTATCCTCTTTCTCTGCTTCGATCTCTCAAGGCAAAAAGCACTTTCTTTCAAGATAAGATCCAATCTTACAATTCCAATCCCAAAAAACTATTTCCCATCTTCTCCACCCTCTTGGACCCCCCGAAAAGCCCTTCCCCCTCCTCCCTTCTGTCAAGCGACTTTTTTAACCACTTTGAAAAAAAGGTTGATGATATTCGCTCTTCTTTCTCTGACTCACCTTTACTCACCGCTGGGTCACCAGACCCACCTTTCACCCACACACTAACCTCCTTCTCCTCTCTCTCTCCAAGTGAGGTTCTTACCCTCATTACCTCTGCCCGTCCTACCACCTGTCCTCTGGACCCTATCCCTTCAAACCTCCTTCAAACTATCGCTCCTGATATTCTACCATTTCTCACCCATTTCATCAACACTTCTCTGACTTCTGGTCACTTTCCAAACAGTCTCAAGGAGGCAAGAGTAAACTCTCTCCTAAAGAAACCCACTCTCAACCCGTCTTATGTTATAAACTACAGGCCTGTCTCTCTCCTCCCGTTCCTGTCTTTAAACAACTCTCCTTTTATCTCCATCAGAACAACCTTCTGGATCCGCACCAGTCTGGTTTCAAGGCAGGTCACTCAACAGAAACTGCCCTCCTTGCTGTCTCTGAAGAACTGCACACTGCTAAAGCAGCACCCCTCTCCTCTGTCATCAACCTTTTGGACCTGTCTGCTGCATTCGAAACGGTGAATCATCAGATCCTCCTTCGCACTCTCCAAGAACTTGGAGTTTTAGGCTCTGCACTTTCCCTCCTCACCTCATACCTCAAAGACCGCACCTACAGGGTTACTTGGAGAGGGTCGGAGTCCAACCCTTGTCAATTAACTATAGGGGTCCCTCAGGGCTCTATTCTTAGTCCCCTCCTCTTCTCCTTGTACACAAACTCGCTTGGATCAGTCATTAGCCCGCATGGTCTTTCCTACCACTGCTACGCTGACGACACCCAATTCATTCTGTCCTTTCCCCGCTCGGAGACCCAGGTCATCGCACGCATCTCTGCTTGTCTAGCTGACATCTCTCAGTGGATGTCTGCTCACCACCTCAAGCTCAACCTTGACAAGACTGAACTGCTTTTCCTTTCGGGAAAAGATTGTCCCACCCTTGACCTAACAATCAACATCGGCACCTCTATTGTTTCCCCGACTCAGACTGCAAGGAATCTGGGTGTGACCCTAGATAAGAAACTGTCCTTCACTGCAAACATTGCTGCTACAACCCGCTGCTGCAGATACACTCTTTACAACATCAGGAGAATACGTCCCCAGCTGACCCAGAAAGCGACGCAGGTTCTGGTCCAGGCTCTTGTCATCTCACGCCTAGACTACTGCAACTCCCTCCTGGCTGGTCTACCTGCATGTGCCATCCGACCTCTGCAGCTCATCCAGAATGCAACGGCTCGTCTGGTCTTCAACCTTCCTAAATTCCCCCACACCACGCCGCTCCTCCGCTCCCTTCACTGGCTTCCAGTAACTGCTAGAATCCACTTCAAGACAATGGTACTTGCGTACCATGCTGCGAATGGATCTGGCCCTTCCTACATCCAGGACATGGTTAAACCGTAAACCCCAGCACGTGCACTCCGCTCTGAATCAGCCAAACAGCTCGCTGCACCCGCACTGCGAGGGGGACCCAAGTTCCCATCAGCAAAAACACGTGGGTTTGCTATCCTGGCTCCAAAATGGTGGAATGAGCTCCCCATTGAAATCAGGATAGCAGAAAGCTTACACATCTTCCGGCGCAGACTTAAAACTCATCTCTTTCGACTCCACTTCGAGCGATAGAATTACTAACAAAGCACTTATATACTAATAAAGGACTGGCTTATCTAAAGCCAGTTGAGTAGCACTTGAAATGTTTTAGCTCTATGAAACCTGATGTACTTATATGATTCTGTTTTCTTCAAGTTTGTATTTTGTATGTTGAATGCACTTATTGTAAGTCGCTTTGGATAAAAGCGTCAGCTAAATGCAATGTAATGTAATGTAATATAAATGTCCGATGAGCCACAACTTTTCTTTCAAAACAAAGCTGCCAACTGGGGTGGCAGCTGGGGTGGCAAGGCATTTTTCTGAGGTGGCAGCTGCCACCCAGTGCCACCCTGTAGAACCGCCACTGTCAAACACACACGAACGCGCACATGACCAATGAGGGCACGAGATAAGTTTCTGCATGAGATGGAAGGCTGACAGGCAGGTAAGCCATCCAGTTATCTGCCGCGGGCCGAGACAGATAATTGGATGTGCTTTTTACAGCGCCGCAGCTTCCACAGATGAAATATTTGTATATATTTATTGTCAAAGCATTTAATGTATTCATTGCTATCGGGATGTTAAGAGCATTCCATGTAATTTAACAAAAAGTGTTTCTGAAGTGAATTACCTACCCTACCTTTAAATTACATTTTCAAGGTAAAGCTAAAGAAGTAAAACAAGATTATGCCATGATCATTTTCCGACAATGTTTGCATTTCAAAATAACTTTTTTTGTTTATATTACACCACGATTGCATTCCTCACTTTAATCACAAATCTCTCAACATATGAATATGATATGATGATAAATATGTAAAAAAAAGAATGCACTATACTACTTTTCTGTATAAATGACAGGGTATTTATAAATGCTTTTCTTAAACAGTAAACAGACGGTAAATGCCCTACGATAAGATTCTCAGTAACAAATCCTGACATCCCCCCCCCCCCCCCCACCTTGCCCAGTCAGGCAAGGTTAATATAGGATCAGTCAAACATGATTAGCCAACTGTTGAACCAAATGCTTTGACAATAAGCCGACACGTACTCTCCTGAGAATATAGCCAACCACACAGACAGCATCAATAAGTGAGGAAATGATCAGATGTTGTTTTTCAAGACAAGAAAGACAATGAATCCCTTTCTAGGCTACATGTAAAATCTTATTATATGCACTCATTAACCTTGAACAGGAAGGCAGTGCACAAATTAGAGCATGGTCCTCTGAAAGGCAGCATTAAACAGGTGACTTCCGGTCACATCTTTCAAAACAAACGAATTTGTTCTCTTATAAATTCAACTTAATATTACTGCAATTGATAAAGTGAAAGGAGTTACTGTAATTGAAGTGCGTTATTGATGATAGCACATGAAAAGGGTATACTAATAATAACAATAATAATAATAATTATTATTATTATTATTATATTAATGGGCTGTTTCTTTATGTTTTACATTAACTTCTAAGAGTTTTTGTTATGCATTTAACTCAACATTACATTAACTAATGCGAAATGAAGAATGTTTTCTTGTTGTTTTATTTGTTAATGTAAAATCATGGCATTTTAAGATTCTGTCTGTTTCCTCTTGTAGCTTATAGGGTTTAACTCAGTGTGGTATAAGGTTTATTTTTAAACCCGTTACATGTTTGAATTATGAAAGTAGAAATGTATAATTTAAGTTGAAGAGAAGTTTAGGCTGAAGAACATCCGGGGTTTTCCTTGATTCCCCTCTCAGGCGCACGCGACCCTGTTACTTAGCATTACCTTACTGTTTAATGTTTCTCTAACTTGACTCACCTTGTTTCAGACGTCGTCCTCGTGGACTATTTCTTAAAAACCGTAAACAAAGTCCCTCCGTTCTCCCCCTAGCTCCTCCTGAATGTCTCCTGAGCTCCACCAGCAGCCCGCCGGTACAGTCCGTTAACCTCCCCGGCCGTTGGTTCGAGTCCCGGACAGGAACACCAACATCACATCGTGTCCCGGTTGTCACCAAACAAAAACTCTTCCCCTCTCCGCCTCTTAGCCTAGCCATCGATCATCTGGAAGCTCTACTGGGGGCTTCATCTTCCACCTCCTCCTCATCCCCCATTCATTCCCTGCACTGACACTTACACGTTAACCCCCCACCCCCGCAGGCTACATTTATGTCTCATCCGGAGGATTTGTTTCATTTAAAATGTATAAAAGCCTTTGATAAAGGGTGTACTTTAGAAATGCTTCAACTATGCACTCACCATTAGAATTTCAATAAGAATCCTTATAAATGTTTAAGAGCTATAGTTGAAGTGCTCAGGGCCGGCCCTGACCAATTTGCCGCCCTAGGCAAGATTTTATTTTTGATTTATTTTAAATTAACACAAATACAAAATTTAAAACCTATAATTGCACACTAAAACCATTATTTCAAAAAAGAAGTATTTCACATAAACCTCTGGTTTTTACTGGGGCTGGGGCAGTTCAACTTGATTTGGGGGGGGGGGGGTGCGCCATAGTTTATAGGCGCTGTACGCAATATAGGCGTAGTTCTGTTAGTATAAGATAATAAGATGTACTTTGTTGATCCAAAATCGGGAAATTGTGTTGTTATGAAATAAAAAAAATGTCTAACCTTTTTCTTTTTTTCTTTTTTTTTTGGCACCGCCCATTGATTGATGCGCCCTTAGCATTCGCCTATACTGCCTATGCCAAGGGCCGGCCCTGGAAGTGCTTATTCAGAGCTCAGATTATGCTCGGGCTAGTTTAAGCTTCTTTATTTAAGAAGACAATCCAGAAGTTAATTGGCGCAATTCATCTGTTGTTGAGTGTCACCCCCTGGTCTATGTCGTTTTTTTTAATACTACCAGTGGCAGTTCTAGACTAATTTACTGGGGGGGCCGTGATGGGGCCAATAATTTAATAAGAGGGGCACATTCAATGCAGTAAAAAGGAGATTTTAACATGTTTTAGTTTTGAAAAAAACAACTTTAAATACCATTATTGGTGTTTGATTTAGTAACAGAGTTTGTGTCAATGACTTTACAATTGTATTTATTTGTTTGAGTTACTTTGGCCCAAGATACAGAACATTAAAAGAATTTTGGGGTAATAAAAACATTATTTATGCAGCCAAACTTCTTCTTTTTTTTTTTTTTTTTAGTATGCGTTGGGATTTGTTATAGTCACAACATTTCTTTCATTAATTAAGTTATTAAATTACATTACTGAATGAAAAAAAATCCCTGTTGACTTTGGCCCAGGATACAGCACAGTACCTTAGCATTTGACATGAATTGCATTATCATAGATTTATACTTTTGGAGCGGGGCCACAGGGGGGCCCAAGCTCCGTTTCACAGTGGCACTGGCCCCTGTTGGCCCCCGGGACCACCCATGAGTAATACCATTTGGAGTCGCAAACCTTAACATTTTCAACACACAGTGCTTAAAGGGCCATTATGATTTTTAATGTAGGTATTTTAGGCTATTCATTTGAACCTGATGTCCAATTCCTTCTACAGCTATAGTCTTTTTTTGGTTCACTCTCAATGCTCTGATAATACTGTCCTTGACTGCAACAGGACGTTTTTCTCAGAAAAAAAGCTCTAGCTAAAAACACAACTTGTCTAATGGAAAGATAATGTTTCTCTGTAACAGCTGGATGTGTAAATAAGCTAAAGCCACCATCCTAACCTGAAAAGAGATGTTATTGTTTTCTTGTTGCTGCTGACCCCAAGTGGTCAAGATCAGTTATTGCAGGTTTAAAGGTCACATGTAATTAACATTTTTAAAGGTCCCATGTCATTGCCATTTCTATTGATCATAATTCCATTGTTGAGGTATACTAAAATAGATTTATATTGTAATATATATTGCAATTTTCCAAACTCACATTGGTTTTTCATACAGCATCTCTGGATATGTGTATTCACTCTCTGTCCTACACGGCTTGTTGGAGCTCCATTGGAGGGTCCATTTGGGTATGGGCATGTCACTGTACCCAGGAAGAAAACCATGGAAAAAGGGAAATCTCCAACGAGGCGTTCTGGGGCAGTATAGACAGGTATTTTCGCTACAGGGTGTACTTTGAGGGTTTGTGACTTTGCAGACCGTTTACAACCTTCATAAGGGGACGGGTAATAACCGGAAAAGCATGACATGGGACTTTTAAGTAAACAATTGTATTTCAGCTTTTCATTGCAACACGATTAAACGATGTGTTGTTCAAATAATGTTATTCTCCTCATACTTTCTGCCTAAATATGACTGTACTGACCAGTTGCTGAAAAACTCTGCTCTCTTTAATAGCATGAAACAAAAGCTCTGATTGGTCAGTGTCTCTTGATCTCTGCTGTCAATTAATCACAATTTTTAACAGTATATGCAGTAGAACCATTTAGAGTTTTAACAATAGCTCATTATCTTAACTGTAGCTATCTTTCTGTCTTTGCAGCCACAAAGGGGCGCTCTTCACAAGTGAAAAATTCATGCATTTTAATCTGCGATATTTAGGGGAACTTACAATTGTTGCAACCACGGCGCCTTTATGTCTTGGAATTGATCATATGTGACTTTATTATAGGGTTCTCGGATACACAAGCATACAACACAAACAGGAAACCACCGACATGAACACATGCCTCTGCTTCTCCATACAACCTCTGCCTCTCAGAATCGTGCACAAAAAAAAAGCAGAAGGGCTTGCTGCAGACAGTCGAGGACTGTTCCTTTCCTTCACTTACGCAATGCTTCACTTCTGTTGCCATCCACAGCCTATGGAGCTATCAGAATTATGCAGATAAATGTACTCATGAAACCAAATCACTGATATCATCATGATCTGAACAACAAGTTATTATGACGTCAGACGCCCTGTAGGCCTACAAGCTCAACATCTTATAATGTATCTGTTACCAATGTCAACCAAAGATAAGCATGTCTACTTACTCCTGCCTTCATTTCACAAAAATACAGTGTGGTTTCGGTGATTAATTATTAGTATGAAATGACAAGAATGAGAAAGTTGTTGTGCTTTGTGTGTTTAGGTCAATTATGTCCTTCCATAGCTGTTCTAAAAATTAAAAATCAGTTATATTCGCTGAATTTCTGTGACTCGGACTCATTTGCCTGTAATAAATATGTCACTTTATCCTGCTCCCGGTTGAACTGAATGCAGTTTTTTTTTTCATGTTTTTAAATTAAAAAACCAGAAGACCAGCACAGACGAGAAGTCGCACTTACTGTTTCTCTTATCTTTCCACAAACCTTTTTTTTAACACCTTGCACTTGATCTTATTTAATGCAGAAATTAAAGAGGTTTTTTATACATCTCATATTAGCTATTTCATATTGCATCTATCATAAAAAAATTATATTCTTTTATAATTATCCAATTTATTTAAGTTCAGTTACTCATGGTCAAAGACATATTCACTGATAGATAGCATAGCATATTTATTTGATAACCTTAAAAATATGCATAAATAATGCTCCATGATGTATAAAACAGAAGCAATAAAGGGACAGGGTGAAATACTTAAGGGAATTACATACATTGTCATTCTCTGGGGTTTACATAATAGAAATGATCCCAAAATGTCCTCATTGTTAGGTTAAACGTCAGATTTGATATGTTGCATGCACTTCAAAAAATGTAACGGTTGACTTTAATTAAATATTTTGTGTCACACGTCATTGTTTAGGTTAGTAAAAAGCAATAATATTAAGTAAAAAAAAAATATTAGATTCAACCAACCTAATTCAGTTATATGAAATCTGTCGATATAATACATTAATGAATGTCAACGTTTCTGTTTTTCAGTGTGTCTGTTGAGTCCTTTAGCTGTTGGGCATCCTGCTCCTGTTCACATCGGAACTTTGACTATTCAACAGAAACATCCTCCGAACAGTGCCCATGTCCACGTTCTTCTTGAAGGTGTCCGTGGTGAAATAGTACGCAACAGGATCAAGCACTGTGTTGAGACATGCCATCATCAGGCTGTAGCGGTATGCAGTATGCATGGGGCAGGATATATCTTCTTTATACAGAGAGAGGACGGCCAGGATGGTATGGTAAGGGAGGAAGCTGAGCAGGAAAATTAGGAGGCTGGTGGCAATCATCCTCTGGATTTTCCCGCTGTCCACTAAGTTGGTCTGAGCCACAGAGCTACGTTGGACAGCACGGACCAAACCCCATGAGCAGATCAACATGATGACCAGTGGGATCCCAAACCCCACAATCAGGCTTGGAAAAACCACCACCGGGTTTGTAGCGTAAACAGGAAGGCTGTCAAAACATTCCGTGTTGTTAACATAATTGCGCTTGGTAAGATAGATGGGTAGGCTGGCTCCAAAGGTGAGCATCCATATCCCGAGACAAATCCACGGAGCTTTCTTTCTCCCTGCCTGGACTCGAGACGACATAGGGAAGCTGACGGCCATGCAGCGGTCGAAGCAAATGCAAGTGAGGAGAAAGATGCTTCCATACATGTTGGCCTTGAGGACCAAACCGAGGACTTCACAGGTCCGCTGACCAAGGGTAGATCCCAGATGGTAGTAGATCCTCATGGGCAATGTGAGGATGAGCAGAATGTCTGCTATGGCCAGGTGAGTCATGTAGACTATGGTTTGAGATCTGGATTTGGTTTGGCTGAAGAAAAACACCAGTGCTAGGATATTAAAGACCAGGCCAACGGTGGAGATGAAGGAGTACATGCACACGGAGAAGATGCTGATGTGTTCCGCACAGCTGTTGTTGTAGGCCACGTTGGGGGACATGGTGACCTAATTCACACAAGAGGAAAACCAGTGGTTAGAAACAGTCTAAGTTGTTTTTGACATTCTCTAAGCAACAAAGACACATATTTAGAAGGAGGTCAGGGTGCATGGTTGAGCTAATACAACTTTGGTCCCACTGTTGGTTTAAAACAAATCAAACCCCACCTTTTGTACAATATTTATATCCACACGACATGCATTTAGTTACAGAAAAAGCAAAGAAAATGTGGATTTGGACACTACAGTATATCTATGACTTAAGAAGCCGTAGAGTAGAAGGGATAATGTAAATTAATATGTATACCACTTTTTGGTTTTCTAACTTTTGAGATTTTTTGGAAATTCAAGTTTAAATTCTGGCATCATCTGGAGTCGTGTTTACGTGGATATGATAGACGTTAGTCCTATGTTCACCATTTTTTGCTCAGTTGTTGGTCCCTACCAACTCTTTGGTTGGTATTTGTTCTCAGTGTAAAGCGCTGTAAAGCCGAGCAGAACTGCAGATTCAGGCGATATATTTCTAAAGGTCCATCAACCCTTTCCCATTTCCGTATAATTTTCTTTCAATATATATTATTGTGTCTTTAACAACATCAAAGGCCTACTTTAGTATGACTATAAGAGCTGTTTTAGTGACATGCTTTGGTCAAATTGCTTACCTGCCGGCTCTGTGACGGACGCAGCAAAGCCTTTCAGCTTCTTCTGTGCTTTTAATTAGACTGCGTATGTTCCCTCTAAAGTTAGTTCCCCCTCATAAACCAACACATATTCAGCTTTTGTTTTAACCTGCCGCTCTTTCTGCTGATTTCATTTGTCTTTTTCACCAATCAATATCAATTTCACAGATTTTCTACACCGTCACTCCTGAAAGAATCACTGGGAAATATCTTTTAATATATTTATTGACAACAAAACAAAAATCTGTTTGGTTGTAATAAATGTTTTGTTTGTTCAATCCTTTGAGCGTACACGGTGGTAAGTACAACATATGGTTAATAGATAAGTGTACAAAGTAAGAACGATTGCTTTTTGTTCGTCCTTATTTGCAACCAATACTTCCACCTAGTATATGACTCTTATAATATGACTCAATCAGCTTTTTTCTGTTGTCTAATTGAAAGATGCCGCATTTTGAATGACACATGAAGTACAGCACATTTGATAGTATGTGAAGAAATGAGTAAAAGTGTGACAATACCTGTTTGATGATCAAAAGAGAAGTAGATTCAGATGCAGAGGAGTGTGTGAGTTTCAGATCAGCATACTGACACACTGGTGACACTGAGGTGTGTGGAGCACAGGAAGTTGACCAATCTTAAGATCACGCTTGTGCTGTCTCGCTCTTTGTTGGTTTCTATGTAAGCCTACACTAGTTCCTTACTTCTGATATATTTTGGATATGTCCCCATTTTGGATATTGTATTGTCCTGTATTTTAAATTAACATTGATTTATTGGCCGTATCCAGTCCAAACGGAAATATAACAAGATTAATAGACCAGAACCACATTGAGCCTAAACAGTGTCTACACCACCTGTTTATTTGTTAAAATAATATAACATTACGAGAGGATAGAGGACACAGAGAAAACACACAGAATACTGCCTTCTTGAGTTCAATTTTTCCTCTGTGGGGGAAATGACACTGAGGCCTACATTTCAAAACACTATGCATGTAATACACATGGGGTTTAACCAACAGAACACATCCTTTGTCTTTAAGAAATTAGAAGAATTGCAGCCAACACGTTGCCTGGTAGTAAGAGAGAGGGAGTCACTTATCTAATTAAATGTATAAGCATGCAAATGCCTTTAAGAGGCCATCACATTTGTAATTTTGAGTATTTCCAGTGGTGTAAAGTGTCTAAGTAAAAGTATTCAATTACTGTACTTATAGTACACTTTTGAGATACTTGTACTCTACTTGAGTATTTCAATCTTTTACTTCTTTGTATTTCTATTTCACTACAATTCAGAGGTAAATGGTGTACTTTTACTCCACTATATTACTTGACTACTTCAATGTTTTGCTACTTTGTACTTCTACTTGCCCACATTTATTTAATACCTTTAGTTACTTTACAGATCTGGATGAATGATATGAAATATAATCAAGTCTTAAATCAGTCTTTAGTTCCACCTTGTGTAAATTCACAAGCAACCCTGCACTATACAAAGTCATTCAAACTAGCTGCACCTTTAACAGCTTTGACAACACTTTGATGATCAATCATTATAAAACATATCATATTTATCCTACTCACTGGTACTTCTACTTTTACTAAAGTACAAGATCCGAGTACTTCTTCCACTTTACATTTCATGTAAATTTAATGTAATGTGGGCCTGCTTTCTGTAAAAAAAATATTAACCAGATATCCACCAAAAGTGATATGTAATAATAAATAACACTATATCGATTTTAGAAAAAACGATAAAACCTTTCATTTTTCTGGGTAACACTATGTTCATCATAAAACAATAATGGTCATCCAAACATAATGCATAGTCCATAAACACTTTAACAATGTGACTGATTGACACACTTATATTACCTGGAGCTGTTGGAACATTTTAATAAATAGACATAAATATTAATGACAGTGTGATTTGATCTATTATATTTTGTCAAACAGGGCCATCTAGTGGAGAATAAAATAACGTTCATCTACTGGAGCACTACGAAAAAGGTTTCTACTGTAACGGTTATACAGTAGAAAAACAGTTTGACATCGTATGTAGCGCTTATTCACTAAAAAGTTAATCGTTTCCTTGACGTAAATGATGGATGGCAGGCAACATTGATAAAGAAAATATTCAGGTGTATCTAGTTGTAGACCTCGTGGCGCAACGGTAGCGCGTCTGACTCCAGATCAGAAGGTTGCGTGTTCAAATCACGTCGGGGTCAGTCTTTTTAAAGAAAGGCGTTCATTGATTCTTACGATACACCGTTTATACATGAGACTAATCAATGCCTGCAACAATAGGCTACTTTTCTTATCCCCAAGCTCATGTCTGAATTAATAATACTGAACTCCTATTTGTTTCGGAAGCAGTGCTCAAACTATAAGGAGACTTAGCAATATATATCACTTTAGATACAGTCGTTTTTCCAAGTGTCTATATCAATAGTAAACATGTTTTGATATGAGTGTCAAAGTAAGTAAAATATTTTTTATTTTGGGACATTTAAAGTTAATCTGTAACAATGGAAAATATTTGATAAAATATTGATTGTTTTCATTGTAAAGTAATAATCAAATGCAAACACAACAAGACACAGTTAATCTAGGTTTAGCTTACTAGAAAATGTGAAGTACCTCCTTTTTATCTTATGTTAAAAGCTTTATTACAAAATATTTTAAAACGTACAATTGTACAGATACAAATATAGCACACATCAGTTTTTCCATCTACAATCAGTATAATATGAGAATAATAAAATGGGTTCAGAAGAAATATTTATTGATCATCCCAGTCATTCCTTTTGAAGAATTAGTAATAAGAATAATGAGGATTTGGACAGATAGGACTGTGTTTATAGAGACGTTCAACCCCTATCTCAAACCCCCCCATGATACAGTAGGTTATGATAGTGGTGATGAATTGAGTTGATGAATGTGATGATGATCCCTGTCATTTATTCTTCAAGAGGTCATGGTGTGTCGTGGTGTGTCACAGTAAGCTTACTGTGGAGAGAAGGCAGAACGACAGGGTTAGTTTAGGCATCTGGAGTTTAAAAAAAAGCATTAATATACAGTCAGACGCTAAAGTTAGGGGATAATCTAATTGTATTATATCTGAAAGAGGAATGGTGGAGAGCGATAATAATTGGGGTTATAAATTAAACAGAATTTATAAATACAAACCACATTTTGAAACAGCGTTGTGTTTCGAAATTTCAGAATGTCTTGTCTAAGTTAGCTCTTGTAAAATAAAGAAATATCATGCCAAATCACAACCACGAGAAGACGTTGATTTTTTTTTTTTGTCAACATATTACACAAAATTGTATTAGGTTCGTGTCGCCCTACTCAGAGTGCCTTGGTGTGCCTTGGTGTGTACTGCACCGTTATGTCTTTTCGGCCGTGCCGACACCTTCCGCCGCCGATTCGACATGTTGAATCGGGAGGCTGTCGGCCAAAGAAATCACTCTGATTGGCTGTTCAGCTAGCGAATCAGTGCATGAGAAGCGAAACGGAAGTGAGGGACCCAAACAAACTATTAAGAAGGCAAATCTGAGATTTCATTTAACTCCAGCTCTCGACACAGGTTCGGGAAAGCCCCATGAGCTTCTCGTTGTATAGTGAAAATGGAACGCACACGCTATTTGTTGTTTGTTTATATCACGCAGTCTGTTCTTCTTCTCTCGGTGTATCACGCAGTCAGTGGGTATTTCTCAATCGCGAGTAAGGCTGCTCCAGAGCCACTATTTCAAGCATATACGTCATCGAGTGCTGCCGAAGTACTGTTCCAATGTCCAGCATACTTGGAAATCTACCGAGCCCGGCGTACTTCGTTTGGAGATATTTCGAGGCTGCACATGTGCAATCCCCACAATGCTTTGCGCACAGACCAATTTCCCCAAATCTGTGGCGGAAAATGTAAGGCGGGGCCTCTTATATGACGCCTGTTCCACTCTTTGTTTTCCGAATGCCAGGAAGTATTCTTGCCTCGCTTCTGAAACAAGACGCTCGGAAGACATGTGCTACCAAGCAAGCGTACTCGAGATTGAGAAACACCCTGTCTTCCGGTTGTTGCCTCTTTTGGATGACGAATACACACTACCGCGGCCTGCTGGTAAGGAGAGTTATTGCAACTCACGCATGCGCAGTTCGTACGATCTACTTGGCCGTCGGATGAAGTCTTTGCGGTGTGTTCCAGTGCGAAACATGGCCAAGAGGAGACGTGAGGCGACGTTCCGTCGGGACGTGTTCTTTGGTGTCAGTTTGGTGTGTAAGGACCTTTAAAGTCTGGTCACATTGGAGGTGTTTTTATAATATGAACAAATAAAAAACAACGCAGCACAACTGAAAGTCTGTTAGAGAAACCAAAAGCTAAGCTACTTAAATAAATATGTATTATATGTGCTCTATTTTTAATGTGTATTTGAACGCATCTACTAGGACACCAAGTTCTTAGTAGATGCGTTTGAATACAGACCAGGCTGGGAGAAAGTTTTGGCCTGATGATCTTATAGTCTAGTTATCATGCTGAACCCTGTAGTGTGCTATGCTCTCACTTCCTTGCCACCGCAGGTGCCACAGAGACATCCAAAGAGTCCGTTGACCATCTGGATGAGACAGAGGGCGAGCTCGAAGCAGGCCGCCACCAGCAGAGTGGAGAACAGTCCGATGTTGAATTCAACCACATTCTCTGGTTTTTTGCACCATTGCCACATTGCTTTATCGCCCAGGTAGCTCCCGTTACTGAAGAGGATAAGAATTAGAAAAGGTAAATACAAGAAAATGGTACATTAAACTACATTATGTATGGCCATAAAGACTGCCTGTACCTGCTGGCGAAGGGTGTCCCCCATTGAGGAAGGGGGCTTTGAAGATTGCTCCAAAGGCATGTTGGCCCATTAGACAGGCCCAGGGCAGCCACACTCAGACTGTAAATGGCCCCCACCGCACCAGCTGCTGCAAAACCAATGGACAGGAACATCTGCATGGAGCACACAGTGGAGTCAGGAAATGGACACTGAAGCACGTTTTGTTGGAGATGATTTCGCATTGTTGACCCCAGTTCTTTCAGTCAGGTATGATTCATTACTTGCATGTTGCAAAAAAAAGATAATAACAATGAAAAACAAAAATGTCTAACAGTCAAAGGAGGTAACTTGTGGAATAGTCTTGACACTCAAACAATAATATAAAAAAAGGGGGTGTATGACAGTTTTTGGGAATATAAAAAAATTATATTTGTAGCTTTCATTCATTTTAAGGGCAACAACTTAATAATAATAATTAAAAAAATTGCTATGGTATTTCACTATTTTAATATTAATGACTCTGATCAATTGTTATGTTTGCATTGGATTTTTTCAGGTTGAAACAACAAAAATAAACTGAACTTGACATTTCCGAATAAATATATAAGACACTGGTTTGGATTTATTTCACTACTGTAAAAACCAAATTCCAGGGACTTGCTTTAGATAGATAGTTCGTCTCGGTTCTGAACCTCACACCATAATAAATGCACATTTGACAAGTTTCTGGGGAAAGAGGGGAGAAGCTGTGTTTTCTGAACACCAGGGGACAGAGTTCTAGCACAGATGGTTAACAAATTGTGGTTTTATCTGAAAATATATGCCGAAAAGTTTAATGATACTGCTTTTTAAGATTGGGATGTTCCAGTTTATGTAACAGTAATTTATCCACGATGAGAGGTACAAACAGATAGATAAGATAACGACAGACAGCATCCACATAATGCATACTTACCCCACAGCGGTTGGCACAGCAGTTGTTAGCGCTGGTCAGGTGAGTGTGGATGGCAGGAACGAGGACCTGATAGAACAGAAGGCATATTTAATTGATAGAAACATAAACAGGGTCAAACAACATTATTACTGAAGGAAGATCGTGAAGGAAAGAAATGTTTCCTAAGTAAATTGTGCATTAGATCTGGACAACAGAAAGAAAAAATTAAGCGAAAAAACAGGAGCACTAATCCGCTGTGAACTGAACTGACTTTAAAGAGGCACTCAATTTTGTATTTTTTTTCTATAAGGTTAGGTCCCAAGCCAGGTTTAGATTACAAAATGAATTTGCAACATCAGAGCAGCAGAGGCTGAGATATCCTTACTTTAAGTCAAAAGTATGGACCATTTCGGAAAAAGAGGGGATCCTACAATTCCCACAATGCAAAACAACTCTCAAATGGATCAGTCGCGCCACTCAGCATGGCTTTCGACTTTTTCACAGTGGCGACTTGCGGTATTGCAGTAATAAAGTCCCCTGTAGGTCAAAAAGCATTTTCCCGATAGAACGAAACGAAAGATGAATTAAAACTCTTTTATGATTTTTATATTTAATCTAACCCGTAAATCATTTTAAATTATGTGGGATTATGACAATGTAAGTCAACGGTCAAAGCAGAAACACTTTCCGGAGAGCAGGGAAACCAGGAGCTAAACCCGGAAGCTAGGACATTTTGTGGCGTCCGCGCCATCTTGGGGTATGCGGCATCCATTTCCTATTTTGGTGTCAGTTTGTAACAAGGGCTCACTGTTACATGTTCTCCATGTCCAGGATGAGAGAACCCTGATGACATCACCATGACAGCATCAGGGTTTTGTTCTGATAATGCGCCCCTTTAACTGAATCAAGCCTTTAAAAATGTGATGCACATTTAGATCCCGTCTGTTACCAAAACTATTGTATTATTTATTTCTGTGCCCTTTGTTTAAATGTAAGAAAGTGGTCACTTTTGTGTTTGTTTGACTTTGGCTATGTCTTTAATTGCTTGAGGTCATATACACTGCATCATTGGCTTCTTGTGAGTGTACTCGAAGTAAGCACAGAGGCTTTCCTTAGTTTTAGTGGCCTAAACTTTACCAATTTAACCAACGAAAGACACAATATTAGTCAAATCATGTTATTTTTGTTATGGACAATTTGCATTTTTGACATCAATGTACTCACCAGGATTCCTCCTCCTATGAGGCCTGCCATGTATTTGACCTCCACCGTGATGCGCCCCATCCCATCCCGGTCTTGGGCTGCATACTGCGTGTCAAGGTCAGGGAAGAAGAGCATGATGTTGCAGATGATGGACACTGCAGCCAGGATGTAGAGCGGGATGGCGATGAACTTAGAACAGGCTCCTGTACACATGATGTCTGCGGGTGTGGGGGGCGCTCAAAAAGGTAAAAATGTCTAAAATCCCAACTGATCCTCCGTGCAAAAATCTCTCCTCTTTTCCTTTGACACACGAAGTGCAGCTTTGGGCTTCAGAAGTGACAGACTGGGAATGGGTTGTTTGAATATATTTGAGTTTTGGAGTGTGGGGGTATAAAGGGCGGAGCTATAATAGATAAGCCTGATTATTACTCTTTATGACCAGACTTTATGGAATGGGTGTGGTTTTTTGTGTGTGCATGTTTCCATGAGGGCCATAAAAGCCAAGGCTGTGGTCTACAGCACAACCCTTATAACAGTAAGCAGAGAATATAGAAAATAACAGATTAATGTACTTTTTTAGGGAGCATTGGGGCTGCAAAAACTCCTTTTGATTAATGGTATCTACATTTAGGGTTTGTTAAGACTAGGGATAAAGTAAAAACAGTTCATGTTAGAAACGGAAATCTGATCTTCTTAGATAATTGATTCACAATTTCCAAAATCTGATAATTAAATACGTTTCATCCAAAGAACCTTGGTATTGCTACTGATGGACAATTATACCAGACACCAAGACAAAGTCGTGTCAAGCATTAGTGTGTGAAATATCACACAAAATAACACTTTTAAGAGGTGTACGAAAGAGAAAAATAAACATTTAGACATACTATACTTTCAGAAATGTTTTATATATTTCTTTATTTTTTATTATGCATTATGAAATGTTTTGTCCGGTTGACATTTTTCATAGACATAGACTCTAATATTTAAATGTATTTAGTTATTTAATATGACTTTTTCTGTGAGCTATTTTCAACATAACATAATAAGTGGTTTTTCTGATATTTTCCAAATCACACTTTTAGGGTGTAACTTGGTTTACATTTGATTTATGTCTAATTGGAACATTTCTGATCAATTAAAATACAGCTCCTCAAACCAACCAATTTCATTTATGTAACAGACAACAACATCTTATATACACTTAGCTCTGCTTTCATGAGATGATTTACTATACTGCCTTTATTAGGTACTGAACTCTAACCAGCCCCCCCCCCCCATGTACCTGTCAATGTTTCACTCTGACACACTGTATGTTGCTACTTCATTATTATTACTTCTGCATTAATGTGTACCCCGTTTTGCATTTCAACACTGTAAATGTTAATGGTTCATATAGTGTTGGGTTGGGTTGTGATCCGAGAGGGAATCATTTATTGAAGGTTTAATGTCTAATGACGAAGGCCACCGCATGATGAAGTCAAAAATACCTGAGAGTTTTAACATTATAGTTGACTTATTGTTCTGTTAATAATTATTTTTTATATTTGTCAGGAAGCTCTCATTATTCTGATGACATTCTATTGATTTACTGTCAAGTCACTTTTAATAAACACACAGAGACACTGAGCCATTGTCCTGCAGAGTCTGAGTGTGTGTTAAAATGACTAAAACCCCACTGTTGAAGTACTGCATTACAAATATTAACTTTAAATATTTAAGTATAAAGTAAAAAATGTACTTTAATAATTAAAAGTAGAAACATGTTCTCTGTGACTAATTATTGTCACTCGTGCACTAATGTAAACTAGTATTTCACATTTGTAGTTGAATAGGTGGATCTCATTTTAAACTATTAAATAATGATTATGTTCATTATGAATTATTCTGCTGATAAATAATTTGATTAGATTGTTTGGCATGTTGAGCTGTCAGACAAATGCAGGAAAAAGTAAAAAAAAAACAGGTCAATTAATATTTTTAAAATGTAATGTATAAATCATCTTAAAATCTACATTAATTTCTGATTGCAAATGAAGTTATCTTTTAAAAAAGGGTAACTTTGCGTGTGTTTAATGGCTTGATTACCAAGTGGAGAGATAACAGGAAACGAGGAAGACAAACAGATATGCTGTCATCCTGATCCATGTGAACCCCCCCCCTCTTCTTCTTCTCTTCTGTGACTCAATGTACTTCCTAACAGCCGACAATCAATCATTTTCCTTTAACCTTAACATATCAGAGAACTGATCAGAACACTGATTACAGAGAGCATTCAGTGTGTACAAGATCTAGTATGTGTGTGTGTGTGTGTGTGTGTGTGTGTGTGTGTGTGTGTGTGTGTGTGTGTGTGTGTGTGTGTGGTTGTGCGTGCGTGCTGGGCACCGGGGGTGTCTTCGCCAAGAAGGGCCGTAACATATTTTGAGGCTGCATGGACGTCATATTGGGACACTGGGGAGGTTAGGAGGGGTTCACCTGCCTGGGACTTAGGGTGTGTGTGTGTGTGTGTGTGTGTGTGTGTGTGTGTGTGTGTGTGTGTGTGTGTGTGTGTGTGTGTTGGTGTGTGTGTTGGTGCGTGTGTTGGTGTGTGTGTGTGTGTGTGTGTGTGTGTATCTGATTACCTTATCAGTGAATTATGGAACCATTCAAATGTGTAGGTGTAGGGAGTGCTGACATGGACTTTAAACAACATATGTCAGAGATGACGCACAAACGCACACACACACACAGCTATGGAGTTTGAGCATTGAATCTATCTGAATTGTGAGCATCACCAGGTCTCAGTGACTCACGGAGGCCATAGCTTGCTGGGCGTTTTGCTGTAGAATTGAAGGTTATTATGAATCATAGTCTGTGTAGTCATGTTGATAGTGATTAGCACACTCATTGATAAGTGTGGAGTGACAGTGATCATGAGCACTGTTCTATATTTATCTATGTTTCTGTCCTTGGTTTAATCTTATATCCTCTACCCAGTCGATGCTGTGACCGTTTTTTCCCCCCGGGTGTTCCCAAAACCACTCACATCTAGACGTCAAAGATCATGGACCAAGAGTCAGCTCACAGGAGCAGACATATGGAAAAAAATGGTAAAATAAGTAAATAACTAACGGATTAGTCAATTGACAGAAAAATAATTGCTAATAAACTTGTTGAAGAAATTGCAGAAAATGCTGTTTTCAGGTTCTTAATACGAACATTTCCTGTATTTTGTTGTACTTGATCCCTTTAAACTTAATATATTTGGGTTTGGAGTAATGAGAAAAGCTACGAAATGTATAGATATCACCTTGGATTTTGAGAAAGCTGGATGAATTTTCACTATTTTCTGACATTTTGATTAATTGTTAACATAATGAAAATAATCATTTATTTCCATCTGATACAAAACGCCATATTTTAAAATTTTACCCCCACCTGTCATCATGTACTTAATATACATTTTGGTCAAGTTGTGACTAATGAGCTAAAACATCTCCATGGCAACTGCACTGATAAAGACCATGACATGCAGTTGAAAACTCTGCAACACTAGAAAGCTGAGATTATTCCGTCATACGACTATTTCCATGATCCTGAATGAACTTTTCCCACAATAAAAGAGTACCGGTAAATACGTTTATAATCAACAGACTCTGACGTTCAGGATTAAATTCATTGTTGGTTATTAATTTATCGAAGGTCTTATGGTCATTAATCTAAATAATAAAGATGAATATTCTTGTTTTATTAAGTTAACCTCAACCCATCTGAATCACAGAGCCTCCATTCTGTCCGTTAGTAATATAGAATTCATGTATCAGATAGGAACAGCAACAAATCTACTTCCTGTTGTATCTTCTACATTTATCTCGAGAAAGGTTCCTTTTAGAGAGGTTTATCAGGCGCGGTGTTTCCCTAAATGACAGCCAACAAAAGGTGATATACAGAGTGACGGTTGAACTTTATGAGCCTTTATTGCCGATGTCTCTGAGGTAATTGTGAGTTTATGGTGATGTTACATAAATACGTCCTGTTTGTGCCTGGTACTACCACTCTGATGTTATTTTTACACCCGCGCAGCATGACTACAGCCTCAAACACACCAAAACACGCTGTTGTCATAATGTGCAGAGAAGAGGGAAAATAGGAGGGATTCCTCTGGATCAATTCTCCAGCAGAGACTCCTCTCTCCTGACGGTGCAGGAGATGGAGGAGGAAGATAAGAAACCTGCAGCAGGTCCAGGAAACACTGGGACTGGAAAAGGTCTATTGATTTAATAACAGCCATATAAATATGGCCAATAAACCAAGGCCACAGAAATAAATCATAAAATAGGTTATGTAAGACGTCTGAGCCGTTAAGGATGTGGGGGGTTATATGTTAATGGACTCTTGGTCATCTTAGTAATTCATTATTTTATTGTTACTACTATTGTTATATATTTTCTGTATTTATATATTTCTTATTCACCAGTTTTTTATTTGTATTATATTATATACTAATAGTAATTCTTATATTATTATTGGTTAATTTCATTTACAAGACTCATTTTAGTAATTCATGTATTATTAATATTATATATATTTATGTTTTACTTTTTTCATGTATTTAGATATTTCTTTTTCAGATGTTTTTTTATTACATTATACACTTTTATTTATTCTTATATTATTATTGGTTCATTTAATTTACCTAACTCATTGGAGGAATTCATGTATTATCATTAATATTATATATTTTTTGTATTACTTTTTTTTGTGTTTTTAGATATTTATTTTTGACCTGTTTTTTTATTATATTATACACATTTAGTCATTCTTATAATATTATTGGTTCATTTCATTTACTCGTCATTTAAGTAATTCATTCATTATTATACTTAATATTATTATTTATTTGTATTACTTTTTTCCCTGTATTTAGATATTTATTTTTCACATGTTTTTTAAAATTATATTATACACTTTTAGTTATTCTTATATTATTATTGGTTCATTTAATTTACTAGACTACAGTATTACAAATGACAAAAAGTACATAAAAGTATGATAAATAGTGTGAAATATTTGAGATATTAAATTGAATGGAGTATACCAATAAAACTAGGAATACTATAAATAAAATGGATCATTATTGTTGTTGTAAGTGAAAGTGTTCAGCTTTGTCTATTCACCGCGTCAAACGCTGAGAATATATTCTGACTATTACTGTAATACAAAATGAGTGTATTCAATCACACTGGTGCTCCCATTATTTTTGGCAATACAATGATTGTGATGCGTGCTAAGGTTGATGGAAAGAATAGCGTGACAGGTAACACACCTCCAACCACTGATCAGCAGTTCAAAGTGTGTGTGTGTGTGTGTGTGTGTGTATGTGTGTGTGTGTGTGTGTGTGTGTGTGTGTGTGTGTGTGTGTGTGTGTGTGTGTCTTAAATGTTCTTATGGCAGCATATGTGTTCAATTAGTATGATTAGATTACATTCAAATTAATTGATTAATATGTTATCAATAAAGATACCAGAAAAAGGAAATATTGTGAAAGAAATGAACAATTACGTCAGAGCGTAATGCTGAAGCACCCCCTAGGATAGCCATAGCACCCCCAAGACGTGTCTTTTCTTTTTTTTTATGTGTAAAATTCATAATTTGAAAAATGATTGATTCGAAAATAATATGCGACAGTACAGTATAAGTACTTCTGGGTCTCTGTGTTGCATTCAAATTCTGCTCTGTGTGTGTGTGGTACGAGCCATTTTGTGTGCGTGCGCGAGCGAGAGAGACAGCGCGCACACCGGTATTGGAGATCGATGTGGTTAGCATCTGGTGCTAGCTAGCTACGCTAATGGATATAAGGAGCTTTTTCAACAACAAGAGGCGCATTCATACCGCAGTATTTTTTCCACAAAGGTTCATGAGAACTTAGTTCATGAGAGCTCTATAGTTCTCATGAACTAAGTAGAGACGCGTTCACACCGGAATAAGTTCCTGGGGGAGGATTAGACAAATGAAGCCACTAGAGGTTTCTCAATACTCAAATTTCCCCTCCTCGGTCCTCCGGTAGTGACCCGGAAATGAATTTCAGTGCGCCATTTTGAAGGACATCTCATTTCTCTAAATGCACTTCGAGGACCGAGCATCGAGCATCGAGCATCGAGCATCGAGGATGCTCTCTGGAGGAGCTCTAACCGAGGAGACACTGATGCATCCTCCACGGCTCCTCCACGGATGCATTTCTGGGAACGGTGGAGGCGTGACGCACGGCCGGACTTATCTCAGCCAATGACAGCTCTGCATGCATCCCTTGGATATTATTTTAGTAACTGTCTGCTTTCATCGCAACGCAATGTTTACAGTGAGAACAGCTGTGAGGTCCGTACAGAAAGCAGAGCAGTGTGTAAAATATATATCACTCAGTATAACAGGCCTACATTACTTTCTGTATTTGTATGCTGTAGTTTAGTAGATATCTACAAACAAAGAGTCGATATTTTTCTAAGACCATTTAGTGCTTCACATAATAAAATACACAATGTCTGTAACCTGATTATGCTTTTAGGAGCAGTAGGTGTGTGTGGTACAGTGTGTAGGTGTGTGTTGTACAGTGCATAGATGCGGCGGACAGACGGGTCTCAGTTGGTTTGGTGTCCTATGCTTACTTTTAATACTTGTACAGCTTTTGGCCCGTAATTTCAATTCCCCATTTGAGCGACCAGAGAGAGAGAGGGGGGGGGGGATATATCCAGTCTCTGATTGTATTACGTTATTATGAGAGTGCTCTCATACTTGTTTGATTCTGAAATTGTATATATTTATATAAATATATGTGTGTGTGTATATGTCCGCATCTGTAGCCTGTTATTGTCTCATTATACCGCACTGTCAATGCATTAAAAGTAAATATATATAAGTCGTCATGAACACATCTGTCCATCAGAGTGATGCTGTGCCTTCTGTCATCATTAATGGACGTCTCTTTAAAATGACCGCTCAAAGGAGAGTAGTTCTCATTTCTCTAACTGCCTGCTGCTTCCACTCCTCTCTCCTCGGTTCCCCTCCTCAGTCCACCGCCCGCATCTCTTGTGGGCGGCACCAAGTCTCGAGGAGAGGAGTCGAGGATAGGAGTCGAGGAGGGGAAATTTGAGTATTGAGAAACCTCTATTGACGTCACTTCTTCTTCTTCTGCTTTGGGTTTACTGGCAGGCCGCAAACAACTTCACGGCTTATACTGCCATCCGAAGTCCCCGGCCGGAAGTCCCCGGAGTTTGGGATTCGCTAAAGTAGAAGTAGTCACAGCCTTCCGAATAAATCACCAGAACGCCGACACCTCCTCATCTCCACCGCTCCCATGTTTTATTTTGTGTTGCCATAAGTTAGTCTCTCTGCGTTTCTGCGCTGGGCTAATGCTAATAATGCTAATGCGAGGATAATAAAATGGTGGCTTCACAAAACTTTTTGGGAGTTTTACGGGGCGTGCATTCCGCCCAGCCAATCAGACATAGGAAGCTTTTTCTCCCACGAAAGTACATGCTCTCTAGGAGGGACGGAAAAGGGGGTAAAAAAGGTTCTGATTAACCAATTTTAGTTCCGGCTCTTTTTGGTGTGAACGCGACATTTTGGAACTATACCAGAACTAAAGTGGGAAAAGTACTGCAGTCCCTCTAAGGTGGAGGGAGAACTCTCTCCCGTCAGACTGAGAGGCTCAGATAACCTCAGCTCAGGTGAAGTGAAGGACTCTCTCAGTGTTTAGATAGTTAATACATCTAGTCTAAGTTATCTCAGTGGGTCTCAAATCGGTTTGGTCATGATTTATGTAAATAAGTATTTCTGAGGCACACGTTTATATGATCATTATAGGTATACAAAAAAGAGCATAAATGAAAAACAGGTATGAAACACTATGTGACAGTAAAACAAGAATACAGTTTAAAAGGGGAGTTGTTTGTAAAATATGCATAAAGAAATTGAAAATCGGTTTACAGTTGTTTCATATGGGTGTTGAGAGGCAGAGCCGGCCCGACCCATTAAGCGACATAAGCGGCCGCTTAGGGCCCCACAACCACTAAGGGGCCCCCTAAAAATGTATTTAAAAAATGTATTTAAAAAATAAATAACTCTCAGTACACCGTCGCCGTGATAAGTATGTTTATTAATTGTGTTAATATGCCTAGATTGCCTACTCTCAAAGTCATGTATTATATTATTGAGTCAATAATATACATTAACCGTGTTTTACCTGAACCTCATCATGACATAAGAGAGGACGGCAGAAATGTAATTTCCCGTGTTCAGTGAATGCAACAGAGGCAAGACACCAGACCAACCAGAGTTGAATGGAAATAAACATCCATCTTATTGGCTGACAGGTACCTATCCTGTGAGCTGTGACAATGTTTAAAATAAACTGTCAGACGGACTCAGAGTTTTTGAAGATGGACATAAGAAAACATTTTCTTAAAAAATACGACAATTCTCAAGTGGTGGCTCACACAACAACCCCAGAGCCACCACTTAAGCCAGGTAAACAAGGTACGTAAATGTCAGTGAACTTCCAAGTTTTGCAAACATGTAAGCAAAGCATAAATTACAGCTACGTTGACGTTACTTTGAATCGCGGGGGTAAGCTAAACCGTTAGCAAGTAGCTATAGCTAGCCAGATATATTAAATAAATACTGTCATATAATCTAAATGTAATGTTTTTTAGCGTTACCTGGTGATTTCAAAGAAAGCTCTCTGGGAAATGTTGACTTACTGTTCGACATGAAGCTAGAAGCTACCTTACAGTACACAGTTGATCCGGAGTCCTGTCAGTTAAAGTGTTTCACAGTTAGCTTAGCTAAGCATCAACCTAGCACTGAAATATATGGATGTTATGCAGTGTTGGGCAAGTTACTTAAAAAAAGTAACTAGTAATAGTTATAGTTACTGCTCTCAAAAAAGTAACACGTTACTTTATTAGTTACTAAATTATAAAAGTAACTAGTAACAAGTTACTTTACTTAAAAAATAATAACAATACAAATACAATACAATGTTTGTGTTGTTCTATGGCACAGTAAGACAATGCTTTCTGTCCTGCGCACAGTTTACATTTGACCGTAATATTTTTTGCGTCCTTTATCCCCACAAATTGAAAATAGTTGTTATATCTCCAAGTTGTAAATGCGCTGCTGCTCTCGCTGATACTTGCATCTGCCATTGTGTGTGTGTGTGTGTGCTGGTGGTGAGCGTTGCCGTGTGTGTGTGTTAGCATTAGTAAGTGTTCGTGTGTGTGTATTTTCCCCATAAGGCAAGACCCGCCCAACTCTGTCTCTGATTGGCTTACCCCAAAATGTTACCCCGCGTTAACCAATCATCACTCCTCTCTGGTTACTTTCACTTTCCATGGTGCTGTGAGAGGACATCGCTGTATTCGCCTGTAAGTTACATCTGCAGGGAGATTCGGTTCAGTTCCATCACATAATGTAACGCAGTAACGCACCCATTTAAATCACAGTAACTATAACGGCGTTACTTAATGGGAATAGGTAACTAGTAACGCTATTAGTTACCGCAAAAGGTAGTTGCGTTACAGTAATAACTTCGTAACACGTTAGTCCCAACACTGATGTTATGTGACAGTATTTCTGAGAAACAGTCAGCTGAAATGGTGGCATAGTTGCCACTACTTTACATGTCAACAGCATGTTTGAACGTATTTGCAGCAGTAAATGTGGCTGTTTGGCCACTGACGTTGCCATAACAACACCTGAATTTAAATATGCAACCTCTTTTTGTGACAGATTTTTGCAAGAAATTATAATTCTTCTGAATGATATTCCTATTGACAGCTAGTTTCTATCTAAACATTACGAGATGGACAGCCAGAGAGAATAAATGAAAAACAGTTATGAAATACTATATGACAAAACAAGAATACAGCTTAAGTGATTTGTAAAATATCCATAAAGAAAAATCTGTTTACAGTTCTGTTTCATATGGAGGTTAAAATGTATCCATAGATCTCTTAATTTTTCTCTCAAAGTGCACCAGATTGATGCTTTTAACTTCAATATTTAAAAAAAAATCTTCCCGGGGGAGCATGCCCCTGGACCCCCCAAGAGGAGGTGAGGACCCCCCTAGAGGAGGTTAGGTCCACAGTGTTTACATGCTTATTTATACAATATGTGTGCTTATGCTAACATCATAAGACAAAAGTTGGTTCCGTGTTGTGTGTAGTGAGAACGCGCTAGTGAGGGGGGCCCCCCAAGCCAAAGCTCGCTTAGGGCCCCCAAAAGTCTAGGGCCGGCCCTGTTGAGAGGTATCCATAGATCTCTTAATTTTGCTCTAAGTGCACCAGATTGATGCATTTAATTTCAATATATAAAAAAAAATCAGCTTATATGTCGTGAGCTGATTATCGAGCCTTCATTGTAATAGTCGCGGGTGCACTGTGTATGTGCGTGTGGGGAGTATTGAAGTAGAAAATTAAACTGTAGCGCCCGGTACATTAATGGGAAACCCTAAATGTTTGAGAACCCCAGACTGTTGTTCTTCACTTCCTCAGTAATGTTTAAGAACAATGTCTACATTTTTGTGTTAGGAAAGGTTAACTTAGGTGTGTCCTTTTTTGGACATAAATGTCACATTTCAAGAAAAAAACCATGGTTTAGTATTCATTTTAATCAATATTCAATGTTAGTATTAACATTTACTTAGTTTGTATGTCGACTTTATGTCTATAAACTAAAATACCTCCAAATTATTTGGGAAAATAATTTGATAAAATCCATTCTTGTGTTTTTGGTGAGTCTTTCGTTTAAATGCAGTGTGTATGCTGCTGTAGAAGTGAAGGACAGTAGTCAAATGTATTTATTTATTTGGTATTATCCCTCTTTTGATGAAGGAGAAAGTTGCAGGCAACCAATAAATATATTTATAGTCAAATATATTTGTTGTCAATGTAAGAATCAATGTTGTACTAATATCTGAGATGATATCTATACATGTACGAAGATGTTTACAGTTTAAAGGCTGTTGATGTGTAATAAAAAGTTGATTATTTTTCCAGGAACGGACAAATAGTACGTAACTTAAAATTGTGGGAGGTAATTATCTCCTTTGCTTTAAAAAAGGATATTGTTTCTCTTCTATGAGTCAAAATGTTGCTGTGATAAAGGTCTGTGGAGCACCAGGGTTGACTCCTCAGTTCCTGAGGACTCTGAAAGGGAGTCCGTGTCCCGGTATGATGACATCAGCAGTCTGAAGCGCCTTCTGCCGACTGACCTCCTGCACTGCAGTGTTCACGCTCAGGTCCCGCCAGTTGTCCTCGTCTGTGCAGCACTCAAATAAGTCCCCTGCAACCAGCACTGTGCCTGCCGAGGTTCCCGTCACCTGGACGCTGACGTGCTGCTCCGTATGGCCTGGACTGGGAACTACACACACCTGAGGAGAGAAGAGGCACTGTCAGGGAGGGAAAACATAGAGGACAACAGCTCACAGTTTGACTCTTCTTCTATTTTTATTTGATCCATTTTCAAATATAAATCAAAGCACCTATTACATGAATCAACACATATTTATTCTAGCTCCATTGCATTACTGTCTTTAAATGTCATTGTCGTTTATATATACATGTTTAAACACTTATCACATCATGGTATTATATATATATTTATATCTGTGCATAGTAGATTATTCTATATGTTTTACCCGTTATAACTTTATTGACATTGTTTTAGGTGTATGTCTATTTCTGTTTAAAACATATATGTGTAAATAATAAGCAGAATATCCTTGATGTGTACTGTATGGTTCATTTTATCAGGTATTTTCAGATTAAGTCATTTTAGTTTTAAGCAGTCTCATCTTTTTTATTTATAGAAACTCTTATTTTGAAAACCTCGGTCATGTTAGTCTCTCTTAGTCAAAGAAATCCATTAACATTTTAGTCAATTTCACACCATACATCCACAAATTCACTGTTGTTGCCAACATTTAGCTCGTTTTTGACTGTTGTACATACTGTATGAATTGTATTTTATCAAGATACCTGACAACCAGTGTTGCAATGTAACTAAGTACATGTACTTAAAGAGCATCTGGCAGGTTTTTCTTTTTACTACATTTATGCTTAACCTTGCCTGAAAATTACAATTAAAAATGTTAATGCAGGATTTGATATGTTTTACAAGACATAAGGGCATGAATTCAGAGGAAAAAGAGCTGTTTTGAGCTCTGCTACTGAAAACTGCTTTTTTTTTAACGTCATACGCGTCATATTACCTCACATGGGGGAGCAACTTTCTCGGACTCGTTCTCTGCCCAATCCGCAGTAGTAGTTTGTAGTTGGTTTGAGCGGTTGTGATTTAGTGAGCTGGTATTTTTTCGGTAATTTTACATTGCATTTCACCATTTGTAATCATGGTGAGCTTGTGTTTGTGCAGGTTGCACAAACTCGAGCCTGTCAGGACATCGAGTCCACGGTAAAAGGACCGGAGCTAGCGTTCGTTCCTGGGTGCGTTGTGCATCCACCTCCCTGCAGCACATACTCTCACTTCACATACTCTCCACAGCTTTATCAGGAAACCATAGTACATCTCTCTCCCCCCCTTCGCTGCTCTCTCTCTCTCTCTCTCTCTCTCCCCTCAGGTACACGGCACCGTAAGACATAGTGTGGAGTTGCATTAGGTAACGCTGTGGTGGCTGTACTGCTCCAGCCGTCTCCTTTGTGTTTGTTTGTTTACCCCTGTCTGTGTTGTTTGTGTGTGCGTGGTGGCTGTCACTCCTGGCTCCCGGCTCAACCTCCACTCACCTGCTGCAATCAGCTGTGCACCCTCCCCGACTACACACCTGCTTTCCATCAAGCCATTTACAAAAGCATATCAACGGAGGCTCCACAACCTTTCTCCGCCAGATCATCAAGTATCAGCCGTATCTCGCGTCTCTCCTCCGGTACACAGCACCGTAGTGTTGAGTTGCATTAGGTAACGCGAGATACGGCTGATACTTGCGCATTAGTTTCTGTTATGGATCAGTATCAACAGTCCTGCCAGTAACGTTACTATATTATCAATACTACTTTAGTTATAGCCTGATCAGTGTTTCCCCTGTATACAAATAGTGGCGGCGCAGCGCCGCTGCTGAAATATGAGCGCCGCTGCTAGGGGCGCCAGCCAGGTACCCCAAAAAATTAAACAATAATAATAAGTAGCGACCCTTTTTCATTTTTGATTGTTTGTTATGTGGATTTGTAGTATTTGTTACTGGCATAGAATCTGGTGCTAGCTGCGCTAACGGATATAAGAAGTAGATGTTTCTACAACCAGGGTGGAGAAGAGCTCTCCTGTCAGACTGAGAGGCTCAGTGAGGTTAAGGACTCTCTGAGTATTTAGATAGTTAATTTTAGTCTAAGTTATCTCAGTGGGTCTCAAACGTTTTGACCACAAATTATGTAAACACATATTTCCAAGGCACTCCTTTATAATTATTAGGATAAATAAAAACAGGTTTGAAATCTTTCCAATGTATACTATAGGACAGTTAACCAAAAATATCGTTTAAAGTTGGAAAGATACAAAAATATGCATAAATAAATAAATGTTAACTAGGTAAAATAAGATATGAATGAACAACAAAAATAAAATAAGCTACATTTATTTGTTATTGGCTATGGTAGGTTATTGGTTATGTTCACATACTTATTTGATTATTAAAATGTAAACCGATCTTTTTCATATGGGAGTTTTAGAGTTGTGCCCCCTATATCAGGGGCCGTATTCACAAAGCATTTTATCTTACCGCTAGGAGTGCTCCTAACTCGCGCTAAAACATTTTACGTAGGAGTTTTTTCTTAAAAGTTATTCACAAAGCCGCTGAGACCTACTCATACTAAGGATAAATCACTAAGAGTGAACTAAGAGTGACGCGCCGTTGCTATGGATTACGTCAATTCTCGTGCATGAGTTTAGAACCGTTCAGTACGGTGATTGGTTGTTCAGAGCAGGCGGTCTCGGTGAAACTCATCCGCAACATCCCACAAACGAGCCCACTAAATCACAGAAAAACAAGGAAATAGCCTAGGCTAGAAATGTATTCCTATCAAATAGTTATGGACAGTGCAGTTAGCAGAATACACGCATGATGACAAGTTTGTGCAGACCACGATAATGACGTTGTATATTCACTTTAAAGAGAGAGAGCAAACAATAAAAATACGTAAATTGCATTAAATCAAGGAGGCAATTAAAAGCACCCTGCAAACTATTATCCAATGAGCATATTTCCAGCACTTAAACACTTTCAATAACAGCCCATACCGCCGTTCAAGTCCCCCTATCATGATGAATGAAAACAATCTGCGTGTTGATGGAATGTACTTTCTTTCTATTGACGAACACGTCCTCATCTTTTGAGGGCGCAATTATTTTTATGTGCGTCCCGTCAATAGCACCGACCACACCGGGCATACCTGCAATTGCCATGAAGTTGGCTTTGATCCTGTGTAGTTGTTGATTGTCCAAAGGAAACCGGATAAACTGTTGGATGATATGTGGTCTAGAGAGCGCGTTGATGGTTTGGTTTATGGCACGGCTGACTGATGGTCGCGATATTCCTAAATCGGCGGCATTGCAAAGTTGCATTTTCCCTGTTGCTAAATATCGTAGTGTTGCCAAACATTTTATTTCCGGACTAATCGGGTTATTCCTGTTAGTCGGGGATGTTATTGCATCCTGCACTAATTCCACAACAAGTGTGATACCCTCACGATTTAGCCTATATCTCTTGATCAATTCACAGTCTTCCATTGTCTCCAAAACATTTCGTCTCGCAGCCATTTTCAGATTCTTTGTGAATAGGTCTTACTGAGTTAGGAGTCCTCTCGAGGACTTTTAAGCTCTCCTAAACTTAGGTGCTACTTTTAGGCCTGAAATACTTTGTGAATTGCTCTTAGTGAATACAATTAGGAGTCCTAAATTTAAGACTGACACGCCCATTATGTTTAGGGGTTTCTCCTAAATTCGCCAGTTAGGAGCTACTTTTAGCCCTAAGATCCTTTGTGAATACGGCCCCAGGTCTCTAGTAATTGTGTGCTCAAAGTGCACCAGATTGAAGCATTTTACTGTAAAATGTTCAAAACAATCTTCCCAGGAGGGCATACCCCCGGACCCCCCTAGAGGATGTGATGTCCACCCCCCAATTCAAACATGTTCATACAATACTGAATACATTTGAAGCCATTTTGACGTCTATTACCTATGTCAATAAGTTTCTGTTTTTGCAGTGTATTTGTCTTTTGTAGATATTTTTCATTTATTCTTTACACATAAAATGTCGCCTAAAATCTCACCTAGTGCAGCGAATTGTCTAGAACCGGCCCTGGTACTAGGCCTCAAGAGCCTTTCTTGTGCTGACACATAGAAACAAATTGGCAGGGCGCACTTCGCAGCACGGAAAAAAATTGACGAGCTCCGCGCTGACATTGTGCTGGGCCCACGTGCCTTAGCACCGCTGCTATGACTCCATCCTAGGGGAAACACTGGCCTGATATATGATTGCTAACTTTACAATGTTGTGATGTGACTGACGTTAGCTAACATTAACTGTAGCTAACGCCGGTCACCCACCAAGACAGCTGCTCTGTTCTCCACTGGTTCTCCACACACCAAAGCTCCATTTCTCTCCGATGGCCGTTATTTTTTCTAATCCTTGGCTGCTCCTGGTCTCTGGATCGCATAGCAGGCTCATAATTATAATCATATGCATTCGAATATATATTTTCAACCTCTTCTGTGTCAAAACTAGCATTGTGACCCATGTTTATTCATACGTTAGACCGGCCGCTCTCCCCCATGTTACGTCACACGCGGGAGGTCACGTGCGGAGGCTTTTTTATGCGGAAGTAAAAATGTCTTACTAAAACTACGCCAGATGTCACTGTAGTGCAGCGTTTCTCAAAGTGTGGGGCGCAGAGATGTGATAGGTGGGTCGTGAAAAAAAATATCAAAACAACAGCCTGCCCGTGGTGCAAAACGCATCAATGAAAGCGACCCTCTACCACACAAAACAACACCTGTAAATAACCCAATTTGTGTTCTTTGAAATTGAAAAGGATATTACTGTTGAGGCTGTACAAGGGCGTGGAATCAAATGCACGATGCAGAGACAAACAAAGTATCAAAATAAAATGTTTTAATGTAGACAGGTCATAACACACTGAATACATAAAGCAACAAAACAAAACACTCAATAAACTGTCTAACCTATGATATAAAAAAACGACTTACTTAATCTAACTCTATGGACGATAACTCGATGGACAATGACAAAATGATCTTACGCTGGAAGGCTTGGAACACACAAGACAATCTGGCAACAAGACAGGGGAAGACGAGAACTATATATACTAGACAGACAACACCAGGTGAAGACAATTTAGACAATCACAACAGCGGGAAAACAGACAAGGCAGGAAACGTACTATAGACACATGAGGGTAAACAAGACTATCAAAATAAAAACAGGAACTTATCTAAACACAGAACATAAAACCTAAACTAGGGAAGAATCTTTAGCAGAGCCGTCTACGCACAACAATTGCATTGTGTTTGTTACTTTCGTTGCAGTTGTATGTCTTAAGTGTAATTTGGCATGCTTTTATTTTTAAGGCGAGTTTACGCTGTTGACAGTTGTTGTTGCTATGGAAACAAGAAACGTTTCACAGCGGGCGGAACTTGTCATAAAGTCCGCGATAAAAAAGCCCACCCATTTAGAGGGAAGATATGATTGGTCAATTGTACTGTCAGTTGACATTACTCTCTCGTTCAGTTACTATAGCTGGCCCTCTGTGAATTCATAGCTGGACGTCCAACAGCTCCTGTTTTCACCTGCAGAGACGAGCTTCTTTCATTTAACCCTTCACATTCAAACAGAAACTGAATAGGCAGATTCAAATGATTTATTTATTTGGAAATGTTATTTAAATACAATTTAATCAAGTTATCTTTGGTACATATTTAAAAAATATATATAAAAGGAAAATATAATTAGTTTTAATGTTTTTAAATATTATTTTGTAGAATATCTTAGGCCCTCAGAGACAGGCTCGCCACTGGTAAAAATCTCTCATACACACATGTGAAACGCTCTCACAGACACACACAACAGCGTTGCAGTCGGGAAGAAAAGCAATGTGGAGCGAGAGAGAGAGAGCGAGAGAGCAAAAGAGAGAGCAAACCTTTATCTATTTAATAAAGTTGTAAAAAATAAAGTAAGAAATCATTCCAATGTGTACTATAGGACAGTAAAAAGTTTAAAAGGGGAGTGATTAGTAAAATATGCATAAATAAAAAGAAAGAATGCTAACTAGGCAACATAAGATAAGAATAAACAAGTTTAAATGATTTGTTGTGATCATATTCTAAAGATGTTTGGATTATTGAAAAGTATACAGCTTCCTTTCATCTGAGTGTTGAGAGCTGTATCCATAAATTCATGTTGTGCTCAAAGTATTGCTGCTTGATTATGGCAAAAATCATAATCTCGATTCAATAATTGATATCACGATTATTAAAAACGATTAACCATTTACTTTGAAAACATCCATTTATTGAAGAAAATAATTTGAAAAGTATGTTTTTAACAGTTGATTACCCTGAACTTTAAGTATAATTCAACTGAAAAACCTATTTTTAAAAAAAAAAACGTTTTATTTCGATGATGTTGTTGTCATAACCGTTGCAAGCCAAAATCGTAATTGCGATTAAAATACGATTAATTGAGCAGCCCTAGCTCAAAGTGCACCAGATTGATGCATTTAACTTCAACATTTAAAAAAAATCTTTCTGGGGGTGCATGCCCCCGACCCCCCTAGAGGATGTGACGTCCACCACCAAATAAAGCAGGTTAAAATAATTAAATTGCATACATTTTATTTTAGTAAACACTGAAAACGGGTGTCACAGACCCAAACAGCACACAAAGGTTAAAGGTAGCATAATAATGCTAAAATGTGCTAAATATATACACTGTAAAAAAACAAAAAAGAGGAGTAAAAATAGCTCACGACTTGTTTTATTTTTTTGAAAGTAGCTCTCATCCTAAAAAAGGTTGGAGACCCCTGTTATAGAACGATACATTTGACAATTTTAAGCTTGGCCTACCATTTTATTGGAGCGATGAGGAACAGGTGGGGCTTGAAAAGGCCCACCTGTTCAAAGTGGGGAATGACAGAAAAAGTTTGAGAACCACTGCTGTCGTGTATATTTCTCTATATTTTTTTGAAAATCTAGTGTATTCATCATTTTCCTACACATTTATTCACTGGTGTCTCTAACCTGCAAGTTGCTCTTTAAGTACAATTTTGAGCTTCACTTGAGTATCTTCATGTTATGCTACTTTATACTTTTACTTTATTGAATTTACGAAGGCATTTTTTTTATTCAACTGCATTTTTTGTAACTAACTGAGTTACTTTCCAGGTATGGATTTTTAATATAGAATATATATCAACCAATAAATCATTATTTATCATTATAAAGCTACCCAGACATGTATCATAATTTAATAATCATCCTCTTTACCAGAGAAACATCATTGACATCACTGCATTAATAGTTATGATCTGATAGGGGTAGGGTTGCCAACTGTCCCGTAAAATACGGGATTGTCCCGTTTTTGGAAACGTAAGTACCTGTCCCGTAATGAACTGATACGGGACGCACCTTGTCCCGTATTTTGGGGTGGTGGAAGAATGACCGCTCGTTATGGTGATTCTCAGTCATTCGCTCTCTTGAGGACTGCGTGCGCACCTCTCAGAGCCACACACACACAAGCAGGGGGGGCTATCTTGAGCTGTGGGAGCAGCAGCATGCACGCTCAGCTCATTGGTCAATACTCATAGTCATGCAGCAGAGGAGCCAATCACTATAACGTATCGTATCTTAGCAACCGTTTCACCTCCATGCTGCTCGTCCTGCCCAACATGGAAGATGCTGCCGACGACAAGCACAAACAAAACTACCTCCTCAGAGTCCGAAAGTGATGCAAAAAACAACTTTTCTCCTCCTCCTCCGCCGAAGAAAAAGACGAAAAGAAAGAGTTACTACAGAACTGAGTGGGAAAAAGAATACGTGTGGCTAGAAAGCGTAAGGGACGATGTGCACAAGGCAAATTGTACTGTCTGCCGCCGACAATTTTCAGTTAGTCACGGAGGACTAACTGACGTTAAACAACATGCTGCAGGTGAAAACCACATGAAAACAGAGAAGCAAAGGAGAAGCCAGGGAGCCTTGACACAGTTCCTCGTTCGTCCAGCAACTCCAGAGGCTAACTTGGTATGTCAAATAAGGATGTTAATTTTGTATATGAATTTAAATTAAACCTACATTTACAAACATTTTGTTTGGTCAATTTCATACTGCTAAATGTTCAATGTAATTAAGTACCCCAACACTGATACACTGTGATATTTTTTAAACAATATATGATCAACTTAATCATATAATGATGCAAGTAGATGTAATGACTAATATTTATTCATAATCAGAGGTGGTAGAGTAGCCAAAAGTGTACTCAAGTAAGAGTATTGTTGTTTTAAAACAATATTACTCAAGTAAAAGTAAGAAGTATTTTTCATTAAAACTACTATTCACCTCCGGAGACCCAGAAATTAATTGTGTCCACTATAGAGGACACCAAGGGAAAGGAAGGACTGAAGGATGGAGGGAGGAGTGAAGGGAGGTCAGAAGGAGCTAGGGAAAGAAGGAAGGAAGGAGGAAAGATTGAAGGAAGGAAATAAGCAAGTAAGGTAGGAAGGAAGGAGTGGAAGATGGAAAGAAGTAAGGAGGGAAAGAAGGAAAGAGGGGGAAGGATGGAAGTAAAGAAGGAATGAATGAAGTACAGATTTAAGAAAGGAAAGAAGCAAGGAGGGAGGGAAGGAATATATATATATATATATATATATATTGTATTCAAGAGGTGGGTAGAGCAGCCAACCGTATTCTTATTTTAGAACAATATTACTTAAGTAAAAGTAAAAAGTATTTTTCATTAAAACTACTCTTCAAAGTACAATTTATCCAAAAAGCTACTCAAGTAAATGTAACTCATTACTACCCACCTCTGTTCATAATAAAAAATAATGCATACTATATACAACCTATACACACTCAAACAGCTAGTATATACATGTGTAATACATATCAGGTAGTATTTGATATTATATATAATATTATATTACAATGATTATATGTATAGTGATATTTTCTTTTTCTTTTACAGGTAACTGCTGCTGAGGTAGCCCATGTTTATCACACGGTCAAACATAATTTGAGCTATAACTCATCTGATTGTGCATTCAAATTGACCCTGCAAACACTAAGTGACTCCTCAATCGCAAAAAAGATGTCGTGTGGGAAGACAAAAGCTGAGGCAGTGGTCACTGATGTCCTGGCACCAAAGGCAGTTGAAGAGGTACTCAGCCATTTGAAGAGTGAAGTGAAGCCGCTCCAGTTTTCTCTACAAACTGATGCCTCAAATAGAGGCAATCGTAAGATGTTTCCCTTGGCTGTGCAGTTTTTCACTCCAGAGAAGGGCATTGTTAAAAGGCTGATCGACTTTGTTGAAAATGCAGATGAGTCTGCTGCAGGGATAGCCAGTTCAATCCAAAGTTCTCTGGACAAAATGGGTCTAACTTTGGATCATGTGTCTGCATTCAGTGCAGACAATGCAAATGTCAATTATGGCATCCATAACTCTGTCTTCACAAAATTGAAAAAGTCCAACAGCGAGATCCTCCGTGGCAACTGCCATGCACATGTGGTCCATAACACCGTGAAACATGCCTTGGATAAGCTGTCAATTGATGTGGAAAATATTGTCCTGAAGGTGTACGGTCACTTTTCCATCTCTGCCAAAAGGAGAGAGACCCTGAAGGAGTTCTGTGAGTTTCTGGATGTAGAGTTCCATGACATTCTGCGCCATGTGGTGACCAGATGGCTGTCACTCAACCCTGCAATCAGCCGCTTGTTGGAGAACTGGACTGCGCTGAAGTCATATTTCATCAGCCTCGGTGATGAATGTCCAAGGCGGCTGCGAGAGTTGCTGAGGTTGCCTGAAGATGCAGCTGGGGTTGAAGAGGAGGCTGATCTTGCAGAGGTGTATCTCCTCTTCTGCAACAATGTCCTGATGCTTTTTGAAGAGTCGGTCAAAAAACTGGAGAGGGATGCCACCACATCTGCTGACCTATATGCCATCATGGACTCTTTTCTGAGAAAACTAATCAAGAGAAGAGATGATCAGTTCTATGGCTACCTCACCAAACAAAAGCTTCGGCGTCTCATTCCATCTGAAGCTAACCTTGCCAGGGAAGAGTTTACAGCCTTCTTAAACACTGCCATCACTTATCTGCAGAAGTGGTTCACATTCTCTCAGGAAAACTGGCTCTTTTACCTGCAGCCACTCTGTCTGACATCTGGGAACATCTCATATGAAGACATGGAAAAGATCATTGAGAAGCTACACCTAGTTGCCAGGTATGTAACTCACACACTGTACCACTTTGTACTTATTCCCTTTATACTGGCATATTATGCACACCACTTTTGTCTTGTATTAATAAAAAACAAAATTATACATAAATACTTCTCATCATACAAATCATGTCTTATTTAAATGCAAACAAATGCACGGGGCTTTTATGTGTTGTTTTTAATATAACATTTTATCAAATGAATTCAACAAGTGTCTCAGTAGTTTTTAATAATGCTACTGAACTGAATTCCAGTTTCATCTCTATTCGCAGGCTCAACCTCTCCATGGATGAGCTCTTTGATGAGTGTGTTACGGCAAACAGCCTCCTCGATCACCTCACAAAGTCAAAGGATGATTGGGAGCTGAAGGGAACAGCTGAGAGGTGGGTGGCAGTTCTCAGGGGCCGGGCAGCTGACCTTCCAAACATTCTGGCTGTGGTGTCCTTTGTCCTCAGCATCCCTTCCTCTACTGGGTACGTGGAGAGGGTCTTTTCTTTGATGAAAAATAAATGGTCAGATGTGCGGAACAGATGCTCTGTTGAACTAATTAAGAGTGAGCTGATTGTCACTCTCAATTATGAAGAGTCTTGCTCAGAGTTTTACACTGCATCTCTGGTGGATAGACAACTCCTTGCTGCTGCAAAAGGCCAACAAAAATACAAGTGGAAGAAATAGGGTTGTGTGACATCGTCTCTGGTTGTTCCATAGGCAGTTTTGGGGTTTGCCAATAGTATTTTTTTTCTGCTTTAATGTGCACACACACACACACACACACACACACACACACACACACACACACACACACACACACACACACACACACACACACACACACACACACACACACACACACACACACACACACACACACACACACACACACACACACACACACACACACACACACACACACACACACACACACACACACACACACACACACACACACACACACACACACACACACACACACACACACACACACACACACACACACACACACACACACACACACACACACACACACACACACACGGTGTGTTTTTCTTTAGTTTACGATTTTGCACTAATCTACTTTTTTCTTTCAAAGAGGCCAAATATGTTTGCACTACATCTCAAACACACTGTTTTTTGTTCAGAAGGTGTATATTTATGTTTTTTATTCAGAAGGTGTGTTTTGCACTAATCTATTTTTTCTTTCAAAGAGGCCAAATATGTTTGCACTACATCTCAAACACACAGTTTTTTGTTCAGAAGGTTTATATTTATGTGTTTTGTTCAGAAGGTGTATATTTATGTTTTTGTTCAGAAGGTGTGTTTTGCACTGATTTATTTAGTTATTTAAAGACAACTGTTTTGCACATTTGAAAAAATAAATGATTGAACGATAATCTGTTTCTCATGTCTCATGTCTATAACCTAACTATAACCTCACACTTTGGGTGTTTGACACAAAATTTAGACTGGAATTGAGGGGTTTAACCCAAAAATGGGGGGTTTTGCCACGCTGCCAAGATGTGTCCCTTATTTGAAACTCTGGGAGTTGGCAACCCTAGATAGGGGCCATACTGGAAAATAAGTACTTTTACCTTTTTACTTGAAGTATATTCTGATCCCAATACTTTTGTACTTTTACTTGAGCACAATTTTGAATGCAGGACTTTTCCATCCGAGTACAATCTTACACCACTGCTGACAAAAACTAGAAATGAGACTACCATTGAAAACTAGCCATCAAGCTAACTCGCTAATTTGTTTGGATGAATGTTCATAATAAACCACAGGTTGTTTGTCTTTTTTCATGTGTTTTCGTAACTGAGTTAAGACAGCAGCATGTTGCATTTAGACTACTTTCAACTTTAATATCGAGTGTTTCTTGTGAGAATAGACTAATAAGAACCTTAAGTAACGTACCTGCTCATCAATAGCGTACCCCTGTCCCTCTGCTAGCTGGTTGGGGCGGTACGTGTCTCCATCACTGACGTCATAGCCTACTATCATTACTGCTGCCGGGAAAACGCTGAGGTTTCCCACGTGGTCTGAGTGTCCGTGCGTCCCCACGACCACGTCAATGTCCCCCGGGTCCAGACCCTTCTCCTTCAGTGTGGTCAGGAGAAAGTCCCGGTCCCATGGACCCCCGGTGTCCACTAGAACAGTCTTGGGTCCCGTTATGAGGGTGATAGTCCCGTCGGCCCTGAACGTCCCATCAGGCTGAGGGAGACAGTAGCCGACTTTAAGGACGGACACGGAGTACGGCTGACCAGAGAAATGCGTCTGAGACTCGGACAGGGGGACAGTTTGGAACATGGTGTTTGCAACTGACCGCTGACTACTTTAATATGTAAAAGTTGTGATTGCCTGTTCCCCGGCCCCTCGACATGGTGTGTTCATGACAGGGAGAAGCTTGTCAGTGCAAGCCTCATCACAGCTGCATACCGCCACCTGCTAGACCGGAGTGGGTATAACATGATATTAAGGGAATGATTTTACGTGGCCTTTTTACACTGATCAACAGAAATGTGATCTATTTAATTGTTATTATCCCTTTATCATCAATTTTGACGTTTAGACAATATTTAAAACGTTTTAGCATCATTCTGAAATGAGGGAAGTTCATATTTGATGACAGATGGGAACATGGGTAAAATATAGAACACAAAACATTTATAATGACCAGGTGGTAAGATCTGTCAATTAATGTAAGCATGTGTATTAATGTTAATTAATTAATTAATTATTATTAATTAATTCTGTGTGCTGATGTAGAAACTGCATGGTCTTATTTTTATCTTGGTGTTATGGAAATTATAGATAAACATGCACCCCTGCACACATTTAGAGTGAAGGTACGAGACAATCCTTGTTTTTCTGCTGAATTATCTAGTCTCCTACATGAGAGAAACAAGGTCTGGACAAAGGCTAGGAAATCAGGCTCAGAGGTAGATTGGCTACGCTTTAGGCAGCTAAGAAATATAATCACAAATAAGAAGTGCTAAGTCTAAGTATTATCTGTCAGTTACCACAAAGAACCTGAATAATCCTGCAAAATGTTGGAAAACCATAAAATCGATATCCACCGGTGATATCCGTAATGAGCTACCTCCGTGCATTACCACAGCATCTGGCACTATATCGGACAGGGCCACCATGTTAAATTGTTTTAAGTAGCATTTTGTGTCCTGTGGCTCTCTGTTTGATTCTGTCACTAACTCTGCTTCTGTGAACACCACAGTCTGTGACTCTGAAAAACGTGTTTTGGAAAACCCTTTTAGTTTTACTCCTTTTACTGTTGATGTTGTTCGTGAAGCTTTAACCAAGTTAGATCCTAAGAAACCGGCTGGCCCGGACAACGTACACTCTTAAAACTACTGGGTTAAAAAATAACCCAATCATAACCCAGCTACTGGGTCACTATAGGACAGAACACACGCTGGGTTGAATCATTTTAACCCATGTGCTTGGGTTGTTTATTTGACCCAAGCTAGTGATTGAAATTAACTATACCACTGGGTTAAATATAAACCATACATTGGGTTGTGTATTTGACCCAAGCTAGTGATTGAAATTAACTATACCACTGGGTTAAATATAAACCATACATTGGGTTGTTCAATTGACCCAAGCTAGTGATTGAAATTAACTATACCACTGGGTTAAATATAAACCATACATTGGGTTGTGTATTTGACCCAAGCTAGTGATTGAAATTAACTATACCACTGGGTTAAATATAAACCATACATTGGGTTGTTTATTTGACCCAAGCTAGTGATTGAAATTAACTATACCACTGGGTTAAATATAAACCATACATTGGGTTGTTCATTTGACCCAAGCTATTGATTGAAATTAACTATATTGTTGGGCTAAATATAATATAATAATAATGTATAATAGTGTAATGAATTATCTCCAAACACACGGTATATATATATATATATATATATAAAAAATGCATTTATTGATAATTTGAACAGCTTTGGCAAATCGCCAACATTCCATTTCCACTATAAAATAACAATGCATTTTAGCACAATACAAATTCACGTAACATGAAGCATGTGACTTAAACAGCTGAGGAGGATGTAACCTTCCTCACATTAATACATGAAACATGTCTTCCAAGTCCATCAACATTTCCACATTCTTCTCCCAACCTTTGAGGTTTGACTGGTGTTTTTCTTTTAAATGGCATCGGTTCACAAGAGCGGCCGAAGAAATCCTACAGTCCAGCATGTATCTTGTTCTTCAGTCCAAGGACTTTGGGGGAAAGCCTTTCACCATCCATTTGCAAGAGCACTTTCTGAATGAATTCATAGTAGTACCTTAGCTCTTTGGGGTAAGCCATGTTCAGTGTATAGATGACTCCCAGCATGATGGCACAAGCTCGGGCTACAGATCCAATGTTGTCCAGAATGATTAGTCCTTCAACAAAAATCCCAACGTCGTCATAATGTCCAGGTTCTCCACCCTCCTTGTTGATGACATATATCCCCATGGTAGATTTCTGCAGGTCTCTGGTGACGTCATCTCCTTCAATGTCCTGTATATTTAAAGAAAAAACATGTATTTAGTCAATATATGTAATTTTAATGACAAACTTTATCGTATACATTTTTTGTAATATTGCTCACATACCTATTTATCCCTTAAAACAAAGCTGTTCATATTGTACATATTTCTGAATCAAACTAAATATGTGTGAAGTGTTTTTAAAGATTTACGTAGGAACCAATAAGCTTGGTGCTGAGTTTCAGAAGTCAGAGAGGATTGACAGATTGATATTGTTGATTATGGTCTTTCCATTGGACAATAAGACAAATAATGAATAAAGCCAACCTCATCGTATAAAGAACCAAGCTGATGGTTTAAAATGCTTTAGTCTGTTGATGAATATCAACATTCATATAAATATTCTCAACCGTCATACTCCTTATAAGGTAAAACATAATAATCTAAAATTGATGCCTGACACTAGGATCTTAAACAGGGTATATGCAGGAATCCTGAAGTCAAATTTAATACCTTTTAAGACCTTTTTTAAGACCCTTTCCATACATTTTAAGACCTCATCGCAACTTTGAGTTCTAACCGGTTACATTGTCAACACACTTTACCTCACATTTACTATATTGATTGTAAGATAGCAAAACTAAACAGAGTGCAGACAGAATACTGAAGCCTCCTTTCCAAATGAACTTCAACCTCTCTGTGAAGGTCAGGTTTAATGCAGTATGCTGCTTTTTTGCTTCTGTAGACTGTGCTCTTTCATTCCAGTAAAACTCCTCAGAAACCATTAGAAACCAGTATTTGACTAATAAACAAAACAATTGACAAAACTTTGAACTATGAAATATGTTAAACTTTGGTGAGCTTCAGCGGGGTAATGCCATATAGGAGCTCCCTCTCAAATACCCAAGGGTTAAAGTGCAACTTCCAGGTTAAAGACACCTTTGAACAAATGTGTAGGAAAATGATGAATACACTAGATTTTCAAAAAGAAAATACAGAAATATACACTACAGTGACATCTGGCGTCGTTTTTGTAAGAAATGTTCACTTCCGCATAAAAAAGCCTCCGCACGTGACCTCCCGCGTGTGACGTAACACGGGGGACACAAGGGGGAGAGTGGCCGGTGTAACGTATTAATAAACATGGATCCCAATGCTAGTTTCGACACAGAAGACACAGAAGAAGTTGAACATGAATATTCGAATGCATATGACGGACCACAACCTTATAATTATGAGCCTGCTAGGCGTCCAAGAGACCAGGAGCAGCCAAGGATTAGAAGAAATAACGGCTATCGGAGAGAAATTGAAATGTGGTGTGAGGAGAACCAGTGGAGAACTGGGCAGCTATCTTGGTGAGTGACCGGCGTTAGCTACAGAATGTTAGCTAACGTCACATTACAACATTGTAAAGTTAGCTATCATATATCAGGCTATAACTAAAGTAGCATTGATAATATAGTAATGTTACTGGCAGGACTGTTGATACTGATCCATAACAGAAACTAATGCGCAAGTATCAGCCGTATCTCGCGTTACCTAATGCAAATCCACACTACGTCTTACGGTGCTGTGTACCGGAGGGGAGGGAGAGAGCAGCGAAGGGGGGGAGAGAGATGTAATACGGTTTCCTGATAAACGTTTTGTTTTGTAGGTGCTTGTGTGGGGAATGCCAGCCCATGACCTCAGCTGTGGAGAGCATGTGCTGCAGGGAGGTGGATCCCTTCTGGGCCCTGGTGGAGAACCTCACCCCCAGACCAGACAATAACATGCCTGACACTGCACCCAGGCTTTGAAGCATGCTGTCTGAATCCCTTTGTGCTACAGATAGCCTACATGAACTTCAGGCAGGAGCATGGCCCTGCTTCAGGCCAGCAGACATGAGTATGTTTAGATTACAATTAAAAAGATAAATACTATTAAAGATAATACAGTTGCTATTGACCCCGATTGTTTAGCAGGTTTCAAAACCCAGAACCTGTAGATTATATACTATATAACACTTGTTGATGATTTTAACAAGGCTATCAAGTTTACCTGTAGATATTGTGTCCCTATCCCCAGGCAATACCGCTACACAGCTTACAGGCAGGTCATCCGCTGGGCCTATGGAGTTCTAGGCAGGCACATTAGAAAGCCCTTACCCTCATGTGTTGTGTCTGCCATCAGAAGACAGTTCCCAGAAGAAGGAGGAGGAATTTACAAAGGTTTTGAGTGGCCTCATTTTGGTGACGATCAATACAATTAATCACAATCATAGTGTGTTCGCACTATGTGTTCGCATACACATGCATTTCCAAAAATTTTGTCTACCTATGCTGTAAATGTGGTATTTTTTCAATTTACACAAATAAACATTGATTGATAGTGTCTTTTCATTAATAACCACCAAAATAAGTTATTTGAACACTCCTCTCGATCGATTTACACAAAAAAAAAATAGTATGGCCCGCCCTAATACACCAATGCAGTTTTTAAAGATATACATTTTTCAACACAGAATCATTTAACAAATTACACCATATCCAATCATTTTACGAGTCAGAAAATGCTATCTGTTCATTGCAGTTATTGTTTATTGAATTAGATTACCATGACCTCAACATAATTATGTAGAGTACAAGTCCAAAGCCAAGAACATTTTATTTGCATATCATATCATTTCATTTATGAATATGGAATTATTTATTTAATATTATTATCGCAGCTCAACGAGGCTCTCTCCTGTCAGATGGAGGGAGTAAATACAGCGGCAAGCTTTGGGACCTGTCCCAACATATCCTATGAAGAGAGAAAGAAAATATTGTTATTCTATATTAATATTGATTTTTGCACCATCAAAATCTCTTACCAGGTTTTATCTAACAAATAAACAAATGTCAATTTAGAATAATCTTACCCTGAAAACTGTGAACCACAGAATCTGCTGGTTTCACACTAATTTCCTGTGTTAAACCGAGAATGCCGTGCCAGATAAAGGCCAACTGCCTCATCTCCTGGCAGGAAGTGGAAAGGGGTGCAGTGGAGGACAAGACTGCACTGCTCTCTTGTAGAGTCTCTGGTGACCTGGAGTAGCCCTCTCTCAGAGACTCCATCAGGGCTGCAGCGAATGCTGAAGGAAGGAAACAAGTGATCACCTTCAGTGATATTATAGATGCATCACACAATAAATAATATTTAGGGACCGAGTAAAACAGCTAACCGTATGATGGCTTCTCCTTGATAGGGCGAACTACCCAGCCACCTTTGCAGAACCTTGGGTAGCGAACTGCATAACGCACCTCACCATCACTGGTTCGAGCAACCTCTCTGCTGCTATTGTGGTTAAAGTGCAGGGCTGCCATGAGAAGCCTGTAGAAAAAGCAGATTATGCAGTTCACAAGTTGTTTGTACATATGTGAATAAACTGTTTAACTGATAGCATTAGTCGGTTAAACTTCGTATTGTTCGTTAACGGTTAAATGGTTAATTATTAACATCCCTAAGCCGTACACATTATTTCACCATCACATCATATTTACCTGCTGGACATCCCAAGGAAGGAGAACCCAGTGTGCTTTGGTTCAAAATGGAGGATGAGGGAGTGAAATGCCTCCAGGGAATAGGTCTGATGCTGTGGAGACAACTTCCGGACATCCTTCACCAATGCTGTTCTCAAAGTCACCCTCTCCAGTTTAATGGCTGCAGTTGTTCCTGTACAAACACATATTTTGTTCTGATGTTACTAGAATTGTCTACATATTACCTACACTGATAAAGCACGATTGTGTGATACTATCAGGTGTTATTTATATAACGCCTTGTTAATGTCAGTGATGCAAACACAGGTATGGTGAAAAAAGAGAGAACTATTCGAAGCAGGAAAAAAACAGCGTAATATACCATCTGACAAAGGCCTGTGCTATAATGCATAATTAACTGGCTATTCTTTATAATATACTCAGATCAATAGGAGACAGAGATGTTAAGTTATAAATCAAGGGTTTTTATTGTTATTTACAGCAGGGGTGGGGAACCTTTTTCCTTTCAATTTTTACAACATCCTCCAAGGGCCGTACAAATTATTGAACTCAACCTCTGCTTAAAAAAAATAAAATCACAGCCAATTAATTTGGCCTTTCTTTCATGCTGTGCAAAGAAAAAGCAACCTCTTAATCCAGATATCTTACCATGACTCGCGCATGCATGCATGTGCAGGGTGTGGCATGACCACCAAAACAAAAAGATATGGACACAAGATGTGTGCAAATGTATTTAGTATCCATGTGAACATGATTTAAGTGGGGGGGACCTAACCTCCTCTAGGGGGGTCTGGGGGCATGCTCCCCCGGGAAGATTTTTTTTTTAAATATTGAAGTTAAAAGCATCAATCTGGTGCACTTTCAGAGCAACATGAGGAGATCTATGGATACTCAACACCCATTTGAAACAGAACTGTAAGCAGATTTTTCTTTTTGGATATTTTACAAATCACTTATTTTTAACAACTTTTTTGTTACTGTCATAGTATTTTATACCTGTTTTTCATTTAGTCTCTAATGTCTCATTATTAATTATAATGATCATATCAAGGTATGCCTTAACCTCACTGAGCTGAGGTTATTTGAGCCTCTCAGGAGAGAGCTCTCTTCCACCTGGTTGTAGAAAATCTCTTTAAATTCGTTAGCATAGCTAGCTAACCAGATGCTAATAACAACAAATCGCCACTGTGCTTAAAACTAAAGACACAGCCACGCAAACACTGCAGCATGTGTACGGCTCCTTATGGGTACTGCAATATTTGAAGAGCTGTAGCGGCGTTCCGGTGCTCTCCGTAAGCAGGTCTAGTCTACACTCCTTTCAAACGAGACATAACCAAGTGAAGACACGTTACGCTCGTGTTGTGTTCAAGGAACCTGTCCTTGGCCAGGAAAAACAGGCACTCGCTTGTTTAATTATTTTGCGATCTAGATTTCTTCTTCTTTTTTGAAGTGAGAAGTTGTCGACGGACTAACGGACGGACTGACGGACCCCCCCCCCCCAAAACGAAAACTCTTCGGTTCTCCACGAATTACACAAGTCACCCAAAGCAGCGTTAAAACAGCGGGAAGCGCCGAAAAGCGACTAATTTGCATCACTGTAATGTGTTAGCACACTTTGGGTTATATATTGATGGAGTGCTCTGGAACCAAAATAAACTAAGCACCAACAAGCACTTGGACGACTAAGATGTTTCAGCAACACAGTGTACAGAGTACGTTACCTGGTTCCAGCCACTCCTTGTCCCTTGCTTCTCCCTCCAGAGGTGGATGTGCACAGCAGGGAAATGCAGGAGTGCCGTGTTCATGGATGTCCTGAACATGATTCACCATGCTTTGCCACTTGGCTTCCATCACATCTGGATCTCCATCAGGAGTGGAAGCTGCAATCCAGTACAGGTGATTGATGATGGCTGGCCTCCACAGCTTCAGGTCCTCACACTCCCACTCCTTTGCAGCAGCATCCAAAGCTTTCCCTAGACCTGTTTCACAACAGAAACAAAATTTAAAAAAAGAAAATGTAATTATAAACAAATTTCCGCCTAATCAAACCTAACAACATCAAGATACATACTTTTACCAATATGCCAGATATCAAAGAAATGAGTCGTTCCTCCTGGACACAACTCCTCCCGCACCCACTTGGCAACCTGAAGAGTGAAACACAACACCTTAATTACTTACTAACAAGTAAGAAAATGCATTTTTTGCTGTTAATATGGTGCGCCAAGAATCTTTGTGTGTACATATGTCTGTTCGTTCTTGTGTGTCTTTACCTGGCGATTTCGGTCCGTAATAAGGGCTGAAACTTGCATGTGTTGCTCCTTAAGGAAGTCAATGCTGCGTTTCAGACCCTCTAGTTCACACCAGGTGCTGTTTGGGACCTCTGAGCTCTGTAAAACAACATTATGCAGTCATATCACTAACCGTGTCACATCAGATGAAAGCACATCTGATTTGTGTGACTGATAACGTTAACTTACCTCGACAAGTTGAAGATCCAACACCTTGTTTATTCTGTCCTCGATCAAGGAGTAGGTGCCATATTTGGCACAATGGCCAGGAGAGTCTGACCTATGAGTGTCAAAAACAATTTAATTCAGACGTTAAAGCCCAAAAAACAATGCAATGCAGTTATTGTAAGTTGCTTTGGATAAAGCTAAATGAATGTAATTTAAATATTGTTTTGACCTCTTTTTGATATCAATAATACAAGCTGAAGTGTTCTACCTGCAGTTACCAGAGAGGATTAGCCCACCCCCCATCTCCTTCAGTTCTCGGATGATCCCAGCCTGCTCAGTTTGCCAGGCCTGCACGATAGTAGGGATTGTGTACAGGCGTTGATGGCGGAAGAAGGTGCCGACACTGATGCACTGAAGCCCTAACAGTTTCAACATCCGTATTGTCTGGGTAGCCATGCAACCTGAAAAGTGGATGGCCCCTCTCAGTAACAGGTTGCAGGCTGGCATGTTTCTGTACAGCATTGGCTGGTTCTGCCAAAAACGCGTATGCTGCACATACCTAAGAGATGTGAAAAGCAGAACATTGCCAGTACAACTCTTAGTCAGTCAAAAATCAATTATACCATAAAACTAATGAAGTATAGACACAGTGAATTGATAAAACATAAAAATAAAATAAAACAAACATTTACATACAGGTTATGATACAACCTTTATTTTTACATCAGTGGAATTCACACATATCCTCTTACTTGTTTTATCTTTATATACGTTCCCTCTTGCTGCTCCACATTACCCTGGGTTTCCCCACAACAGGAAGGGCAAATGGTGAACAAGGACATCAGCTGGGTTTGGCACACAATGAACTTGTCAGCAGCACTGAAAAAAAAAAAAAAACACTGTTATTTCTGACCGACACAATTTGGTAATACAGTACACATCATCTAAAAATTAAAAGAAGCCTTAATTGAGATCAACATTAGTTCGCTGCAGTGGCTCTTTTGATGGTTCCTCGTCAGACGACTCGCTCATCATTTCCTCCTCTGGGCTCCATGGCATATCCCCAGGGTGGTCAATGGTTACAGAAGATGACTCATCATCACTGTGTGCAGGACTGGGTAGTGGAGATTCTGTCTGACACCCCACACTGACCATCCTGGGCTGTACCTGGACAGCTAGGATAAAAAGATATATATTATATAATTGTGCCTGCCATACAATCTACCTTTACAAAGCTTATGTTCAGGTTTTGTTGACATTCGGGCTGAGATGTTTTAATTCATTTATATGTTAATTATTGAGGTTATAGCAAGTCTTGGAGTTGTAACAGCCTGCATCATACTGAGATGTTTTTCTAATATGTTTTTAACATGTACAAATGGGCGCGCTACTTCTGTGTTACATTTACCTGATGAACGATGGAAAGGTCTGAGGTTACACTGTGAGCCGCAGTGAAGCACAGATGTTGGCTGAGGAACCAATGGAGAGATGACCTCTTGCTCTGGGTCTATACGCCCAGCATCACTGGCTGTAGGTGAATCCGCAGTACTGTTGTCTCCCAAAGTCTTGAAAACACACACATGAAACACATGAAAATAAATAGCAACTGCGCCATTAGATATGCAAATAAAGTCCCCACACCAATTCTAGCTAACATTATCCATTATGACTTAGCAAGTGGGTTTAAAAAGCTAGCAACATTAACTTACAACAATAAATACTAGGGATGTAACTATATACCGAATATCGCGGTATCGCGGTAAAGAAACGTCCCAATACCGTCGTGAGACTGACAAAATCTACCGCGATTTAAAAAGAAATGTATTAAAAAAATATATATAATTTTTGTTTAAACCCCTTCTTTTTACCTTTATTTAACCAGGTGGTCCTATTGAGATCATCAATATTTATCGTATTTACAGGGCTACATTTACACACCTAGAGACATTGACAAGTACCAACAGTATATTTATATCTCGCCCTGTCAATAAGCCTCACCAAAACTGTATTGTTTTTAAAGTGGTGGAGAGACAATCCACAGTTTGACCCACTGCTGTCACCCATGGCCAAAGCATATCTCTCCGTCCCACTGAGGTGGCGTTAGACTTTTTCGCTGTCCGTCATTTTGACAGACAGGATCGTAAAATATCCGTCATAATCCCTTATTACCCGTCGGGTCTGAAAAGTTCACGAGAGAGCACACTCGTGAACTGTCAACGGGGGGGGGGGGGGGGGGGGGGGGGCGGTGTTATGCCGTGTGTGCATGCACCTCGCGGGAGCGCGCACAGCGTAAAGCAAAACCTCCCAGACATGTATTGATCTGTACATCAAAGTACGGTTTGGATACTATATAATTTCCTTTTGGAGGGCATGCATAACACGGCATAATACCAGAGCCTCGCTGCGGGGAAACGTTGGAGCTGTTCCGAGTTTATTCTAATCTGTCAAAATGACAGACTGCTTTCAGATTCTTCCGTCATTGTTAAATAAAATATTCGGTTAACGCGACCACTGGTATCCCAGCAACATCAGTACCAAGCGAGAGAGTTTTTTCCAGAGCAGGGGATATTGTAAATGCCCAAACATCCCAGCTTATAAATACCTGGAAATATGGACATGCTCATATTCCTAAAAACCTGTCTGATGATGCTGAGTGAGTGACTAGTGAGTTTGAGTTGAGTTACTTGAAAAACTAAAGTGAAACTTGATTTATTTTATTTCAGGGTCTGATTATTAAATGTCCTTGTTTATTTGTGAGATGCAGTGGCACAAAGAAAATGCCTACTTTGTTTGGTAGTACTAGTACAAAAAGACTTGTTTTCTTGTTCCAGTCTGTTACTGTCACTTTGTTTTTGACACTTTAAAATACTGCTATCCTACTAAAATGCCGTACAAATCAGATGTATTATGTAATAAAGAAACATTTTCGTTACATCCTTAATAAATACTAAACACACGTTGCTTGTCATTATTGAAATCATTATACTGACTAATTTGGAAGTTAGCAAACGTTAGAAAAACAAAACTTACGGTGCACAGTTCACGTTTTCGTTTTGCTGAATCTCTGACCGACGCTCCCGCGCTCTCACTCCAGCCTGCTGCTGCTGCTGCCGGAGCTGTGTGTATTGACGGAACCGCACTAGCCATCAGCCTCACACGGTCCTGGCTTCGATATCCCATACTGCACTCCATCACATCACTTGACTCATAATCCTCCGGTCGAAAATGGAGAGACAGCAAGCGAATTTCGTGGCATCTGCGGGCAGTGGCAAGTACTTCCGGCATCTGCCACGGAGGCCGCTACTCCGTGGTATCTGTGGCAACTATATGCCACAGATTTGGTATCTGTGGCAAGTATATGCCACAGATACCACAACTTGCCGTGGCAAGTATATGCCACAACCATGCCACAACTTGCCGTGGCAAGTATATGCCACAACTTATATATGCCACAACTTGCCGTGGCAAGTATGTGCCACAACTTGCCGTGGCAAGTAAATGCCACAAGTTAAGAGTTAAGAGAAGGTTTACGGTAGCTGCCACTCGCCTTCCGTGGCAAATGCTGATATTTAAACCCGTATTTATCGCGTAAAATGTCGCTGTTTTTGCATGACTTTATCGGACTGATCTGTACACAAGACTGATGATCATTTACTGATTGTCCGATCATATTTTTCAAAAAGATTAAATATTATATGTTCTATAGATTTTACTTGGAGAACGTGGTTTGTTATAATAAATAAACGTGCTATTTTTATGATAATACTCAAGATATATTATTAGTAAGTTGACATAAAGATCTAACATTGTTGACCAGAGGTGGCAAATAGGCTAACTTGTATACTCAAGTACTGTACTTGTGATTTAGAAATAGCCTATTTGTACTTTAGTTGAGTATGTAAATAGTATGTTACGTAGTAGGCTACTTACCCCACTACAATTCAGAGTTACATTTTGTAATTGTATCCTACTCCCCTACATTTATTTAATACGCTACCTTTAGTTACTTACTACAGATTCTGATTAATGATGATACATATAATCAAGTCTTAAATCAGACTTTATAGTTACTCCTGGAGTAAATTCACAAGATACCCTACTACAGTATACAAAGTCATTAAAACTAGCTGCACCTTTACCAGCTTTGAGAACACTTTCATGATCAATCATTATAATGAAAACATGTAATATGCACTTTAAGTATATTGTTATGCTAATCATTTTTGCGCTTTTACTTGAGTAACATTTTACTGCATGACTTTTACTTGTAACAGAGTATTCCAACATTTAGGTTGGCTACTTCTACTTTTACTTCACACTAGAACCGCCAGGGGTCGCTGTATAGCCTACCTAAAACCACCAACGTGTCAAATGAACGAATGCATTGATTTTCAAGGTACAATGTTATTTTATTTATCATACTAGAACACAATGAGTGTTGCCACTAATCGCCGTGGCATGTGCCTTGGCATTTGTGGCATCTCCCACAAGTATATGCCACAGATGCCACAGCCGTGGCAAGTAAATGCCACAGATGCCACAACTTGCCGTGGCAAGCATATGCCACAACTTGCCGTGGCAAGTATATGCCACAACTTGCCGTGGCATTTGCGCATGCTGAACGGGAGTTGCCACAAGATGCCAGAGTTAAGAGAAGTTTTACAGTAGCTGCCACTCGCCTTCCGTGGCAAATGCTGATATTTAAACTCGTATTTATCGTGTAAAATGTCGCTGTTTAGGCATGACTTTATCTGACTGATCTGTACACAGGACTGATGTGCGATCTCTATTTTTCAAAAAGATAATAAATGATCATTTATATTCAATTTTACTTGGAATAGCCTACGTGGTTTGCTAAAATAAACAAACGTGCTATATCTATGATAGTAGGCTAAACATAGGCCTATATTGTAATAAAAAAAGAAATATTGGCAAGTGAGCGTTGCAACGCAAGCCCTTGGCAATTGTCGCTTCTTGAGGGGAGTTTCCACTGCTTGCTACGATAACCAGGTGTATTCTTACTAGTAAAGACAAATAATTAAAAAATAAATATCTGTATTGACACAGCAACGTGTACAATGGTGTTATTAGACTTGGCTACAGACTTAGGGCAGCACCATGAGAATGATAAATACTTAAATAAACGTGAAGAATGTTCTCTTAAAGAGCCTGTGACACGATTTTACCCCATCATCCAAACCCATCAATTTGAGTAAATATTGTCCCCTTGAAAACCGTTACTGAACTGATTTTGGATATTTGTACTTTGATAACCATTAATCTGCCCTTCAATGTTGACCATTTCCTGGATCTTCTCGGGGATTCTTCAAGTCCCGCCAAATTATGGGTGACGTCAATGCGGGCACAGCGCTCCAGCTGCACCGTTCAGGATCCCAGCATCTGCATGTAAACGCACGATGGCGCACACAGCAGCAAGCTAAGACAGCGATGACAGTTTAATTTTGAACGTGTCTGAGAGCTCATATGAGGCTGAAGGATCGGTTTATTTTGTATCTGTTAGAAGTTTAAGAATTAGGTGCGTCAATATGGGCGATCATACGGTCATGTAGCCAGTGGTGGACTGGGACTAAAAATCAGCCCGGGACTCTCGACCGGCCCACTTCGGTACAACTAGTAAATTGTCAACGGGGGGAGTGGGGGATGTGCTAGTGACTTATCCGACCGGCCCACTTCGGTACCGGCCCAACGGGATTCGTCCCGATGGCCAGTCCGCCACTGCACCCAGCCCAGCCCACGTAAACTGTCAACGGGGGGAGCCTCGCTGCGGGGAAACGGTGGACATAGTGTCCCGATCGGAGTGGGAATAATAATAATAATAATAATAATTAAAGCTGCGAGCAGCGTTGAGCGGGTCGACGTCAGGCAGATGTCTCGAGGACTCGGCCGTTGGCAAACGTGGGAAGTTTCAGGCCGATCGGACAACATACACAGGAGTTACAGCAGTATCACAAACATTGTGTTTGATGGGGAGTGATCTGTCGCCATGGCAACGGAATTTGATGACACCCCATAATACGCCTAGATGTGTTGAGGGCTGCATCGTTATCAAACCTGTGAAGTTTTGGGCCGTTTGGAGCAAGTGAACTGGAGTTATGAGAGAACCGTGTTTCACGGCGACCATTTAGTTACCATAGCAACGACATTTGACGAAATCTCAAAACTGACACATATATGTCTCGAGGGGTTGACCGTTAGCACACATGTGAAATTTGAACACTTTTTGAACATTTAAACAGGAGTTTTAGCAATATCGTGCTTAACGGCGAGGGATGCGTTGCCATGGCAACAGCTTTTGAGGAAAACTCACTATTGTCATATTCAGGTGTTGAGGGCCGGACCATCAACTGTCATCTGAAGTGTGGTGCGGTTTGGACGATTTTCCATGGAATTAAGAGAACATTGTGTTTTATGGCGAGGGATGCGTTGCCATGGCAACGGCATATGATGACATCCCCTAATTGACATAGAGCTGTTGAGGGCCTGACCATTAATGATAGTCTGAAGTCTGGTGCCGTTTGGACGATTTTCCATGGAGTTATGACAATACCGGGTATTTTGGCGAGGGATGCGTTGCCATGGCAACAGCTTTTGAGGAAAACTCACTATTTTCACAGTGAGGTGTTGAGGGCCGGACCATTAACTGTGATCTGAAGTCTGGTGCCGTTTGGACGATTTTCCATTGAATTACGACAACATTGTGTTTTTTGGCGAGGGATGCGTTGCCATGGAAACGGCATATGATGACATCGCATAATTGGCGTAGAGCTGTTGAGGGCCGGACCATTAGCCATCATCTGAAGTCTGTTGCCGTTTGGACGATTTTCCATTGAGTTAAAACAACACCGTGTTTCATGGCGAGGGATCTGTCGCCATGGCAACGGCATATGATGACACCCCATAATGGAGTTAGAGCTGTTCAGGGCCTGACCGTCACCCATCATATGAAGTCTGGTGCCGTTTGGACGATTTTCCATTGAGTTAACAGAACATCGGGTATTTTGGTGAGGGATGCGTTGCCATGGCAACAGCTTTTGAGGAAAACTCACTATTGTGACATTGAGGTGTTGAGGGCCAGACCATTAACTGTGATCTGAAGTCTGGTGCCGTTTGGACCATTTTCCATTGAGTTAAGACAACATTGGGTTTTATGGAGGGGGATGCGTTGCCATGGAAACGGCAAATGATGACATCCCATAATTGGCATAGAGCTGTTTAGGGCCTGACCATCACCCATCATATGAAGTCTGGTGGCGTTTGGACGATTTTCCATTGAATTACGACAACATAGAGTTGTATGGCGAGGGATGCGTTGCCATGGAAACGGCATACGATGACATCCCATAATTGGCATAGAGCTGTTTAGGGCCTGACCATCACCCATCATATGAAGTCTGGTGCCGTTTGGACGATTTTCCATTGAGTTAACAGAACATCGTGTTTTTTGGCGAGGGATTCGTTGCCATGGAAACGGCATACGATGAGATCTCAGATTTCATGTAGAGCTGTTGAGGCATTCACCGGTGATATAAAAGTGAAGATTGGGGGACAATGGGACCGTGTCCATTGGAGTTACAGCGACACCGTGTGTTATGGCGAGGGATCCGTTGCCATGGTAACGCCATATTAAGTAACATCGGATTTGACGTAGAGCTGTTCAGGGCCGCAGTGTTAATCATCATGTGAAGTTTGGTGGCGTTCTGAGCATGTCAGTTTGAATTATGACATCATCGTGTTCCATGGCGAGGGATGGCCTAGCATCGACCGAACGCGAACTTTGGCGCCAAATCACGGCTGCGCCGTGCGAAAGAAAAAAAGTTCCGTGATAACTTTAGATCGCCCAAAAAAGTTCCGTGATAACTTTAGATCGCCCATTTGTCGAGAAGCTACCCGACGAATTTGGAGTCGTACGGATAAATTCCCTAGGAGGAGTTCGTTAAAGTGCGGAGGACAAAAAACGCGATAAATCGCGTTTTTCCAACGCCAAATTCAAAATGGCCGACTTGCTGTACGTTATTTTATACCCCTCCAAGAGGCTTTTTTGCTCGTCTCCGCATCCTAGATATGCGTAGCGAGTTTCGTTGGTTTACGTGAAAGTTAAAGTAGGGGGAGTTAACGTTAAAAACGGAAGTGGGCGTGGTCTACGCAATTTTTTACGCAAAGTTCCGGTACCAATTACACATCGCTATTTTCACGACTTGTGATGCGCATGCGAAATTTGGTGAGTTTTCACATATGTTGCAGGGGTCAAAAGTGCGCGCAATGTATTCAAATAATAATCAGAAGAAGAATAATAATAATAATAATCGGACCGATATCAATCATGTTTATGGACGGCCTAGGATGGCCGAGTCACATGGGAGCGCCCATGTGACTCGGTTGGCGTGGGCTACCTACTGTCATGATTTAGGCCACTTTTGCCCGTCTTTTGCCCTGTTTTGTGTGGGTTTTGCATGGTTATCGCTCGCGTTGCGAGCGACTAAATTGATCCTACCGATATCAATCATGCGAGTTGCAGTCATCGTTATCCCCATGTCTTACCCAAAACTGTCTTGTGAGCTCGTGGCAGAACCATGAAAACAAAAAAACAAAAATATACAACTTCGCCCACGTGACTGAGCTCACGCGGCCTATCACCCGTCATGATTTCCGAACCTTTTCTGTGCTTTTGCCGGTCGTTTTCCCTGTTTTGTGTGTGTTTCGCAGGTTTATCGGTCGCTGCACGACCGATTTCAATAGGGTCTTCGCCGACCTAGGTCTCAGACCCTAATAATAATAATAATAATAATAATAATAATAATAATAATAATAATAATAATAATAATAATCCGTGCATTTTATCCATTAATTTCCCCAACATTGTGGTAAAAAAAAACACACGTTTAATCCATGTTGGTGTACTACTACAACCAGTGGTGTAGTGGGGATGTTTTTACTGGGTGAACGGGGTGGTGGGTGGACGGGAGACACTATGGACGCGCTCGTGAACTGTCAACGGGGGGGGGGGGGGGGGCTTGGGGACCTCTGTGTCGCCTGTCAGCGCAATTTACATGATGCCGTTTAGACAATATAATAATAAAGGGCGGTGCCGGCTGTCAGCGAACCGATCCGGCCTTTCTGCGCGACTATCACTCAAATGCGGGACATAATCTCAATGTGTGGGACGCGGGACAAATAATAAAAATGCTGTGTGTGCAGTCCCGCACAGTGCGGGACACCTGGTCACCCTACACACACAGTTCTGCCCCTCACACATCCATCCATCCATCTTCTCCCGCTTATCCGTGGTCGGGTCGCGGAGGTAACAGTTCCAGCAGAGAGCCCCAAACTTTCTTTTCCCTGGCCACATCAACCAGCTCTGACTGGGGGATCCCAAGGCGCTCCCAGGCCAGCGAAGAGATATAATCCCTCCATCTGGTTCTAGGTCTACCCCTTGGTCTCTTCCCAGCTGGACGTGCCTGGAACACCTCCCTAGGGAGGCGCCCAGGTGGCATCCTAACTAGGTGCCCGAACCACCTCAACTGGCTCCTTTCGACGCGAAGGAGGAGCGGTTCAACTCCGAGTCCCTCCCAGATGACCGAACTTCTCACCTATCCCTAAGGGAGACACCAGCAACCCTGCGGAGAAAACCCATCTCGGCCGCTTGTACCCGCAATGATTTTAGATGTATTAGACTATTAAAAAAAGAAATCATGCTTCAAATAAGTGGGGGTACGGCGTACCCCCGCGTCCAACGCCCACTACACCACTGACTGCAACTACAAAAAGCTAAGGTTTGTTTTCTCATCAGGAAATGCAGACCGGCTCAAACAAAAGATTTTTAAATCATCATCCTCACAATCATTTAATGTATCATATGTTCGTTGAATTGACATGAAAGCACTAATAAATGTAGTTTCATCCACTTGAGTTTAAAAAAATAATCGATTTGTTTTTATATCACATCCGACGGGAGGAAATTCAGCAGCTCTCACTACCGATTTTTAATCCTAATTTAATCATCATCTTCACCACGATCATTTATGTTTATGTTCGCCGAATTGACATGAAAGCACTGACAAATATGAATATACTGTAGTCAACTTCATTAAAACGTTATTAACGTGCCTAAACTCAGTAATTCACCATTTCTACGCATTACAACACACTTTGTCCGTGTTTGGCTCTCTCGCCGCACAGTGAAGCGTTCCCGCATTGACGTCACTTCCGGCTTCCCCCAAAACCTCAAAATGAGTCGAAGGAATTTTCCCTCGATGTTCGAAATTATTGATATTTATCGGAACGGTATCGCTTTTTCTTTTTTAAACTGACGGTTCGAGATTACTAGTAGCCCACTATTTCATTGCACAACAGTTGTTGGGTTCGTGTCACAGGCTCTTTAAGCATGATACTCCAAGCAATCCTCATTTAACCGTATAAAGTTGATTTAATATGTTGAGGAAAGAGGGTTACAATGTAATATAATTACACCCTTGTTAAAACTTTTTTTGTGCATCAGTAAAAAGGTTATATGTCATGCATGCAAATATCAAATCATTGTGTTGCTAATTAACATAAACAGATTTTGATATGATACGTTGTATTTACTTTATTTATCTAAAATGTTGAAATCTTTGCGTTACAGCAGTGATAAGGGATAGGAAACATAAAATAATAATAATAAAAAGAAACAGGAAATAATTTACACATTATTAGTAGATATTTATCTACATAATATCTAAAGAATAAACAATATAGCCTACTGAATGTGTAAGAATACACTATAATAAACCATCTTACTAAAACCAATAGAAACATATATTTGTCTTTCTTAACCCTTTCATGCATGAATTATGAAAGCCTCACTCAGCTCTTGGGGCATGAAAAACAAGATTTTAACTTTAGTTTATTTTTATCTAGTTTTTTCAAATTTAGAACATTTAAAAATACATTTTAAAAAAGAATTTTAAGGATGATGTTTTATAATAATATATCTTGAGTATTATCATAAAAATAGCACGTTTATTTATTTTAACAAAACACGTTCTCCAAGTAAAATCTATAGAACATATAATGTTTAATCTTTTTGAAAAATAGAGATCGGACCATCAGTAACAGATCATCAGTCTTGTGTACAGATCAGTCCGATAAAGTCATGCCAAAACAGTGACATTTTACGCGATAACTACGGGTTTAAATATCAGCATTTGCCACGGAAGGCGAGTGGCAGCTACCGTAAACCTTCTCATAACTCTTAACTTGTGGCATATACTTGCCACGGCAAGTTGTGGCATATATAAGTTGTGGCATATACTTGCCACGGCAAGTTGTGGCATGGTTGTGGCATATAATTGCCACGGCAAGTTGTGGCATCTGTGGCATATACTTGCCACAGATACCACATCTCTGGCATATACTTGCCACAGATACCACGGAGTAGCGGCCTCTGTGGCAGATGCCGGAAGTACTTGCCACTGCCTGCAGATGCCACGAAATGAGCCAGGCCCTACTGCGAAAATGAGCGCCACAAACGACCGCGTTTTTCGTCACAGACGCAGCATTGAAGTCCCGTCTCTTTGTCTGCACAAAACGAACCCAGGACCGAAAGCTAGCTAGCTTTCTTTTTCTGTTAGGGAAATAGTGGACTCGATGTCCTGACAGGCTGGTATTTGTGAAACCTGCACAAACACAATACTGCACCATGATTACAAATGGTGAAATACAATGTAAAACTACCGAAAAATACCAGCTCCTTAAAACACAACCGCTCTACTCAACGCAACTCTACTATACCCGCGGTCAGAGAGCGGAGATGTGTCCGCTGTGTGATTCAATATGACGCGTTTGACGTATGATCTTAAAAAAAAGCAGTTTTTAAGAGCAGAGCTCAAAATTGCTCCTATCCCTCTGAATTCCTGCCCTTATGTCTCGTAAAACATATCAAATCCTGTATTCACTTTTTTTAATTGTAATTTTCAAGCAAGTTTAAGCATAAATGTAGAAAAAATAAAAACCTGCAAGATGCTCTTTAAATTGGGCTGGGGCTGTCCGGGGCTAAGCCCTGGCACATAGGACGAAGCTCTGACGTCATCACCCTCACACATTTGTCATATGTTTACAAAAAAGGATATATATGTTATGACTTTTCTCGTTCTTAATATAGACTATATTTAGGGTCTATATGTGTTGACTTTACTTTAAAATAGCAGATCTCTGTGAGCGGATATAGTTTGGCGTAGACCCCGGCCCCACACGGTAAAACGCATACGCAAGCGCAAAAAAGGCTTCCGTTCACACGCATTCGATTCATTAACGTGTCCGTTCACACTAGACCGCTGGAAATGCTGGAAACGAGGCCTGTAAGTGGCGCTGCTGCCGCCCGAAATACACCAAAAGCAGCGAAGAAGACCCCGGAGCATGGTTGCCCTTCTGTTTATTCTCCGCGGTGGACGGCGTGTTCTCCTGCTGTATATCTCTCAGGTAGTTCACCAGCAGATGAAAAACACCCACCTCTCCGCCTCTTCCAAGGAACGAGGGGACCGTGCGGCAGTTTCCGTAAAAAAAATGTTCCGCCGGTCAACATGTCCGTTAAAGTTTAAACCTTCCGTACAAAATTAGAAAAGTGCCGGTCAGAGGTCTTCTTTGTTATTTATTGAGCTTTAAAACAAATTGATAACGACTCTGTTCTCTGTACAATAATATAAGAATATTTAATAAACGGTCCCTGTCTCTCTTTTCCTCCCCCTCTTCTGACAGCCCAGCAGCAGCAGGAGACGTGGGGAGAGGGAGGCGGGCTATTTCATCGTTATCAGAAAATGATCATATAGGGCTTACACACGGAGCCGTTGGACCCCCAGAGCGTTGCGTATGCCGGTCTACCCACCTTGGGACCCGTTACCGTAGTCGTTTAGTCCCCCCCCCCCCCCCCCACACAGAGCGGAGCAAGGCAACGAAACTTAAAATATTAAGCAGCATTTTACGGCGCGCTATGCATGGGGCCGCTTTGGGGGGTTTCCCGACATGTCGTTTCAGTAAATTAAAGGGTGTTTCATGTTGTCGTTGCTGTAGACCTTCTTAATACTTTGGAAAATGCCGTTTAATACTTTTGAATAACCTTAATTTTCGCTAAATTGATTTATCAACTTTTAATACTTTTTAAGACCCCGCGGACACCCTGTTAAAACACTACATGTGACTGACAAATGCATTTACAATGACTTACCATATACTTCCAAATGAGATGTCCATCATCCTCACCAAGGTGGATGCAAAGTGCTTGAGGATTGCTTCCCTTTTAAGGTTAACATCACTTGTTGCCTGTGTAAAGAAATTACAATTATTCAAATATTTCTAAATACATCAATAATAACAACATTTTCTATAAATTGTAGAAGATTTACAACCTGTAGTAACCTAAATATAGAATATAATATATGCAATGACTTTATTATTCATGTAAATGGACTGCCCTAACTAAAGCATGTTAAAGAATTGTGCCTTAAATGTATTACAATGTCAGAGGTCTGAATGTGTTAGGACAATAGCACTGTTTACAAATTCTACTCATCCAGGGACTTTTCACCAAGAGCAATGCTCTGTTCTTCACAGTTCACACCTGGAATCTGCCTAGTACAACCACAGTCTGATCGGTTGGCAACTGACGATTAAGTGATTTGCTCAAGGCAGGTTCTGCTTTTTCACTTCCCCCCCCCCCCCGGGGATTGTATTTGCACCTTTCCAGTCACAAGCCTGCTTCTCTACCCAGTATGCCACTATTGCCTTATTAAGATCAGATTTCCTTAGAAATGTGTCTTGCATTCTTGCACCTGGCAAGTAATCCAGGCTGTTGTGAGGCAAATGGGGCTCTATACGGTACTAGACAGGTACATTTCATAAAATTGCTCCATAGAGTATATGACAATTTGTATAAAACAGTGTATACACACATTTACCTTTTGCAAGATCGCCAGATGTTTGGCTAGTTTCTGTCCAACAACTCCTCCCTTCTTCTAGAAGACAGATGTCAGCTGAGGTAGATGGCTGTCCAACTGCGCCATGAAGGCTGTTTCAAGTGGGATAGTTGTTATGCACTGGAATTCAGCATGTATCTGTTATGCAAAAACAAAACAACAGAAGACAAAAGAGCACATTCAGCCATTGGAGTAATGATATTTTGTATCTACTATATAATTAAAGGATAGATTCAAATTTTGACCTCCTCAATAACCAAGTCCTTGATAAAATGCGTATTGGTGTACACCAGGCATGGGCAAACTAAGGCCCGCGTGCCATATACGGCCCGTTGGGCTTTTGAATCTAGCCCGCCGAATATTGGTACAAAATTGTCCAAATTATAGTAAAGACCGCATTCATTTAGCCTTTTTCCTGCAATACCCGGCATTTCAGTTGATCCCACTAGATGGCGCACTCTAGACACAATTTACCTTTGCTGGAGTCTGATATTCTCTCAGCTGGCCCCACTCGGCAACCCTGCAAGATCGGAGAATACAAGTTGTAACAAGCAGTAGCGCTGAGCAAAGTGACTAGAACGCGACCACACACTTATAAAAACAGTTATATAAAGTCAGGCAACACTAACCAGGCTTAGTGTGATTCTGTTTATTTGACATTACTTTAATAACCATCCATTCACTGTTATTGACCATTGTGAAGAGGCAGACGTTTTCCTTTTGTTTTTGTATTATTGCAACTATCGGATGGAATCACTACATGGGCTACACATGTGGCCATTACAAGTAAAATCATAACCAAAACTACCCCGGTAAAATATGTGTGTAGAAAACGGCTTATGCCACAATATGATGGCAAGTAGTCAAAATAGTCTGATTAGCTAACATCACCTGTAGAATGCCAGAGAAACTTCCATAACAGCATTGTGATGCCAAACAGCTTTCAGACTAAAACACATTCACTTATGGGAATGGGGGATATTTATCAGCTGCTTGTGTGACAGACAATGACAACTTTACAGCGGCCGCTGCCGCGAGTTAACGGGAGAATAAACTCCGGTAGACGAGCAGCACTGCAGCGGGCAGTAATGCAGCTGAACCACATTAATATACAATGCACCACGGCACTCTGGAGAAAGGTACAAGGTTGGAGAAGTAGTTATTTAATTTAATCTGGCTTCGTATAATTAAAAACTACCAGACGCAGTGCTCTATTGATGTTGTTGTGAGCGGTGTTGCGGAGAAAATCAGCGACGTAAAACGCTGTGTGGGTCATAAGAAGGCACGTAAACGGTTACGTGATGACGCAAACGATGACGCAATAATTCACCTTTGAACCTAATTCACCTTTGAACCTGCATCTGTAACAATGAGTGGACCAAAGAAAAGAAAAGTCAACATTGAGTGCCGAGTGTATAATGAGGGGTGGACAGCTAAATATTTTTTTACCGATCTGCTACTGGCCCGGCCCGTATGTCAAATTTAAAACTCATAGTGGCCCCCGAGCCAAAAAGTTTGCCCACCCCTGGTGTACACTGTGTTCTAACCAGTATTTCTATTAATCTAAGGTAATTGCAAGGAATCAGGACTAAACCTGTAAGCTGTATGGATGTTTAAATCTTGCTAATAGTTTTTTTTAATTGACAATGGATAAAATGTTGAGTTATAAAGTGAAAACCCCAATTCCAGCAGCAGCTGTTTTCTTCAGACAATCAAACAGACAGTTAGAGAATAGCTGGTGAAGAAAGCGGAACATTGAGCAGCTAAAGAGCCAAATACTTTACTAAGGAGTTGGTGGAGAGCATAAACAGAGCTAAAAGATAGTGAATATTGGACTTATCCGATTGACAGAAACACCATTTCAAATGTATGATCATGTTGCTCTGTATCAGCTCTAGGGCTGTGCAATTTAATCGATCCTGCGATATATATCGATATTTTGTTTCCCGAGAAAGTATCGATATTTCAGCCGCGGGTATCGATACATTAACTCCCATTCAAATCCCCCGTGTTCCGCCTGGCACTCTGCTCGCTGCCCATTCCCCCCCGTTCGCTTTGCATGAAGAGCGATTACGTCAGCCAGCCGAGCCGCTAGTGTCGCTGTAGAGCATTTCTAGATACACAGACGCCGGTGTCTTCTTCTCGCAGCGGCAAACATTAACCACAATGGAGAGGGTCTTCTCTACCGCCGGAGATATCGGCCCAATCCCAAAACACTCCCTCGACGTAGTGAACTCCGTCTGTAGCCACACTCGCAGCTCAACGAGGCTCCCTCCTGTCAGATGGAGGGAGTAAATACAGCAGCAAGCTTTGGGACGGCCTCCCCTCTCTCCGGCAGAAACAGGAAATGCCGTAACTGTATGTACAGATGTAGCGATTCATTTCAGACAGTTTGAAACGCGAGGGCCGTGATTGGTACGTGATCTGCCCTCGCTCAAGGGAAAACCTCCAGCTTGACTTGAGACCGCCCCCGTGATAGATAAATGTAATTATAATGAAGCCAGCTGCAATGGATCATTGATCCACCAGGGGGTGCAGTGGGGATCCACACTGGAGCTCATGTGAAATAAAGTGAGATACAGTATGCTGGATGTACAGCGGAACTTTGTTAAGATCCATATGTCACGGATATCATACTACTGTGCTAAATAAGAGACATGTAATCATTTACAAAACATCACCATGTTGTTATTTAACAAAATAATTTTGTTATTCGAAAAAAACGAACGGGAGGAAATGCAGCCCGGCTCTCGATTTTTAATCCTAATTTAATCATCATCTTCACCACGATCATTTATGTTTATGTTTGCCGAATTGACATGAAATCACTGACACATATGAATATACTGTATTCAACTTCATTAAAACGTTATTAACGTGCCTAAACTCAGTAATTCACCAAAAATATGTATATTTTAATGGAGTGTCGTCGGTCGATCAGGATCCCAAAGTGTAGCGGAGGGATCCTCATCTGGATGAAGGGTGTTATTTTCCCCATAAAGAACAAGTCGCTGCAAATTATCCAGCTTATTCCATGGCCACATTCTCAACAAAGTAACGACATGACTCCCAATATTAATTGAAATGCTTTTATGGATTTAGAAAATGTTTTTATTGATTTAAAAGAAAGTTGTATGTATTGATTTAAATTGACATGCATCCGCTAAGAAAAATAGTCCGTTGTTACAGTTTTTTTAAACAGTCTGAATGAAACGGCAGCTCTCAGCTGTGTATTTACACAACTAATGGCCCATCAACCACAGCTCTCTCCCCCCCTCCCCCCCTGATCTTTCTTCTCCAGCAGCTAAATTAACATTAGGTTACTCTGAGTGACCATAGACTGTATGTGACAAGCTTACAGTTAGTGATGTAACAACACCATAAAAGCTGGTGGGTTGAAAGCAATACGGGAAGTAAAAATAACTACAATAATTGTGACTTATTTATTGTGGCTTTTATGTTTTTAGGTATAACATTTTATGTAATTCAGGCTTATAGTTCACCCTTCTCTAAAAGCCTTCAACAATGACAATATTCATTGTTATTTAATAAATCCTTCCAACACACATTGTAAAAAATAGCCTACTGTAAGTTAAGAAATCATTTCAATATGTACATCTTCTGATGTAACAACAATAACATTATAAATAGTAACATAGCTGAACATGGTATTGCACATTTAGCTTTGAGTGTTACTGACCTGAGATGTTTTTATTACATGAATTAAGGTGACTGAGGCTTTTTAACATACAGGGATGCAAACTCATCAGGTATGAAAAAGGTTACAAGGATCCGAGCCCCCGGCTCCCCCACCCCACGGAATAACAGAGGATTTTAGCAGTCAGAACAACTAAAGCAGCAGTGTTAATAATAACAGAAACGCCAAAGAGTCACATAATAGAAATATATAAAAGCATTTATTTCAAATTGTGGAGCAGTCAGTTTATAATTTTTGCAGCACTGTTGAGCATTTTGAAAATGTATTTTCAGGCCTCTGTGCAAGGCTTAAGTATTTTTATCTTTATAGCCACATGGTGTAAAGTAACTAAGTTCATAAACTCAACAAGTACTATACTTGGGCACAATTTTGACATACTTGTACTTTATTTAAGTATTTCAATGTTTTGCTACTTTGTTCTTCTACTCCACTACAGTTCAGAGGTACATGGTGTACTTTGACTCCACTACATGTATTTAATACCTTTAGTTACTTCACAGATCTGGATTAATAAAGTGAAATATAATCAAGTGTTAAATCAGACTTTAGTTCCACCTGGAGTAAATCCACAAGCTACCCTGCAGTATACAAAGTCATTCAAACTAGCTGCACCTTTACCAGCTTTGAGAACACTTTCATGATCAATCATTATAAAACATATCATATCTATTATTCTGAAATGGACCAATCTGCACAATGACTACTTTTACTGTCGCTACTTTCACTATATTTTGATGATAATACTTTTCTACTTTTACTTGAGGAACATTTTGAATGCAGGACTTTTACTGTAACAGAGTATTCCTACACTCTGGGACTATTACTTTTAGTCAAGTACAAGATCTGAGTACTTCTACTTTTACTCAAGTACAAGACCTGAGTACTTCTACTTTTACTCTAGTACAAGATCTGAGTACTTCTACTTTTACTCAAGTACAAGATCTGTGTGCTTCTACTTTTACTCAAGTACAATATCTGAGTACTTCTACTTTTACTCAAGTACAATATATATACTTATACCACCTCTGTTTATAGCCTATGAAAAAAACTATTAGAAATAGAAGGCTAAAGCTAACGTTAGCAGATAGTGACAATGTATGCTAGCTAGCTAGCTCAACGATTCCTTAAATAATATTGCCACAGAAAAACTTTTCAGTTCACATCACGCTCTGCCGCTCCGACAGGGAGCTCTGCTCTGAACACCTGAACAGCCCGTTCTAACCGCTGTTCACCAGCGGTCCAGTCTGTGCCACAGTGACTCCGGACGCACAGTTAATATTAACGAACGCACCCGTAGGTAATGTAGCTGCTGAAGCTAGACCATCATCTCGGAGCAGCAGAGTCTTATTATACATCCATGAGCAGAGCCGACAGGCAGGAAGACTCGAGCACACAGCTCGTACTTCATTATAATATATAAAAAAATAACACCATGCGTGTCATGATGGCACATAACAGCTCACGGCCGCAGATTACTCCGGGTCCCAGCCCCCCCCATACCCCAAAAATATTTGTATTGCAGATCTACAGGAATCACACAAACGACTTATTTTGGATTCAAAACGGCGAATTTCGCCGAAAGGTGACAAGTTTGCATCACTGAACATAGACAGAGCACAACTGAAACATAACATCTGAGATGTAACAACATAATACACTTGTGGGGATGCTTGGGATGTGAGGAGTACACGGCTTAGAACGGGCGTGTCTCCTGGCAGGACAGGAGAGTGTGTGCACCAGTCTGCCTTGATCTATGAATTCATGTCCTTGACACTCACTGCTGCCCACAGCTGTTTTATAGAAGGAAATTCCTTCACTTCATGAAAGTGTTTTAACCACACACACCTCTACACACACATGACGGGTGTTATTTTCCCCATAAGGAACAAGTCGCTGCAAATTATCCCGCTTATTACACGGCCACATTCTCAACAAAGTAACGACATGACTCCCAATATTAATTGAAATGCTTTTATGAATTTAGAAAATGTTTTTATTGATTTAAAAAATAGTTGTATGTATTGATTTAAAAAATAGTTGTATGTATTGATTTAAATTGACATGCATCCGCTAAGAAAAATAGTCCGTTGTTACAGTTTTTTAAACAGTCTGAATGAAACGGCAGCTCTCAGCTGTGTATTTACACAACTAATGGCCCATCAACCACAGCTCTCTCCCCCCCTCCCCCCTTGATCTTTCTTCTCCAGCAGCTAAATTAACGGTAGGTTACTCTGAGTGACAAGCTTACAGTTAGACACAACACTGTCATTGCAAGTGACCCTCAGTTAGTTGACTTTTATGTTCAACTGCTAAATTCGTTACTGATAAAAAAGGGCTTCTACTGTACCTGATTACCTTAACACTAGAACCGCCAGAGGTTTTTGTATAGGCCTACCTAAAACCGTCAAATCCCGCTATTAGAATGCAATTTTTAACAACATAGGGTGCTACATAACACACTTTCAGGAAAAGTCAGGGACTGGGAGACTTTAATATTTTAATGAAAAAAAGTTACATTGCACACACACAACACACATCACACAAATTGACCCGATTGGCGGTTCTAGTATTAAATAAACTCACTAATTAATGAAACCAGTTCAATACGCATTATTCTTATTCTTATCATTCTTTATGAGCGCAGAAATAGTCTTAAAATCAGATCTGTTTTTTAAATGAAATCTGACGGCAGGCAGTTAGCTCTGATCACCTATGATAAATGCGCCGCACCTAATCGCTGGCCATTCAGCCACAGACACTGTTCGAAATGGGGGGGAGCTAGGAGGAGCTTGGCTCCCCCGAAGAGGGAGGGAGCTCCCCTGAAGGCAGACTTTGAGATAAATAGGGGGAGCCCAAAACAGTCGTGCATATTTGTGTCACACAGATTAGAAATGTTGAGTTTCTGTAAATAACAGTTCTTGAAATAAATAATAGTTATTGTTCATTACAGTTTCTGAATATTTGTTTTATATTTGTGAATATGTCTGGGTGTTGCCATCTGTATGTGGCGGCGCTGCATTCTTACTTACGTTGCTATGATTATGGCGGTGATGCCGGCACGGTATTTGAAATGTTCATATTGATATTTTTTTTAATCTGGCTGTGTAATAAAAAAATATGGCAAAACGAAAACACAGCTTTTGGATTCACAAGCAAAGAAGCAAAGGAGTCTAAAAATGACAACGTGAACGAAAAACAACTTTTAGTTGGCCGGCTGTAAGCGGCGTTAGGGTCGAGTTTGACAGCTCCACACCGAGGGAGAGGCCTGCCGATGCGGAGCCTGAAGAGGCTTCAACAACGGCCACATCCGCCGGCATAGTGACACCGTCTGTATTAGTAGAAGAGTGTTTTTATAGCAATTGATCGCATCCGCGCTGCTGCGCCAGTCAACAGAGCGTGCGTGTGACATATTTAGTAGCAGGATGTGCTCTGAAAAATAGGGCTCCCCGAAAGCAAATGGGTAATTTGAAAACTGACAGAGCTCCCTCTATACAAATCAAACTGTAGAAGGTGTGAAAGCACCTATTGTTTTAAATAATGGTCGGAATGTGACCTGTAAGCCTTCTGAATTACCGTGGGACAGCACATTCTAAACTAAAATGTTCAATCAATAAAGTAACATCTTATCTTATCTTAATAATATCTTCATATTAATAATAATAATAAATCATACAGTATGTGTCCGAAAGGGAGCAGGAGGAAGCAAACACAAAAATATACTGCATATTAAAGCAAACGATTGTAAAGGTTAAAGTATGAGCATAACAAATAAAGAAGTGTAATGTAAACATTTACATTATAATTATGATTATTTAATATATAAAGACTATATATTATTGAATTACAAGATTAGATATACTTTAGTTGATCTAAAATATTGATGTGTTCAAATGCTCTTCAAAACACAACTGAAAGTCCATGAAACTTATCTTTCTGTATTTGTGAATGAAGCGCCATCTCCTGGTTAAAACCTGAAATTTAAAATCTGGCAACGCCCTCTTGGAAAATAGTGGGAGGGCTTAACATTCCTCTATACTGGTCTTTGGCAGGCCGTAGGCAGGAAGCTGTAAACTGGAGTCCGAAATTCAGTGCTCCATCTGTAACAACGGTTTCAAATCAGCATCTCTTAGGCAAAAAGTTTAAATTAATAACTCAAATAAAACTCCTAACATCTTTCATTGTGTTTCAAAGCTCTTTTAGTTTTAAACCTGATGTTTATAAGCTTCTTAGTTTTTGCAACGGTCTGTAAATATACACAACTTTATAATAAAATGCACACATTTACCTTTTTCTAGACTAAACACAGGTATGATCCTAAGTTAAAACATATGAGGTTATCATGAGGTAGTTAACATCGCAGTTTATCAGTGGATGTTTGCTGGAACTACTTGTAAACAGCTTGACAGCAGCAGACACACACAGCGTGACTCCGGTCAGGTAGAGACCGGTCTCAAGTCAGCACCGCTGCAGACTCGCTGTTTGAGGGCTTGATAGCCCACTCCCCCTCCACACCGCTCCACACTCGCAGGCGGACCCTCCGCGTGAACGCGCAAACGGAGGGGTAGGGTGTAGGGGGCGGTTTGGGAATGGGCCATCGTCACTGCTCAGAGAAGTGCACTTCTCCCAGACCACGTTGATCTGATTATATTCCTGAACAAAAATCTGAAGAGAATGTAGATGCAGTTATGTAGAGAGCAGCCTTTCTGTTTAGTGTTTTTGGCTTAAATGTTACTCCTTTGGACTTGAATTATTGGCAGGTACATTTTAAATTAAATGTTGTTCTTAGTGACTTGAATTATTGGCTACCTCATATTCTGTGTTAAGCTAAAAATGCTGTAAAATAATCTGTTCAGAACAGGCCACCTGCTGCACCTTTTAATTCTCCATTGTCCTTTGTGATACTGCACTTTATGTACTTACGTTTCAAAGGCTTGTAAGCTACAGTTGGCACTGTTTCAATAAATGAAACAAATTTTCTCACCACATCTTTTGAGTCATTTTGTCCAGCATTTGCAAGCTGTAGACTCTCTGTCTAGTCAGAGCCATATATTGTATAATTGATGCTTTCAGTTTTCAGTTGAATTAATTCAATCCAAGTCAATAGAACACTCACAAGATGTCACCAAAATCACACTGTCCCTTTAAAATCTTTCAGAAAATGATGTAAGTGTATCAAATTATATCGAATCGTATCGAATCGTATCGTTGGCTGAATATCGTGATATATATCGTATCGTGAATCGTATCGTATCGTGAGATTAGTGTATCGCTACAGCCCTAATCAGCTCGATGTGTACAGTACAGGCATTTCACCATACATTCACCTTGTGAAATATATAACTTACCTCATCAATATGGAGTATTGTGAGTACGGTTCTGTTCCACATCACACCAACATCAGATAGAAATACCTGCAATAAAAATAAAGATGAGCAGAAATTAAAACTAATAATAATGGTAAATGAAAAAAGGTAATTGATTGCCAATGACTACTAACTTGTGTTAGGCCAATGACTCAAAATCCTACAAACTCCTTTGTGACAAACAATTTAACGTTTTTTTTTAATTTTTTTTTTTAAATAGAGTCTAAATATGACTGGATGTGGTGCACTTTTGCAAAATGTTAAGACAAATTGCTTGTGTGCCCTTACATGCTCAACTGTTATTGCACTTGATGGAACCTTTTAAAAAGGGAGAAGCTTTTCTAAATTCTTTCATTGTAGATGTATAATGACATTAAATGGTTATATTATATTCTATAGCAAAAAGCAATAAATTATTTCTCACTTTTGGCAAAGAGCATTGTCCACCTCAAGACGGGTAACATTTAACCACACCTCGGAGCGCTTAGTTCTCTCTCCACCGTGTGTGTGTGTGTGTGTGTGTGTGTGTGTGTGTGTGTGTGTGTGTGTGTGTGTGTGTGTGTGTGTGTGTGTGTGTGTGTGTGTGTGTGTGTGTGTTCCCCTAGGTTTACTGCCTTGGCAGGGTGCTGCTCGGGTACCCCGAAAACCCCCCCAAAAATGTGTTATCCTCTGGAGCAGAGAGAGGAGCTGTGGATTATTGTTATTGATATCGTACAGTAACAAAGTATTTGTACATTCAAAAGTAATAAAGTACAGTGTTACACTGTACTTTATTACAATTTTTTTTTTTTTTAAACTTGAATTTCAGGCAGGGCGCGGGGCTCCGTTGGTAGGGCGCAGCGCCCCGCCAAGACAATGGTAGGGGAAACACTGCGCTTATGTCGAAGCGGGGGCAGGGGCAGGGGCAGGGGCTGGGGCAGGGGCTGGGGCAGGGGCGGGATCAACTCCTGAACAACAACAAAAAGCCCGCGTTTTATCCAGTGTGTACAAAACGATGGAGCGGTGTGAAAAGAGCCGGAGCTAAACCGAAGAACCAGTTCTGAACCTGAAAAGCTCTAGCACGGAGCTTGAACCGGAGTTGCGTTGGTGTGAATGAGGTAACAGACACAGACACACACACACACACACACACACACACACACACACACACACCCTGGCGACCGGACATCTTCGTCATAAAACTAATAATATGGGGTAATAATCGGGCAGTTCGATGTGTCTAACCATAAGAAAGTAACCATAAGAAAGTATGTCAAATTAATAAAGCGTGGCCTCATTTTATTTAAATTGAGTCCAAGAAATACATGTTGTGCGCACGAATTTATCAAACGTGGCCTCGTTTTATTTATTTTTCTCTATGAACCCTCAGGTAGGGCGGTCCCTGGCCAACATGAGGCCCCACGCAAAGTTATATGATGAGGCCCTCTGTGCGTCGACGGGGTGCTAGTGGAGCCTTGCCACACTAATTACATTACATGTCACTTTTTAGACGCTTTTATCCAAAGCGGCTTACATACTCAATACTTTGGACAATCCCCACAGGAGCAATTTGGGGTGAAGTGTCCCAACGGGACACAACGACATGCTGACTGCAGTGGGGTTTGAACCTGTGACGCCCTGATCCGAACGCCAATGCACAAACCACTACACCACACGCCTCCTGTAAGGAGTGCCGCATAAGCGCATAGGTTCGCCGCATTTTCGGCTCAGTTGAGGCCCCATGCAGTCTGCATGATCGGCCTGTAGGGAGGGACGGCCCTGCCTCCAGGGCTCCGTAGTACCGTTTAGTGGCTTTAAGTTTAATGTAATTATAAAGTCTTGCAACCTATTTAACCTATTTATCTTGAGATGCAGTCCTGCATTTTATACATATATTATATTATATTTCAAACCCATTCATTTGTACAGCTTGTATGGCAAAGCTTCCATGATTTCAAAACAGAAAAATCTACATTATGAAAAAAAACATTGTTTTTAACACACATTATTTGCATATAGGGGAAACACTGATCAGGCTATAACTAAAGTAGTATTAATAATATAGTAACTGTTGTGTATTAGTAGAAAGAAATTAATGAAACAAGGGACAGAGGATACGGGTACTCAACTCTTTACTGTTCGTCATGCTTAACTGCCACAGCATCAACTCCCGGGCTTACTCTTCTTCTCTCAACCTTGTATGTATACTCTGGTTACACTGCGCCCCCTATTGGCAGGAGTATATTAGAACACAACATTTCCCCCCCTTCTTAAAAAGAGTTACTTCTCCCCTTGAACAGCATGCATAACATTAGCATTTTAAACAGACACTTACGTAGTAACCATGAAACCATCTGTAATGATAATAACTTCACATATCACAATATGCAGAACATTTTCAAACATTAATTCAACCACAGTTTAAGTGACATAGTCCTCAATCCAAACAGGCTGCTTTCTGATTCGCTGGTTCCTGCTCTGAGCACCATGCACTGTAGCTGGCTCAGCAGGCCTCACTTCTTCTGATGGAGGAGTGAATGTTTCTGGAAGCACCGACAGGTGTGAAGCATCCCAGGTTTTTCCATTATCAAGTGTGTAACTGTGAGGTCCTTTCTGCTTGGTCACTTTCAGAGGCTCACTGAACTTTGGCTTTCCCTTTTTGACATGCAGCGGGTTTCTCACACGCACCAGGCTTCCCGGATGTATTTTGGGAATCTTGGCATTTCTTTTTTCATCAGAATATGTTTTCATGTGCCACTGTTTCTTTTCCACTCTGTCTCTCAGTTCCTGATCCTGAGTATCCGTAAGCTGTGGCAGGATTGAGAGTTTGGTTCGCATTTTTCTTCCATACATGAGCTGGAACGGAGATGTCCCTGTAGTGGCGTGAGGTGTAGCTCTGTAGACCTGAAGAAACTCAGCAACGTGAGCTTTCCACGGAGCGTTCTCTCTCTGTGCCGTGAGAATGCTTTCCTTCAGCACTCTATTTAGCCTCTCCACCGCTCCATTTCCTTCTGGATGGTAGATTGTAGTCCTGATGTGTTGGATGTCTCTTTCTTCTAGGAAAAAGGCGAGTTCTGAGGATGTGAATTGTGGACCGTTATCTGTCACCACAGACACAGGGTTCCCTTTTTGGCTGAACACTGATCTCATGAAGGTGATCACTGTTGCAGTAGTGCATCTTGGGGCAAAACACACTTCTGGCCATTTTGAATAGTAGTCAGTCATAGTAATAGCAAACTTACAGTCCACCGGACCAGTCTCAAATGGGCCCACGATGTCGAGGGCAAGCTTTTGCCATGGCCCCTGAGGCAGAGGGACTGATGTCATAGGTGCAGGGTTAGTTTTAGCTGTTTTATCATTCATCTGGCAGGACACACAGGCGGCGATAACCGATTGTACCAGTGCATCCATTTTAGGCCACCAATACAAGTCTCTGAGTCTCTGTTTTGTGCGTACAATGCCTTGGTGGCTCTCGTGTGCTAAGGATACCATGTGTGAGTGTAGCTTTACTGGAACAACTAACCTGTGACTCCCTCTCAGAATGAGTTGTTCATGTGCAGAAAGTTCATTTCTCACCTGGTAGTACGGCAACATGTTAGCAGGCAGGCCTTTGGATGAAGCTGGCCACCCGTCTGTCATGTAGTTGCGTAGCTGACGTAACTCTGGACAGGAAGTGCAGGCATCTGTGAAGTCAGACGAGGGAACAGCAGTCAGCAGGGCAGAGACAGCAGCAACCATCTCTGGTTCCGTGTCTGAGGTGCAGTCCTGTCCGTGTGGCAGTGGCAGGCGGGAAAGGCAATCTGCTGCATGGTTCTGAGCACCGGGTCTGTAGACAATATCATAGTTGAAGCAGAGTAGCCTGGCCGACCAGCGCGCTACTCTCATACCAGCTCTCCCCATGCCTTTTGTAGCCAAGAGTGTGGTCAAAGCTTGGTGATCAGTCCTTAAGGTGAACTTTGTTCCCCACAAGTAGGTTCTCCAACGCTCTGCAGCCCACACACAGGCCAAAGCTTCTTTTTCTACCACAGAGTACTTTCTCTCTGCAGCACTAAGAGAGCGCGAAGCAAATGCCACTGTTCTTTCAGTGTTGTCACGATGTATCTGTGTCAGCACCCCACCTATGCCATAGTCTGAGGCATCTGTAGACACTATGGTGGGCCGTGACGGGTCAAAAAGAGCGAGTGATGAACTGTCTGTGATGAGTAGTTTAACCTGCTGAAAACTACTCTGTGCCTCATCAGTCCATGTGAATGTAGCTCTGCGTAGCACATCTCTCATTGGTTCCACCACAGTTGCATAGTTCTGTATGAACTTGGAGTACCACGATGTTAGGCCAAGAAAAGACCTGAGAGTCACTGGATCACTGGGTGATGGAGCATCCCGAATAGCTGCAATGTGGTCATCATTTGGCAGCAGACCTTCCTTGCTTATGCTGTGTCCTAGATACGTTAGTTTGTCCTGGTAGAATTTGCATTTATCTGTGTTGAGACTTAGTCCAGCTTTCTGCAGTCGGTACAGTACTGCTTTCAGGCGGGTTTCATGCTCAGCACGGCATGAGGAGTAAATGATGATATCATCCAGATATGCCTGCACTCCAGGTAAATCTTTCAGCACCATGGACATCATCTTCTGAAATGCTGAGGGTGCTGATGCTAGCCCATAGCAAACTCGCTTGTACCTGAAAAGTTCCTCGTGAGTAATGAAAGCAGTCAGATCTCTGCTGTCCTCATGCAGTGGAAGCTGGTAGTATGCATTAGCCAGGTCGAGGGTTGAGAATATGGTAGCTCCTCTGAGTTCTGAGAAGAGCTCCTCCATGTGTGGAATGGGGTAGCAATCCATTATGACGGCCTTGTTAGGCTCCCTGAGGTCTGTACACATCCTTATTTTAGATGAGTTCTTTCGTTGAGTCACAACGATCGGTGATACCCAGGGAGAGGCATCTATTTTTTCAATGATGTCAGCATCAAGAAGGCGCTTTAACTCTGCAGAAACAGCATCTCTGACTGAGAATGGAAGCCTTCTCAATTTCTGCTGCACAGGCTTCACCTCATCTTTCACTCTTACTTTGTGTACTACATTCCTAACACAGCCCATAGGTAAAAATGTATTAACAGGTGCAGATGCAGTAGGTGTCGGTGTAGTAGGAGTTGCAGGTGGGGTTGTTATCTCTCTGACTGTGTGCTCTGACTTCAGTACCACTCTGTTTCTCATGATGACCATTTCCAGTGCCTCAAACAGGTCCAGGCCCAGCAGTATTGAACCTGACTTCACAATGAAAAGGGTAGCTGAGGCAGTATTTCCGTCATGGAATGCACGTAAATGCAGTTTCCCTAGTACTGGGATTCTCTGTCTTGAGTATGTGACTAGAGGAACCTTTGTAGGTTTCAGTGGTATGTGACTGAAATAGGTCTCGTACACATGAGCCGGCAGCAGTGACACTGAAGAACCAGTATCTACTATCATCTCAAATGACTGGTTAGCAGGAGAAAGTCCCAAATCTACAGTGCACATTATTTTCTTCTCTTTTGGGGCAGAATTATTCAGCAATAAAACAGTCAGTTCTGGAATAACGACCTCCCTCACTTCACGTTTTTGTTCTGAACGACACACTTTGGCAAAATGCCCAGTTTTTCCACAGGATTTGCATATTTTGTTTGTAGCAGGGCATTGTGTGGAATTGGCCATATGTTTATCTGAATCACATCTGTAACATCTTCGTGCTTGCTCAGACTTTCTCTCACCTTGCCTTTGTTTACTTGCAGCGGGACGTTTTTGTTCCCATTTTGGCGCGCTGATCTCTCTCACAGGCACTTCACTGTTGGAGAACTCGGCCACGTTGCGCGCCGCCATTTCCACCTGATTTGCAATCTGAATGGCTTTATCCAGCGTCAGTTTGTCTTCTAGCAGCAAGCGTTCACGTATGCGTCCACTGTAGGCTTTTTCCACGATCTGATCACGCAGCATATCCTGTTCTGCATTTCCAAATTCACAAAAAACGAGCATTTCACGTAGCGCAGAGACGTACTGTGCAATTGTTTCATCATGTCTCTGGGCTCGTTGGCGGAACCTGTGTCTTTCCGCAATTACGTTTACCTTCGGCACGAAATGCGCCCGTAGTGCAGCCACGGCATGGTTGTATGTAGTTCCCGTTTCAGTCAATGTGTAGAATATCCTCTGTGCTTCGGTTCCGACGCTGTGTAGCAGCGTTGCACGTATACGGGTATCCGGCCACTTGGCTCCTTCCACGTCGATCACTAGCAGATAGTTTTCGAACATTTTTAGCCATGTTCCAAATGGCATAGTAGGTTCTCCCGGACACTGAAGAAAGGTGGGAGGTAAAGGAGTAGAAGCCACGGCCATCCTCGTCGCCAATTTGTTGTGTATTAGTAGAAAGAAATTAATGAAACAAGGGACAGAGGATACGGGTACTCAACTCTTTACTGTTCGTCATGCTTAACTGCCACAGCATCAACTCCCGGGCTTACTCTTCTTCTCTCAACCTTGTATGTATACTCTGGTTACACTGCGCCCCCTATTGGCAGGAGTATATTAGAACACAACAGTAACGTTACTGGCAGGACTGTTGATACTGATCCATAACAGAAACTAATGCGCAAGTATCAGCCGTATCTCGCGTTACCTAATGCAACTCCACACTACGGTGTTGTGTACCGGAGGGGAGACGCGAGATACGGCTGATACTTGATGATCTGGCGGAGAAAGGTTGTGGAACCTCCGTTGATATGCCGTTGTAAATAGCTTGACGGAAAGCAGGTGTGTAGTCGGGGAGGGTGCACAGCTGATTGCAGCAGGTGAGTGGAGGTTGAGCCGGGAGCCAGGAGCCAGGAGTGACAGCCACCACGCACACACAAACAACACAGACAAGGGGAAACAAACAAACAAAAAGGAGACGGCTGGAACAGTACAACCACCACAGCGTTACCTAATGGAACTCCACACTATGTCTTACGGTGCCGTGTACCGGAGGGGAGAGAGAGAGAACAGCGAAGGGGGGGGGGAGAGAGAAGTAATACGGTTTCCTGATAAAGCTGTGGAGAGTATGTGCTGCAGGGAGGTGGATGCACAACGCACCCAGGAACGAACGCTAGCTCCGGTCCTTTTTACTGTGGACTCGATGTCCTGACAGGCTGGTATTTGTGCAACCTGCACAAACACAATAGGCCTACTGCACCATGATTACAAATGGTGAAATACAATGTAAAACTACCGAAAAATACCAGCTCACTAAAACACAACCGCTCAACTCAACAGAACTATTAAATATACCCGCGGTCCAGTGGCGGCTGGTGGAAAATATTTTTGGTGGGGCTGTTGATATAGTGAGTAAAACATTTCTTTTGGGGAGAAATGACCCCTTAAATTGGGACTTCTGGTGATGTAATGGCCCCATAAAATCGTGGTTCTAGGGCCAGGAACAACCAGGTTGAGTCGGGCTGAGTATGCTAAACTAACTGCGGTCAAGCCAGCCTCCACTCGGGAAAACCTAGTCAAGCCAGCCCTCACGTGATATGGCGGTGCGCGAATATCCTATGCATTACGGTAGAGTAAAAAAAAATCATCCCTCTGTGTTTAGATGAGAATAAAACAAAAACTGTCCAGTATCAAAGACTCATTTCACTTCAGGGTGATAGCAGGACATCCCATCTAGTCACTCAAAAAAAATCAGGACATTCTGATGTAGAGTTTCAAAATAAAAGACCTTTGAAATCTCTATTGTATGAGCTATCATCCCTGTTTTTAGATGAGAATAAAACAAAGACTGTCCAGTATCATAGATCCATCTCACTCCAGGGTGATAGCAGGACACCCCATCTAGTCACTCAGAAAACATCAGGACATTCTGATGTAGAGTTTCAAAATAAAAGACCTTTGAAGTCTCATATATGAGCTATCATCCCTGTTTCTGGATGAGAATAAAAACAAAGACTGTCCAGTATCATATATCCATCTCACTCCAGGGTGATAGCAGGACACCCCATGTCGTCACTCAGAAAAAATCAGGACATTCTGATGTACAGTTTCAAAATAAAATACCTTTGAAGTCTCATATATGAGCTATCATCCCTGTCCCCAAAGGTCTTTTATTTTCAAAATAAAAGACCTTTGAAGTCTCATATATGAGCTATCATCCCTGTCCCCAAAGGTCTTTTATTTTGAAACTGTACATCAGAATGTCCTGAAACGGCCTATACAGACATAAATAAACCAGCGATTGTATTCGCCATGACACAGACAGTATGTGGTTTGTACTTGTTTAACTTTTGTCTAGTTTCTGAACAGATATGAAGAGCTGTGAGCTCTGAGTGCTAAGAGCTAACGGCTGTGTTGTTTTTCTGGGAAGCTCACTGAAGATGACGTCACGGCTCCGCCTACACTGCGTTACTATAGATACTACCCCAGTTCCTTACGAGTCTAAAAAACAACTCACGTCAACGCACGTAAGCAACGTGGGCGCCAACGTGAGCGCTCTCGTGACCAAAATATTTGACGGCGCTGATTGGCTGAAATTATGTTTCGGTGGCACAGTTTACTATTGAGACTTTTGCAACGTGCTGGTTGCTGCTGTTTGGCTCGGGGGCAGCGCCCCGTAATGATAAACTAATGCCAAGGGCAAGACCAGGCAGGAAACATGTGACTTATCAGTAACTTTAGACATCGTAACACAATTTTAAACAAGATTTTATTGTAGATTATACATTTTACTGATACCAATTGTATGATATTTACCTTGTTCATTAAAAAAAATATATATATATATATATATATTTTTTTTTTAAATATATATTTTTTAAATATATATTTTTTAATTTAATATTTTTTATAATATTTTTTTTTGTATGTGGGAAGAGGTGGGGCGGCGCCCCTAGCGCCCCTATGGGCCGGCCGCCACTGCCGCGGTCAGAGAGCGGAGATGTTTCCCCTTTGCTATGTAATATGACACGTTTGACGTATGACCTTAAAAAAAGCCGTTTTTAAGAGCAGAGCTCAAAATTGCTCCTTTCCCTCTGAATTCCTGCCCTGATGTCTCGTAAAACATATCAAATCCTACACTCACTTTTTTAATTGTAATTTTCAAGCAAGTTTAAGCATAAATGTAGAAGAAAAAAAAACCTGCAAAATGCTCTTTAATTCAGGTGAAGCATGTCAGTGAGAAGGCTGCACCAGGGGGGGGCAGCAGAGAGTCAGGCAGTCTGCAGAGCAGCAGGAGGCTGATCCTCAAATGGGCCGAGGAGCTGGAACTAAACATGGTTATTCACCCTTTGATTAAATCATTAATCCTCCATATTTGCCTTTCTATCATCTACAATCGTATTGGCCTTACTTTCTCTTTTTCTAGTTAAAATAATAGAGCAATGGGGCGATTTTTGTAATTTTCTCAAACTTGCGGTGTAACTTAATAATAATATTGGGAGGGATGAAACCCTCTTTAATGGTCACACATGCAGAGCACACAGCACACACAGTGACATTTGTTCTCTGCTTTTAACCCATCATAGTACCAGGAGTCTAGTACTAGGAGCAGTGGGCAGCTATTGTACAGTGCACAGGGAGCAATGGGAGTGAGGGGGGAAGGGGGGTGTCCGGTGCCTTGCTCAAGGGCACCACGGCAGGGCAGGAGGTGAACTGGGACCTCTCCAAGTAGCAGTCCACACTCCATGTAACTGTATACAAAGGCCTCTTTCTTGTTGTGGCTATATAAGTCATGGACAGATTTGTGGGTGGGATCAGCATACCTTTTCAATTCCACACAAATACATGTGAAGTAATTTAACTTTTGTTGTGGAAATAATCCTTTAGAGGTTTAGAAGTAGATGGTTAAAAAAGGTCAACTTTCTCCTCAATTGAAAGATTCTAATATCATTTATACCATTACAAATTATATATAAGTGACAGGAAAGGTTTAAGATCTCAGAAATGTATTAAAGGTCTCCTATTATACTGTTTTTCATCAATATATTATAGGTCTCACATATACTGTATGCAAAACATTTCTCTGAAGTGTTTGACTCCAAATACCAAACAGATCATTGTAGCATCCCGTAATCCCCTCTGTTTCAAAAGTGCTGATTCTCTGTTTTACACAAGCCAAAAAATCGTTATGACGTGATAAAGCGGCCCAAATCTGATCAGCTTATTTTCAGACAGGTTTTTATATAAATGGATCAGGACAAAAAGTGAGAGAATCTTCTTTCCTGAAACTTTCAGAATCTCTTTACACAGAGGGGACACATGTTGATGTAGAGACATGAAAAATAGGATTTTGCATAATAGGTGACCTTTAACTCAGTCCTATGTATAGGCTTGAATCTAAAAACTGTGCTTTATAGGACAGCAAGCAATCTCTCTCCTTTGCCCCTGGATTCCGTTTACGATACAAAACTTTAATAGAGGAAGAGACATCAGGAAGATCAACATGTGTAATAAAACAGTTTCCTGGTTCCCAGAACTGTTCATTGTGTTAAATGAGTGTGTTGTCTGTGAATGTCTTTATTGGCCTAGCTTCAATAACTGATATTTGATGAACTGGAGGCGTGAATAGGACTTCATTCCACTGCTCCACAACTCTTGAGCATCATATTATTGAGCTTTTCCAAAAAAGGCTGAATATTAAAATGCATCACCGTTCACCAGCAAAATACTTAAATAATGAATCAATAAATCTAAAGACCCCCAATCTCTATACAACCTCATGCTTGCATCTTTACATACATTGTTTGAACAAGCAAGTTGTTGTTCCTAAGGTTATTGGAGGCTGTTGTGTGAGATTGTGTGTGTCCTATAAACTGTTCACTCTGTGTAAACTGCTGAATGTTAAAACATCACATATTGAGCCAGGGTTCTTACAGGTTGAGGTCAGGGGTCTTCATTTCCCAAAGATTGTCCAACTCCTGTCACAGAACAATCGTTCTTTATTGTTGTTTCTCAATGTTAAGGTGCGTTCCCATTTGTACAGAGGCAATATTGTTGAACATAAAACCCCTCTTTGACATTTTATTTTGTAATCTAAAGGTTTTAGGTTTAATCTAAATCAGAGGTGTACAAACTTTTTTCACGAGGGCCACATACAGAAAGATATACAAAGGTCTGGGCCGCACACTAGAGGTATTTTGCTTTACATTCATCTTTAAGAAGTACAATATAAGACAAGCAGAAGTTTATAATACTTAAGTCATTATACTTTTTTAATTTGCTGAGTGAGGGCCGATTGAAAATGGTCCGCGGGCCGCATTTGGCCCCTGGGCCATTGTTTGGACACCCCTGATCTAAATATAAACTCCTACAACTTATTTACAACACCGCAAAGCACTTAGACACTTTTTACACTGCTATGGACAGTTTTGTACTACTGCATATATTTGTACAGCTGAAATCATTTATAATATTTTTCGATCATCAATCTAGCAGTTTATCCCAATAGACTAACCAGTAGATGTTATTATTTGTATAAATGTACTGTCTATTTGTATTTCCACCTCTAAATGTGTGTATGTATATTTGTGTCTATGTATGTGTATGTATATACTGTATATATAAGTGGTTTAAGGAATGTATGCAGTGGCGTAACTATCGACGGTGCAGCCGGTGCAACGCACCGGGGCCCAGAGCCGGCCAGGGGCCCATGCAAAAAATGGCCCCAATGGCATTGACCGGTTCACGCAGTCTTCAAAGTAACCAAGCAACCTAAATTAATTTGTCTGTCCAATGACCTTGCTCCCTTTCATGTCATGTGATATATTGCGTGACGAGCGAACCGTTTAATCAACCTGTACTGTACTTTAGCTAGCAGCTGCAAGTTCGGCAGCATTATAAAAAATGTAATAGCTTGCATTTATAATGTACAGCAAACCAAAGCACAAGAGCAGCGCTCAAAAGAGAAAGGACAAGAGAGAACAAGGAGATGTAACAGCTAAACTGACGAAATTAGATTTTTTCGTCAAAATCGACCACTAACGTTAGCAATGTTGACGTGCAGCGGCAGTCGGAGCCGGAGGCTAACGAAAGCTCACCTGCCTCACCACCATCATTGCCTTCTAGCTCCACAAGTGAAGCTGTATCCGTGGCTGTGCAACCTTCTTCTCCAGCCAGCCAGGAGGAGAGGCTGGATTTGGCTGTGCCCGGCAGTGGTCCAACAGCTCCCCCAAGGGCCCCAACCGATAGGGGACTCTATGGCGCTATTGAGACCCCCAACGCCTAGATCAAAAGCTATGTTATAGCAACCGGTCAATATAGGCCTACCGGCCCATTCCCCAGAGACAAACATCAAGGAAACAGGAGTAATCCTCTTTTTAGTTTGCTGTGCCGTGGTCTGAGGCCATGGCAGGCTGTTGTTGATAGCCTACATGTGGCGCTTCTGAGTGGTGGTGTATGTCCATCATAGGCGGCGCCATGGGGGCGCTAGGGGGTGCTGAAGCTCCCTAGGATAGCCATAGCACCCACAAGAAATGTATGTCTTTTTTTATTTTTACGTGTGAAATTCATAATTTAAAAAATGATTGATTCGAAAAAATATGCCACAGTACAGAACAAGTACTTCCGGGTGTTTCATTCAAGCTCGGCTGTGTGTGTGTGTGTGTGTGTGTGTGTGTGTGTGTGTGTGTGTGTGTGTGTGTGTGTGTGTGTGTGTGTGTGTGTGTGTGTGTGTGTGTGTGAGTGTGTGTGTGAGTGTGTGTGTGTGTGTGTGTGTGTGTGTGTGTGTGTGTGTGTGTGTGTGTGTGTGTGTGTGTGTGTGTGTGTGTGTGTGTGTGTGTGTGTGTGTGTGTGTGTGTGTGTGTGTGTGTGTGTGTGTGGCAGGCGCGCATTTAGTGTGATTAAGCGAGCGAGAGAAAGCGCACCGGTGCCAGGGACCGTGTTGTTAGCATCTGTTTAGCTAGCTGCACTAACGGATATAAGGAGCTGTTTCTGCAACAAGGTGAAGGGAATGTCCTCTCCTGTCAGACTGAGGGACTCAGGCGAGATAAAGGACTCTCTGAGTGTTTAGATAGGGCAGAGCTGCAAGTGCTGATCTCTCTCTCGCGTCCGGTTATATTTCACTCGCGTTTATGTCCAAATCCATCAGATCTAGCTAGTTCTAGCAAATTATATGGCTGTTACCCCTCCTTACATGCAGATCACGCAGACTCAAATCTCATCTTATGCCCAAATTCCAGCTGAGAGGCCCCCAGGAAGTGCGCCGGACTCTGATGAAAATATTCTTGTGTCCAAACGGCGGTACTACAATTTCCGTATCAGTCGGTGACGTCATTGGGCCCAGAAAGACTTTTCCCCATTGACTAACATTGGGAAAGAAACGTCTGTAAATCAGCGGATATTTTTTTAAACTACCCAGTATAAACTATTGTATAGCCCTTATTATAATCATTAGGTCCTTAAAGTTGTAAAATGCACTAAAAGCCGAATCTAGATTTATTCTCTGTCTCCATTCATTCTTCTGAGCCGAGAGTGGGAGCTCGGGGGCGGGGCTTAAGGGGCGCATGCTCTGTGAGCGCACATATACGGGTTCTTCTGCTCCGACAGCCAGGCATGATGGGTAATCTGTGACATTTCGCTCTCTCAAAAGTTGGGCCATTTTGTCATCATGCGCCAATGAGCAGCTCTCATAGGAAAGAACGAGACCCCGCCTCCGATGCTGTATACAGTTCTTATTATACATCCATGGGGGGCCCAAAACAATATTTACACCGGGGCCAAACACAACCTTGTTACGCGTGTATATATATGTATATATACTGTATATATACAGTATGTATATATACTGTATGTACTGTATTTCTTGTATATATACAGTATGTATATATACTGTATATATATTTATTTTATATGTTTGTATTCCCTGGGACGGTAATAAAGTTGACTTATTTTTGACCTATTATGGTACTATGCCAAGTTACCACTTACCATAAGTGTCGAAGTGGGTTGGACAGAGTATAAAGTCATAAAAGTCCAAAGTCTAAGTTCAGACGTAAACGAAGTGATTATGTTCCTGCTTCACAGATAAACAAAGGACACATCTCGAGCAGCGAGTAAGTCATATTATTCTTCAGATCACATTTTTATTTTGTATTTTTGGTTTAAAGAAGCTCTTATTAGATTTTTTTGTTGTGTTGTATCGTTTATTTGGTAACTGAGCAAATTGATCCAACGTATTTGAAAGCACTGAATGGTTCTAGCTACTAATGTCCATATAAATTAGAGAAGAGCTCACTTCCTATATCCAAAGGTTTGACTAAAAGATTATGTTAACTGTTTTTTAAATGACTTGTGAGGCCATGGGATTTCTAATCCTCAGAACAAACAAGTTAATGTTGGATATTCATCAAAACCCTACGTTATGCAAAGCCATTGTTTATAATATTGTTACTAGAACACAGGACAAAAACACTATGGTGAGGGTAAGATTGTAGCTAGGGTTAACAACAATGTATTGTTAATTGCACTTCAGTGATCCATCCCCCTGATAACTATAACTTTTAGAGTGGGCTTCACAAGTCTGTAGAGGAAATATAAAAGAACCAGCTTTATAGATAAGTTCAAACCCTTGCAGTTATCTGTTGGAAAATACATGGCTGTACTTCTTTGTTGATGCATGCCAAAGAAAAGTGCTGACTTTTATGGTGCCAATAACTTTTATTGAGAATACAGCTCCACCAGTCATTATTTGTACAATCTTTCCTCTCAACATGTATTATCTCCACCAAGGAGGTCATGTTTTCTGACATGTTTGTCATCAAGTTTTAGAGTGGGATCACGCTGAATCAGATTATTGATTCATGTTTCACTTTCTTTAATGCATGGTCTTGGTTGAGATAGATGCAATTTATATACAGTATATTCTGTCTGTTGTTTATTGTTGTCACATGTACCTGCTGTCTCACTCAGCTGACTTTGGATCCAAGATGGCTGGGAATACAGCCGACCCTGCAGAGACCCGGGCTGAACCCAAACTCACCAAGAAGCAGGTGCTCATCTTGTGTTAAAGACACCTTATGTCCTATTTAATAATGCAGCATTAAGAACATGGCCAAAGAGTGACTACACAGTTTACTGTTAGAGAGAGGAACATTTATACAGGTCGGTACAGTGATTCCACTATGTTTTAAAACCTTTTCTTGTTGTTTTAAGTCAATCAATCAATCAATGTTTATTTATATAGCCCAATATCACAAATGTTACATTTGTCTCAGTGGACTTCACAGTTTGTACAGAATATCAGTATGACAATACGACACCCTCTGTCCTTAGACCCTCACATCGTACAAGGAAAAACTTCCAGAGAAAACCCACAGTTTAAAGGGAAAAATGGGAGAAACCTCAGGGAGAGCAACAGAGGAGGGATCCCTCTCCCAGGACGGACAGACGTGCAATAGATGCCGTGTGTAAATTGAAAAGATAATACATTTGCAACATAGGTAGTCCAAATGTTTGGAAATGCATGTGTGTATAATAGGAAGATGAGTCCATGAGTATATCCATCCAGGACTTATGATCCAGGACCACAGCCACGACTCAAGATCCAGGACTCGCAATCCATGACACAGGACCGCAGGATCATCCATGACTCCGGATCCCGGCGTATATAGACACCAAAAAGAAAGACATTTGGGGAAGCTGGGTTAATCGGAACATGAGAGTACACAGGTATAGACAGAGAGAAGGAAGAAGTAAGATGTCCCCCGACAAACTAAGCCTATATCAGCAAAACTAGGGGCTGAATCTAATCAGCCCTAACTATAAGCTTTATCAAAAAGGAAGGTCTTAAGCGCACTCTTAAAAACGGATAGGGTGTCTGCCGTCCGAACACAAACTGGAAGCTGATTCCACAAAAGTGGAGCTTGATAAGAAAAGGCTCTGGCTCCCATTGTACTTTTAGAGACTCTAGGAACAACCAACAACCCTGCATTCTTGGAACGCAATGCCCTAGTAGGACAATAGGGTATAATGAGTTCTTTAAGGTAAGATGGCGCCTGCCCATTAAGGGCTTTGTAGGAGAGAAGAAGAATTTTAAATTCTATCCTGTGTTCTATAGGGAGCCAGTGTAAGGCAGCCAGAACAGGAGTAATGTGGTCCCTTTTACTAACTCTGGTTAGTACACGAGCTGCAGCATTTTGAATCAGCTGAAGCGACTTGACTGACTTCTTGGTACACCCTGATAATAAGGAGTTACAATAATCCAGCCTTGAAGTAACAAATGCATGGACTAGTTTCTCTGCATCGTTTTGAGGCAAGATATGCCTGATTTTTGCAATGTTACGTAGATGGAAGTAGGCGGTCCTTGAAATTGATTTTATGTGGGCGTTAAAGGATAAATCCTGATCAAATATAACACCAAGATTCCTTACAGTCTCACTGGAGGCCAAATTAATGCCATCCATAGTTAATATATCTTTAGATAATTTGTTTCGTAGATTCTTCGGGCCAAGTACAATAACTTCAGTTTTGGTCGTGTTTAACATCAAAAAATGTAAGGTCATCCACGTTTTTAAGTCCTTGAGGCAGTCTTGAATTTTATTTAGATGATTAATTTCATCAGGCTTGATTGATAAATATAGTTGAGTATCATCCGCATAACAATGAAAGTTTACAGAATGATTCCTTATAATATTGCCTAACGGAAGCATATATAGGGTGAACAAAATAGGTCCAAGCACTGAGCCCTGTGGCACTCCATGGCTAACTTTGGTTTGCATGGAAGATTCATCGTTGACACGTACAAACTGAGAGCGTTCAGATAGATAGGACCTAAACCAGCCTAATGCAGTTCCCTGTATGCCAACTAAGTGCTCTAGTCTTTGCAATAGGATATCATGGTCGATAGTATCAAATGCAGCACTAAGATCGAGCAAGACAAGAATAGAGACAAGTCCCTTGTCAGAGGCTATTAGAATGTCATTTGTGACTTTAACCAGAGCTGTCTCTGTGCTATGTTGTGTTCTAAAGCCAGACTGAAAATCTTCAAATAAATCATAGTTTTTTAAGTAATCACACAGCTGTTTTGCGACTGCTTTCTCAAGAATCTTTGAGAGGAACGGAAGATTAGAAATAGGTCTATAGTTGGCTAAAACCTCTGGATCGAGGTTGTGCTTTTTAAGAAGCGGTTTTATCACTGCTACTTTGAATGATTGTGGAACATAGCCTGATAATAAAGACATATTCATAATATTTAATAAAGAAGTGCTAATTAATGGAAAAACTTATTTTAACAGCTTAGTTGGAATCGGGTCTAAGATACACGTTGATGGTTTAGAAGAGAGAATCATTGAATTTAATTGTTCAAGGTTTATGGCTGAAAAGAATTCTAGTTTACTATCTAGTGTAATATTAGAACTTACGTTTCCGGGAGCTGTTGATAACACTATACTGGTTAAAGGCAAGAGGTCATTGATTTTGTTTCTAAGAGTAAAAATGTTATCGTTAAAAAAGCACATAAAATCATTACTACTGAGTGCTATGGGAATAGAAGGCTCAGTCGAGCTGTGGCTCTCTGTCAGCCTGGCTACAGTGCTGAAAAGAAATCTTGCATTATTCTTATTCTCATCTATTAATGAAGAGTAGTAGGCTGCTCTCGCTTTACGCAGTGCTTTCTTATATTCATTGAGTGTAATATGCCAAATTAAACGAGATTCTTCAAGTTTAGTGGAACGCCATATCCTTTCAAGTTGTCTCGACTTTTGCTTTATTTTGCGGGTTTTGGCATTATGCCATGGAGCTAATCTATGTTGTTTTATTTTCTTCTTTTTCAAAGGAGCAACAGAGTCTAATTTTATTCGCAGCGCATCTGTAGCACTATCAACAACATGATCAATTTGGGGTGGTGTACATTTTGTATAAGTTTCCTCCCCTACATGCAGATATGCTATCGAGTTAAGTATTGGTGGAATCTCTTCCTTAAATTTGGCTATAGCACTAACAGATAGGTTTCTGCTGCAGGAGCTTTTGGCTAATGCTTTGTAGTCTAGTAACAGTACTTCAAAAGTTACTAAGAAATGGTCGGATAAAGCAGGATTATGCGGTTCGACTAATAGTTGCTCAATTTCAATACCATAAGTCAGAACAAGGTCAAGAGTGTGATTATAGCAGTGGGTTGGTTTATTTACACTCTGACAGAAACCAACAGAATCTAATATAGAGTTAAATGCAACAGTAAGGCTATTTTTATCATCGTCAACATGAATATTAAAGTCACCTACGATAATTACTTTATCTGTTTTAAGAACCAAAGCTGATAAAAACTCAGAGAATTCTGATAAGAATTCTGAATAAGGACCTGGTGCACGGTACACTGTAACAAATAAGATTGGCTGCAAAGTTTTCCAGGTCGGATGCGTAAGACTGAAAATGAGGCTTTCAAAGGAGGTATAATTTAATTTTTGTTTAGTATTGATAAGTAAACTTGAGTCAAAGATTGCTGCAACTCCACCTCCTCGGCCCGTGCCTCGGGCAATATGAGTATTGATATGGCTGGGTGGAGTGGCCTCATTTATGCTGACATATTCTTCATGTCTCAACCAAGTTTCAGTGAGACAGCATATATCAATATTATAATCTGATATTAAATCATTTACCAGTATTGCTTTAGATGCTAGAGATCTTATGTTTAAGAGACCACATTTAATCTTCCTGTTTTGTTGCACTGTAGTAGTTGTTACATTTACTTTTATTAGGTCATTATGTATGACACCTCTATTAGGTTTTACCTTAAATTGTCCTTGGGCAGACACACACACCGTTAATATTGGGTATTTTATTGGGTTCGGGATTCCTATGGATGACTGCCTAGGAGAGAGCGCAGAGAAGCGTGTAAGACTGCGACTCTGCCTCCTGGTCTCAACTCCAGTTTGTCATGGATTAAGTCCACAGAGCCCTGAAATGTTTGCCGAAATGAGATTTGCACCTTCCAAAGTAGGATGAATGCCGTCTCTCTTAATCAGACCAGGTTTTTCCCAGAAGGCTGTCCAATTATTCACGAAGACCACATTGTTTGCTGGGCACCACCAAGACAACCAGCGCTGAAATGATGACATGCGGCTATACATGTCATCATTGATCAGATTGGGGAGGGGACCAGAGAAGATTACGGTGTCCGACATTGTTTTAGCATAACTACACACCAACGCCACATTAAGTTTGGTGCATTCTGATTGGCGTAAACGAACATCATTACCACCGACGTGAATAACAATCCTACTGTATTTACGTTTATTTTTAGCCAGCAGTTTAAGATGCGCCTCAACGTCGCCCGCTCTGGCCCCCGGAATGCATGTGACTGTGGACGCTTCGGTCTCTAAATTCACGTGTCTCATAATAGAGCTACCAATAACCAGAGTTGGCTTCTCAGCGGGTGTCTCGCTGAGTGGGGAATATCTGTTAGATACGTGAACGGGTTGGTGGGGACCTGCGGGTTTCGCGTTATGCTAACTTTAATGAGGATAATATTTGGAATCTCAAATATTTTAAGATAATCATGCCATTACATGTTCATAACTTCAAATGCCCAGGGCCAAGTATTATCCCTAAATGATAATATGCCACCAAAAATAACCTTATTTCTTATATTTAGTAGATCACGTGAAATGACTTTTTCCTCATTGTTAAAATCTGATTAAAATTGTCTTTTATATATATATTAGTATTATCAAGAATGAATGTTGTCATTATAAATAATTATAGCAACAACATTTATTTGTATTATAGTTGTATTGTACATATGATGCTATTATGACAACCATTTTTGTAGAGGTGTGGATTGATTTATATTAATCAAATATGTTCTTCTTTTCTACAAACAGCTCAAAGCCCAAGAGACAACCACTTGTTTCAGCTCGGCACCATGGAATAAACCCAACTTCAGTGCAGAACTCCAGGTGAGCTAACTAACACGATAACATGAACATGAATACATTAACGCGGTGCAGTCCTCACTGAAAATGTGTCTTACAGGTGACGCATTTTGAACAATCTTCACAAAGCTATTCACGTCAAGGCAACCTCAACAAACAACAAACAAAGGTAAACAGATGGAAGCAATGTGTAAATGTATAGAAGACTGTGAAAGTACAATGAAAGAAAATAAACCTTTCTTTCTTTCCAGCCTGATCTCAAGTCAATGCAGTCTCTGACAGAATGCCAGCAGCTTCTTCAAAAACTGGCAGAGGAGGTGAACAGCATCGGTCAGGTACGACAGAAAGCATTCAGTCCTCTTGAAGACTACTTTAATTTACAGAAATGTTATATTACTGTCACTGGGGTGGGTAAGGAAGGCAGGACCCATATCTACACTGAACAAAAATATAAATGCAACACTTTTGTTTTTGCTCCCATTTTTCATGAGATGAACTCAAAGATCTAAAACATTTTCTATATACAAAAAATAACCATTTCTCTCAAATATTGTTCACAAATCAGAAAAAATCTGTGATAGTGAGCACTTCTCCTTTTCTGAGATAATCCATCCCACCTCACAGGTGTGGCATATCAAGATGCTGATTAGACAGCATGATTATTGCACAGGTGTGCCTTAGGCTGGCCACAATAAAAGGCCACTCTGAAACGTGCAGTTTTGCTTTATTGGGGGGGTCTGGGGGGGTCCGAAAACCAGTCAGTATCTGGTGTGACCACCATTTGCCTCACGCAGTGCAACACATCTCCTTCGCATAGAGTTGATCAGGTTGTTGATTGTGGCCTGTGGAATGTTGGTCCACTCCTCTTCAATGGCTTCACATGTCACCCATTGAGCATGTTTGGGATGCTCTGGATCGGCGTATACGACAGCGTGTTCCAGTTCCTGCCAATATCCAGCAACTTCGCACAGCCATTGACACAAACTCTCAGTTCAAAACATTTGAAAAAAGTAGTTATCTTACTATGCATGTTGCTTCTTGAAATGTGCAGAGGATGTGGAAGGGGCTCAAATACATGAAAGGGCACATTTGCGATCTTTGTTAATAATTTAATAAAAATATGCCTGGACTTTTTTGTCCCTATCTGTATCTCACACACATATTCATGAAAGTTATTTAAAAATAAATGTAAATGCATAAAGTGTATTTTTGTTAATTCTCCTCACATGACATCTCAACTTGTACCTAACCCTCTGACTGACAGAAGCTCTGCTGACAGAGATGCACTTTCTCTCTTGTTTATTTCCTTACCGAGAATCACCCAATTCGGGAGCCCTTCTGTGCCAGTAGCCAGCTTTCCGGGAGCAGGCCTTCTCACATACACATATACAACTGCAAATTGTTACCATTTTGATTTGACAACATTATATTGAGTTATTACGGTTCTATCTGAGTTATATTTCTGCCGATCAGAAGCAGATCTCTCCCTTCACTGTCACATCGCGTGTGCTGTCAAGCCCGCCTCCAGTATTGCAAGATCTGCATTCTGATTGGCTAAAGCATTTCTTTGTTGAAAACTCTGTGCAACGATTGGGCTGGAACCAGGCTGGAACGTGTGTGTTGTTAACCCTTTGTGAACTGGGATACCTATGCGCAAAAAAAAAAAAAAACACAATTAATGGGAAATGTATTTAGATCATGTCTGGCCAAGCTGCATTACTTTGACTATTTAAAAAAACAAAACTGTTAAGATTATTAAAAATACAATTGTATTACATTCCCTTGTTTCAGCTGGAGCGTGTCAGTGAGAAGGCGGCCCCAGGGGGGGGCAGCAGAGAGCCAGGCAGTCTGCAGAACAGCAGGAGGCTGATCCTCAAATGGGCCGAGGAGCTGGAACTAAACATGGTTATTAACCCTTTGATGAAATCATTAACCCTCCATATTTCCCTTTCTATCATCTACAATCGTATTGGCCTGACTTTCTCTTTTTCTACTTAGAACAATAGAGCAATTGTTTTTTTAATGTTGTCAAACTTGCACTGTAAGTTATTTCTGTATACTGAGGCCCCTTTATTGTTGTAGCTATAAGTCATGGTTATATAGTTAAGTAACTCTGGTTCTCCATTTAATGTATTCCCCAGGTAAAAAAGGAAAGCAAGCCAACAGATGAAAACAAAACAAGAAGAGATGATCCAGGAGAAAAAGAGAAGACAGATCTGGAAAAAGACAATGAAAGGCTTCAGAAGTGGGCAGTGGAGCTGATGAACATCAAAGAGGTGTGTGTGAGACAAATAGGAATCAGTTCTTCTTAAACCAAATCTTGAAGGTTCACTTTCCGTGTGTTTGTGTGTGTGTGTTTCCAGTCTAATGGCGTGTCTGATGAGGAACTGAAGAAGCTGCTGTATCCCAGAGGACGCAAAGATTCAAAGATGGCCGCCATCCTCCCTATGCTGGAGTTTGTGGCTTGGTCCCTGCTGTCAGAGGACACTGAGGTGTGTATGAGAATGTATGTCTCTAATGACACGAGACAATATTCTAAGAGTCACTTCTGATTGATGAATATGACCCTACAGGAGGCTGTATCCAAGCTGTGGCTGCCAACCAAACAGAAGAACTGGAGGACAGGAAGTGGAAGCCCCAGATACATTCCTAACTCAGGTGACTCCTCGGTTGCCTTCCAATAGTCAATTTAGCTTAGGAACCTTCCTAACCAAGTGAAATGACCCGGAAGTCCCTCAGTGGCAGCCATGTTAAGTGCCGTTCCAAGGTTGCGTTCCAATGGTCCATTTAGCTTAGGAACCTTCCTAACCAAGTGAAATGACCCGGAAGTCCCTCAGTGGCAGCCATGTTAAGTGCCGTTCCAAGGTTGCGTTCCAATAGTCCATTTAGCTTAGGAACCTTCCTAACCAAGTGAAATGACCCGGAAGTACGTCAGTGGCAGCCATGTTAAGTGCCGTTCCAATTCTCCAAATGAAAGGAAAGGAGGTTTCAAACTTCCTTTATAACCTCCTTTAGCTTAGGAACCACTGGACCACCCTTACCGAAAGGAGAGGAGAAAATGTTGCCCCACAATGCCTTGCAGCCGCAGCATTTGCGTCACATAACAGTCGGCCGTTCACGGAAACAAACGATTATGACGGAGAAATTATATCATGAAAGTTACGGTGCTTATTAAGCATTTAAAAAACGTATGTGGTAACTTGCCAAAGTGCTTTGTTTTGAACGTTCATCAGTAAAATAATCAAAAAGAGAAATATTAACGTTAGTTTTTACTGAAATGATCAAATAAAGTCAACATTTCACTGAGCTGTGTAGGGTTTGTTCAACTTTTAAAAGATGTTTGAATGGTGATATACACAGTGATAGGTGTTGAGGACTAACGTTTATAATAAATACATTTGTATTGATTTTAAGATCTTTTCATACAATCATAGGTATTGGGATCATTTGTATTAATGTGGACCGAAGGGAGAGGGTGACGAGCATAAGTTTCACTTTCATGTTTTATTTCAATTCCAACTTTGGTCATGAAGAATATGCTTCTCTGTTGTCCACGTTCTTAAAGCATAAAGCAACAGCATCAGGGCACGGTGCAGAGTCCCTAGATGAGTCCGTCGTTCTTATTAAACATCCATGTTGTAGTCCGCTGTATAGAAAACTGTAGTTTCCATAGTTTCCCCACAGCAGCAGACGCACAAAATGACGTCCGCTGGCACATCATAAACACGTCGGATAGTGAAATTGCATTCGGATTCTCTAAAGTACCGCAGTCTCTTCTCCTAAGTCCTTTTGAATTCTCCTATCCACTATCCCTTAACCCCGTGACGTTTCACTCAGAGGTCAAGGAATAGGAGATAGGGTTAGAATTTAGGAGCTGATTTTTGGATTATCGGAATGCAACCCTCCACTGCCTGTGGTTAGAAAAGTCTTTGAAATAAAGATGACTTTCTCTTTGATTATCTCCACATATTGATCACAGATATCTTAAGAGTCACGCGTTAATAGCACAATGGATTTCAGTGGATGGATGCCCCATTGATATGCCTTTTGGTGGGGACCTAGGCCCTTTCTCATTTCGTCAAATCCCCCTCCTCGACTCCTCGACTCCTCGGTCCTCCGTTTGTGACCCGGAAATGAATTTCAGCTTGCCATGTTGAAGGACATCTCATTTCTCTAAATGCACTTCGAGGACCGAGGATCGAGCGTCGAGGAGGCTCACTGGAGGAGCTATAACCGAGGATACACTGATGGGTCCTCCACGGTCCTCCACGGCTCCTTCGTAAATGCATTTCCGGGAACAGAGATGTTTCAAAGAGTCGTGACGCACGACCGGACTTATCTCAGCCAATGACAGCTCTGCATGCATCCCCTGGATATTATTTTATTAACTGCTTTCATCGCGATGCAATGTTTACAGTGAGAACAGCTATGAGGTCCGTGCAGAAAGCAAAGCAGTGTGTATAATATATATCACTCAGTATAACAGGCCTACTCTCTTTATTTGCTTTAGTTTAGTAGATATCTACAAACAAAGAGTCAATATTTTTCTAAAACCATTTAGTGCTTCACGTAATAAAATACACAACGGCTGTAGCCTGATTATATGCTTTAGGAGCTGTAGGTGCGTGCTGTGGTATAGTGTGTGTGTGTGGTACAGTGTGTAGGTGTGTGTGTTGTACAGTGCGTAGATGCGGCGGAAGGATGGGTCTCAGTTGGTTTGGTGTCCTATACTTACTTTTAATACTTGTAAATAAAACTTTTGGCCCGTAATTTCAATTCCCCATTGTAGCGAACAGAGAGGGACTAACCGTCTGCTGCTTCCCCTCCTCTCTCCTCGGCTCCCCTCCTCGGCTCCTCCGCTCGCATCTCCTGTGGGCGGGACTAAGTCTCGAGGATAGGAGTCGAGGAGGGGAGTTAGAGAAATGAGAAAGGGCCCTGGAGTGTGTTGATAATATTTATATAATTTTGGAACTAATAAATACAAAACAAATCATAAATAAATATTAGGAACATAGTGATATTTTTAAAATGTGTTATAAGTAATAAACTGTATAAATAACAGGCTTAAGGAAGTGTCTTAAAATGATTTAATCAATCAAATTAGTTTCTGAAGAAAATGTGTTCATGTTTGATTTCTGGACTACAATAGGAGATAGAAACCCTATTTTTTTCCCTTAATGAATATGTGTATACATTCATAGATTTGCATGTTTTTAATGTTTTAAATGTATGCATAAAGTTATAGACCATTTGTAACAAAAATAAATGTTGCGTATGCATAATGGTATACTTTATTGTCTTTCAGTGTGGGAGTGGATTCAGAGCGCCCAAGGTAATCTGGATTTATATATTATAAGTGGTCTACAACAGAAGATTACAACATTGAAATACAGCTTGTTACAACCTGCTGATTCTTACAATATTCCTGAATTTGAATCCTAGTCTCGGTGCGGTTGGACATCAGAACCTGTCATCCCTGGCTGGATGTGTCCTCAGATTGCCTGAAGGTCCGAGAGGCAGCAGTGTCCTCCACTTATGTCCCAAACTACAGCCAACAGTCTGCTCAGAGGCCCTGTGTGCTGGGGGACATTATCATCACTGAAGGGAGACACTACTGGGAGGTGGAGGTGTCCCCTATGGGCAGCTGGAGAATAGGTGTGGTGTCAAAGACTGCTCCCAGGAATCTAAAGTTCACCATGACTCCCAGAAGTGGATACTGGACCCTGTGGAGGGGCACCAGTCTGTGGGCCTGTACCGAGAGACCCACTAAGCTGCAGAGGGCGGTTCCCCCCCGAGTGATCGGGGTGTTTGTGGACTCTGAGGAGGGTCAGGTGTCTTTTTATGATGCTGAGAGAAGGATTCACATTTATACTTTCTCTGACGTCTTCAAACACAGCCTCATCCCTCTGCTCAGCTACCTGGATGGAGACACGCTCCTTAAAATCATCCCAGCACAGATTTCAGAGAAGATGTGACTAATATGAATCAATGTGACGAAATCAGACATCATGGTCCTAGAGGAATATTGACCTTGATTTCAATATAGTAGATTCAAATCTGAATACTATAGGACCACCTTCTTTGACAACTTTATTTGCCAATGTTCTCGTGTTTTTTTACTAAATAAACTGAAATGGAATCATACACAATTTTTGGTTTTGTTATTTAGACATACACTGACACAATGAGTTTATACTCATTAAAAATAGTTTTGTAAAATCCAATGCATTATGTAAACAGTGGTAGCATAGTGCACACAATATGTTACTGATCATAATTGTAATGTTTTTTTATCTTAATTTTAATTTATTAATATTATCATTATTATTTGATTATTATTATTGTTATTATTGTTATTGTTGTTGTTTTCATAAGGGGTAGCCTCGTGCAAACAATAAGTTACCTTCATCATTTTCATGGTGTGATTGTTATTATTACGAATAATATTGTTGTTGTGGTTATGTTGTTATTTTTATTGTTATAACAATGGCTAATTCAACCAGCTGAATCATTGTGGATGTGCTAGCGGAACCTTTGTGTGGTCGTGCGATCCGGGGGGGGGGGACTCTTTATCTGTTACACATTGAACGGCAACGTCTGAACGTCACAACAAATCCCCACAATGGCGGAGGGAAGTGTTTTGGTTGAAGGGTTGTCCTTCATGGACCCTTTTAAAGGGTTTTTGTTGACATATTTCATGCCAGAGTCATGTTACGACGAGTTCTTTCTCAATTTCAACTTGTTGGACGGTAAGTGGCTCCTTTGTATTAAATACCGGAAGTTTATTGAAGGGAAAGACAATTGAAGATGTTGCAATGCGTCATGCTGATAATAACTCAGAAACATGCTGTACATTCAACCTTAGGTCAGCAGACGGGTAGCTGCTATCGGGTCGTCAGTTTGTCAATTTTTAAAAACGCCGAATTCATAGTGCATTTATTCAGAATGTCATTTAAATGAATCATGAGTCACTTCATTTAACAGCAGTGGAGAGTGTCTCCACCTGTTTTTCTTTGCCAATGTGTTCTCATTTAACTTTTATACCTGGTTTATGTTCACTGGAAACTGACCTGACATCAATCATTGATCACCACAGTGAAGAACAAGACAAAACTGCCATATCCGAGATCAAGAGCCAAGCCTGACTAAATCAATCGTTAACACTGATCAGACTTATTCTAACTTTATGACACACAATATTCCTTAATGCCTACTTAAGCACTGGGTGACATGTCCCTTCATTGCTTCATGAACACACACACTATTTTTTATTTTATTACACACTGTCCTGCAGCTTCATTACTCCTAGAGCCTGTATGTTAATGAATCCGCGGCTGCAAATAGTCCCAAACAAATGCACTCTTTCCTCCTGTTCATGAAACCTTTTGCGTGTATTTTTCTGTGTGATCTATGACAGCCAGCTAATCTTTTTATATTTCTTAATTTCAGTACCATGTCTGAAGATTTTACTAAGCAAAGGCCTGGGGATCGGCATCATCCTGGGATCAGTGATGGGTAAACCTCATCTCCACTTCTCTTTATATGTGTCTGTGAAATTTTTAGTGAATTTCTAAAATATTTTAGTCATTATTGTTTTTGTCGTTTTGTAATTCCTTTATGTTCTCCCTTCTTTACAGTGAAACTGCCTCAGATCTTCAAGCTGATGGGATCAAAGAGCGCTGAGGGGCTGAGCTTCCAGACCATCCTGCTGGAGCTGCTGGCCATCACAGGAACAATGGCCTACTGTATCCACAACAAGTTCCCTTTCAGGTTGGGACGCAACGCAATGCAAATCAACCGTTTGAACTAGAGATTAACACGGAGCTCTCTGACTTCTGCCTCTGTAGTTTGATATGTTGAGTAACATGTGGCGGTTGTTTCCACAGTGCCTGGGGCGAGGCTCTGTTCCTCATGCTGCAGACGATCGTCATCGGCTTCCTCATTCAGCGCTATGGAGGGAACACCAGCCGAGGTAAGACTGCGTAGAGGACAGCAGCACTTCCCGCTCTTCCGACATGCCCCGCCCCTTTTGAGTGGAAGCAGCCTTTCTGATTTGACGTTCTCCCAGGTCTGCTGTTTATCGTGGTGTATGTCGGGCTGCTGATTCTCGTGTTGTCTCCGGTCACCCCCCTGTCCGTGGTCACCTACCTGCAGGCCTCTAACATGCCAGCCATCATCATAGGCAGGGTAGGACAAGACCTGTCATACATTTATAGTGTTGGAGCTATTCATTCTTTTATATACTTATTTGTTTTACTTTTTATTCATCGGCATATTCCATTAAACAGATACACTTTGTTCAGAATATAAACTTTACATATTGCAAAGGTAAATCACAACAAAAACAAGAAAATATAAAACTAAAATAAAAAAAAAAGTTAAATTAAAGCTGATTACAAAGCAATGACTTGTACAGTTCATATTTGGTCATGGGTCGAATAAGACAGGGATGATTTCCAAATTCTTCTTTTCTGTTGCATTATTTAATAGTTAAGCATTCATTTTATTGCTCTTTTAATAGAATAAATGTAACGCCATGACGGCAGTTAGATTTGTTATAGTTTGTTATGGTTTGAGGACAAATAACTGCGACATACAGTCATACACTTTTGACATTTAACATTTGAATCATTATTCAACTAATTTAGTGATTGCTACCTGTTTCCATGCTGTTTGTCTCAGCTGATCCAGGCTGTCTCTAACTTCCGGAATGGACACACTGGCCAGCTGTCTGCCATCTCCGTCTTCCTGCTGTTTGCCGGTTCCCTCGCCCGCATCTTCACCTCTCTACAGGTAAAATAAAATGTCTGTTTCCATCTTTCATTTCCTATAAAAATTCCCATGTTGAAAAACTCACTTTGCGCCATATTGTCCTCTCACAGGAAACTGGAGACACGCTGATGGCCCTCACCTACGTCATATCCTCCACCTGTAACGGCATCATCGCCCTGCAGGTGCTCTACTACTGGAACAGCTCTCCAGAACACAAGAAGAAGAAGAAAAAGAAGAGCGAGTAGGCAAAAGGACAGTCGCTAAACTTGAATCAACGAGCAACACTTTTCTTTTCATATTCAACTATCTCAAAGAAGTGTCTTTAAAACTTGAATTGACAGAGACACAGGGAAGTATGGGGCATTGATTCTGCTGGACCAACCCTCGAAGGAAGGATGGGAACATGACATGCTGAGCAGGCTTTATGATTGACAGTTATCTGTTCTGTTGGTGGTGTGTATCTGTCCCGCTGTGCAATACACTGTTATCACATTCCTCTTATCCAGTTTTCCTCATTGCTGTCGGGCTCGTATTTTCAAATGTTTTGGAACATGTTTGGCTGTTGATTTTTCAAATCCAGGTCCTGTATTTGCAATACTAATCAATTAGAAAAACTTTTTGGGAAATTATTTGAAACGGTTTTGGATGCATGTAAAACTGATTTGTTGTTTTATCATTTCACATAAACAGAATTCCTCACAAGCCTCTACCTTTGCAAGATCTTTTCTGTGGTCTTAATTAGACATTTTTTTATGGAGTTTTAAATATGTAAAGTATAATGCACATTTCCAGTATTTCTGAGTTTACAAATTACCTTTTACTTATTAAAATGATTACTGACTAGTTATTATTTCTGATGCTAACATGTTTCTCAATAACTACACAGATAACACTTACCCACCTTATGACAACATTGTGTCTCTTACCGGAGGAAACTCCATCATGTGACATGGAGTTTCCTCTGGTAAGAGAACTTGTTTGTCCTGAAAGTGCCTGTTTTCCTGTCGGTCAACAAAGAGTAGAGAGTTACACTAAGCTATGGTGACTGGAAATATTACATCAGTAAACTGCATATCTATAGAAGGGGTTTACATTCTTAAAGTTACACACATTATTGTCTTTACAGCACTAACCTTGGCCCTGTTGTCCATTCTAACAAAGACAACAACACATTATATATATATTTATTACTCTGAGGGTGGGAGTTTACCGGAGCTAAATTAGTTCCAAACAATGTCATATCATAAGTTAACATTTCTATTGTTTTTGTTGAGGTCTTTCAACCCTAATCCATCTGCATATACAACAAGATAAGCTAGAATTTAATTCTTAATGTGTAAGTTATTAGCAGCAAAAAACAAAACCTGAATCTATTTTATAATTAACACAACATAAAAACATACCAAGGCTGCGTCCGTGTTTTTATGTTACAAATTCGAAGCATAAATTTAACAGAATTAGTGGAATATGAGTCTTTGGGATGCTTTGAGCTAGCTGCTAGTATTTCACAATGAAAATGCTAACAAATAAATAGTTACCATTAGCATAAGCATAACAAACGCTAAATTGCCAGCTAAGACTAGCTAGCTAGCATTGGTTAGCAATGTTAAGGAAGATTCATGTAAACTGATACTAATTAAGTTGCTAATGTTGGCTTATGTGTTACTAGAAAACAGAACACATTAACAGTCAGCTACTTGGAGCTACACTGAACAACTGCAACATTGACTTAAATTAAAGGTACAGAATAAGAATACTTGTATTCGTCCCACAGAGGGGACATTTGCATTTGTTACAGAAAGAAAAGAGCCAAAGATAGCTTAATATTAACCAAGAAGCAGGCATAAAAAAATATTCAAACACAATTTACAAAATACACAGTTCTGAAGATAAATCAGCCAGGTCTATATTGCACAGCTATTAATTGCATATATATTGCAGATATTGCTCATCATTGGTATTTCACAACAAGGGGTGTTATAGCATAGTCATGTTGTTATATCCAAGGGTCTACCAGGGACACATTTCATATAACTGTATTAGGTTCATTGAAAGCAATAATTTTAAGTTAAAATTATGTTTGCTTTCAACTAACCTAAAAAAGTTATGTTAAATGTGTTGACGTGATACATTTAATTAAAGTTAATGTTTGAGTTTTTTCAGTAGGCCTATAACTTCCAATTATTTGTCTATCACAAGATAGTCACACCCCCAAAGCATTGTCTCTTTCCTTCTAAATGGGACCAGAACTGACGAAATGAACATCCTGCTGCACTGAAGAAGACTTCAAATAAGTTTGTGAGACCATAAACTCATTAGGAAAGGTTTACTGTTGTTATAAATTAAGTGAGAAGTATTGTCTTTTTCCTCATAGACTTCTATACAATCAGACCCTCTACTGTAAAGGTATGTTTTTGGACAGCAGCTGGTGGAGGAGGGACAGTAGGAAACGTGGGTTTGAGGGGGGCAGATGGCTGGAGAGCTGGAGGAGGGGTATACAGGGCCCCCCACCCTCAAAGCAGCAAAAGAAAAGAGTCGACTGGTTTACACTGACCATCAGAATGTATTTTCCATGCTGTGAGAAAAAGATTGTAACTTCAGTGGGACATATTCACACGCCACTCACTAACTGCCTGTTGCCATGGCTTGACTTGTCACCCCTGCCAAGGCGAGACCCTTACCTGTTGCTTCTCAGTCAGTGGGCTTTTGGGGACTGGCTGTGGGTTCAGATGTCTTCAGCTACGGTAACCAGATCAGCAAACAAGGGATGTCACTGGAAAAAAGAAAGTCTTTTCAGCACACTTGAAGACATGTCTCCTTTCCTCTCCGTGCCGGTCTGTTCCCCTAGAAATTAGAATAGTGCGGGATCCTTCCCTGCTCTCTGGTTTCAACAGAATGAATGCAATGACCCCTTGTGACAGCAGAGGCTGCTATTGCAGTTAACTGGGAATACACACACACTCAAACCACCACTCAAACAGAAGGCTGGACATTTCCCCACTCACCACTCACTGTTTCTTATTACATGTAAACCAGTGGCGAGCCGCCAGGGCCCTCTAGGCCCTCTGTGAGGGCCAAAGATATTCTAAAAAATAATATTTGAAAACATTAAAAAAAAAAACTTTTTTTAAAATATTTTTTAAAATATTTTTTTGTTGTTACATTTTTCATTAGTTTTACCAAAATAACTTGATTTAATTGTATTTAAAATAACATTTCCAAAGAAATAAATCCTTTGAATCTGCCTGTTCAGTTTCTGTTGGAATGTGAAGGGTGGGGGGGGGGGGGGGGGTCAGAGGGCCTAGGTATAAAAGTCACGGCTCGCCACTGATTTAAACTGTATGTTCACATGTTGAGTATAATCAGCTACTTTACTGTTGCTCACAGTTTACCGGGCAGTTATAGATTCAACAATGGCTGTCACTTTAGATTTCTCCCAACTTAGCTTTTGTTTTTACATGCCTTTTGTGCTCAGAACTCTAATAAATGCACAAGTCATTTGCAACCAATTAACAACAGTAAAGACATATTTTATTTAAGAAAGACATACACATCTATCATCGTGTAGAATGTGAATGTGTTTACAAGAAGATCACTGAAAATGTAGTTTTTCTGTGTTTTCCCTTCAATACCCACTCATTGCAACTTAACCATGATTTAACTTTGGTTTGTGCATGGTTCTTAGTTCTTAGTTTCTTGTCTCAGTTCTCTTTAATTGCTCTTATTTGGTTAAGGTTAGGAAACTATGGAGTTCTTGGTTTAATATACAGAGTTAAAAAAGACAAGTTGCATAGTTAAATCAGGAAAATCTTTACTTAAGTTACATTTATTCAACGTTTTTTTCAAAATTCCAACTATTAATACTACTCAGAGGTGGGAAGAAACTAAGTACATTTACTCAAGTACTGTACTTAAGCAAATTGATTTGCTACTTTGTACTTTTACCCCACTACAATTCAGAGGTAAATCAAGTACTTCTACTCCACTACATGTTTTTAATACCTTTAGTTAATTTACAGATGTGGATGACTGATGTGAAATCTAATCAAGTGTTAAATCAGACTTTAGTTCCACCTGGAGTAAATTCACAAGTTCACAAAGTCATTCAAACTATAGCTGCACCTTTACCAGCTTTGAGAACACTTTAATGATCAATCATTATAAAACACATCATATATATTATTCTGAAATGGACCAATCTGCACAATGACTACATTTACTTTTGGTACTTTAAGTGTGTTTGATGCTAATAAATGTGTACTTTTACTTGAGTAACATTTTGGTTGAAGGACTTTTACTTACTCCTATACTCTGGCACTTCTACTTTTACTCAAGTACAATATCTGAGTACTTCTCCCACCTCTGATACTACTACAAATATTCAAAATCTACTCCCAGTACATAGGGAGATAACTGATAATTGTATTTTTATGGGAAATGATTATCCTGTAGCTCCATAGCTGCCTCTGTTGTATGCATTAGCTCACATGCAAACATAAGTAAAAAGATCATGGTTGGCTCATCTGATGCTATCTAGCGATCTTACACTACGTAAAGACGACATTCCCTATATGTCAACACCATAGAGAGATGCACAATGTGTACCACGTATGTTCCAAAACTACTAAAGATGTGGGCTTTCAATATGGTTGCCAGAGGGTGTGTTTCATCACCTGCATCCCCATTTAACTTTCTATTGAACAGGCCTTTCTTCACCATACTAATGGGTGCGAGCCAGAGTTCAGGGAGGGGACAGAGCAGGTTGAGATCAACAACAGCAAAAGAAGAAAAGAAAGGGAAACCTTGCTTTTAATGAGAGCGATGTGGTGGGAGCCGAGGGAAGACTAGCCGCAGTTTGGCTCGTATCTGATTGTGGAGCGGAGATGGTACTGATTGGTGTGTTTGCTGCCCGATCACCTGCCTCTTTTCATCTTGGGAGGTCCTTCTTCACTCTGCAGCTCCAGACTAGACTCACAACTCAATTTTTGTTCCGTCTAAACCTTGCCAAAACCAATATTGCCCGGACTGGTTCAGAATATTTAAGGGTCATTCATAACATTCTAAACTGCAGTCACATTAGTTGAAGAAAGGATAAAGATCAATTATGACGTCCACCCTGAAATGTAACAAAGGATGTCCGATCAGGACAAATCCAGGCATTATATGATATTAAATTATTAGCTATTAATCTCCGATGTTTTGTTCATGGATAACATAAAAAAATGCTTACCTGTGAACCGTTAAAGCGCATATATAGGTCCTCAGGCATGTTGATGACGCAGAAAGGCAGTTAACTTTAGTTCAATAAAATTCACTTAAATAAAACATAATTAAATGATTTGAATATTAAAATCTAAATCCCCCCAGGGGCGCCAGTTAATACCTGGACGAGGGCCCCACATTTGATAGACGCAGCCCTGCATTTATCTACTGTGATGTAGCATAAAGCCAAAAAACACCTGAGTGGGACTATAGAAAACATACTATTTTTAAAACCTGAAATAGAGGCAAATCTTCAACCTAAAACATATAACTAAATAAAGTCTCAACATGCTGAATTTTGGGAAAAAGCTCATCTACTCTGTCTTGAAACTAGAAATAAAAAGCAACACAAAATTAAAGGAATGAAACATTGAAGCATTATTAAACATAGACAGAAATGTTTTTGTTCATTCAAATCAAACATTTGCAGTGTAATTTAAAGCTTTTCCAGCAACTTTGACTAACTTCCAAAACAATTCAACAGGTTGTTTGGCTTTGAAGCACTGCATACATCGTGCGTTTAAACGTTTATCGCACCTGCGATCTGTTTCATGTGTGGGCTGTTCACAACAAAGTAATCAGCGCACTGCCGTTCCCATCTCCTCGGACTATCTGAAAACCCCATGCTGAATAGATTCAGTGGGGTGGGTGGAGGAGAATGGAAACATTAATGAAGATGAAATGTGCCGACAGTCCTTTCACATGCAAGCTCCATGCTAAGTGAGGTAAACATCTGTTTATCAGAACATCTAAACATGCAGGGGAAAATAACACAGCCTACACAAAACAGGAGTATTTGAACACTAAGAACAGTATTTCTGCCATTGTATTCCACAAGTCAAAATGTACCTAATGTTGTTATTATTCAACTAATTATAATTGTGTTCATACAACAAGTCGCAATGTGGAATGTGTTATTGATAAGGCTGAATAAATTGGTATATTACTTTTGTTGTTGAAATACGTGATTTATTTTGTTCAGTAATTATTGCTTGATAAATATTTGATAATTGTTTTGTTTTTCTTGCCTCAAAGACTTTTTAATTGATTACCTAGCCATCTAAAAAACAGCATGCTCCATCTGTAAAACAAATGTTCCAAGAAATGAAAACTCACAGCATGACTCAGCAATACTTCTGCTTCTTTTAATTTAAACTTTCTCAAAACTTTTTCTTGAATGTCCAGCTCCAATCATAATGATAGTTCCAACAATGTGCAAAGGTTAACATCTGAGTATTTAAAAGAAAAACACTTTCAAATCACATTGGATTTGTAATTCCCCCAGTGTAGTTGACAGATTATTGTTTAAAATAATGGACTTTTTCAGATTGTACCTTTTCTTTACACCAATATGTGATCCAGTGATTTTGGCCACACTCATATTGATTGACACTTCTCTAAAAATAGCTAACATTTCATAGACGTCTGATACAAATACTTATTTGTTTGTATACTTACAAGCCAAAAGGTTTGGAAACAGGTTTAATATTCTATTTATTTTGTATCATATAAATGTATATTCTTCTTTAGTTCAGAAAAATGTGGTAAATGCCATATTTCCCTTAGAAGTGTGGTACATTTTCAGACTAAAGGCACTCATTGAAGCCCTTCCATAATGTTTTCAGTCTCCGTTTCTGTGGGTTCCCATGAACAAACACCTGTAATCATATGACTTATGTTTGGTTCAATCTTAAGTTACAAACACAGAGAAAACAGAAGCTTCACCACTCCTTAAGTCCTTCCTCCACCCACATTCCCACCTTCTCCTCACCTCAGGGTGTGCCTCTCCCCACCTTCTGCAAACACACCTCATTAGAGTTACCTGTCAGTCACTCTGTCAGGGCTTAGCAAACACTTCCTTCTATTTGTGGCAGTGGGCCTGTACCTGCTGACAGCATACTGGCCGTCATGGTGGTCTGTCTGATTTTCTAGAAAAGGAACTCAATCCAAATATATATTTTTGGTAGATTGTTGTTTCCACATATCCTCCCTCCTTTAATGGAGGATGTGACTTCTGCAGTTCTCAGACAAAACATTGATCCTTATCTTACCTTTAGCACCCGTCAGCCTCGCTCTGTTCGTGTGTGTGTGTGTGTGTGTGTGTGTGTGTGTGTGTGTGTGTGTGTGTGTGTGTGTGTGTGTGTGTGTGTGTGTGTGTGTGTGTGTGACCTCTCAGTCCCACCCAGGTATCGCATGCGACCAGCTGCGCGCTCAGAAATGCAGCAGATCTCTTGTTCAGGGTTTACGTTCATTACAACTGAAGTGGCACGCTGCCAGAACAGCAGCCACCCACTTTTCACCTGCGTGCCAGCAAACAGCCCGCCCAGCCACCTGTGCACTCACAAAGGCAGGAAGACAGGGAAAGCCTTTAAATCATGGGAATTATGAGCAGTTTCAATTCAGATGTATTATTGAGGCATGGGTTTATCATTAAGAAACATTTGAATGAGCTTCACAAGCCAATTATCTGACATTCTCGACATATTAAACTTAATACCATTAAGATAGCAAAAGGAAAAGTAGACGAAGAAGTCATAGTATAGAATGTTGGAACATGTCAAAAGACGACTGTGGGAAATATTAAAAAAATACAATATAATATCAGAAAAAAGCGTTGTATGATATGTGGAACATTTGAGAAAAATGGCATTGCATTGTATGTCAAAAAGGTATCACTATAATGTTTTAAATCTGAGAAAAAGTTAAGTAAAAGTAAAGTATGTAGAAATGATGCAAAGTAAAGTCAGGAAAACCACAACATAGCAAAGGACGGCAAAGATATCAGGGGGGGAAATGACATAGTATACAGTAGTATGTTGACAATGTCCGAAAGAAAGCATTGTATAACATGTGAAAAATTCGAAAATGAAAACATAGTATAGTAAGATGAATATATCAGAAAACACAATATATTACTGAATGTCGAAAAGACAGTTTAACAGTTTCATGTGTTTACGTGTGTGTGTGTGTGTGTGTGTGTGTGTGTGTGTGTGTGTGTGTGTGTGTGTGTGTGTGTGTGTGTGTGTGTGTGTGTGTGTGTGTGTGTGTGTGTGTGTGTGTGTGATTGCCCTTCTAGATAAGAGTTGTGTCTGGACTCCTGCAGGAATGCAGCAGGTATACGTATTAAAACCTCCTTTTGAAGTGTGTGCTCTCCTGCAGCAGTGTTGCCAAACTCATTTCTGTCTTTTTGTGTTGATATAATTCCTAATTCCTCCTCTTGCCTGTTGGAATTCTCATTGAGAACAGAGACAACAGCAGCATATGAATGAGAGCTTGACCTGCCAGTGAGTGAGCATAAATTAACTTCCAATCCACTCTGCAGAAACATGCAGGTTATGACTAGATTGTGTGTCACCACAGTAAATGCCGATTGGCACTTAAACCCCCTGTTGGTAAGCACCACCTGATTCTCAGGCACACACTCTCACACACACAGCCTGACCACAGTTCTTTGTGGAGACTTTTAAGTCACTCTCTGCAGATCCATGGCAACCACTTGTTGAAGCCTCACTGCTTGTTGCTAAGTGATGGGATGTATTGGACCAGAAAATCCTTCCATTGACACTCACTCCACCCCCTTCTCCACCCCCTTCTCCACCCACTCCTCTCCCCACCCCATCCCTCCCCGCCCGTGGACAGCAGCCAAAACAACCCACATATATGCAGGAACTTCCGCTAGTTACAGGGCAAGAAAAGTTGGTTCTTTACCAAAATGTACCTAAAAGGTGAACATTTAAAGGTGTTGTTCTACGTATTTGACATCCCCTTAAGATTAATTGAAAAAATACTTTACAACAGCAAATAAAGCAACTTTGGCTTAAAGAGTTCAACTGGTTTATATAGACATATCCAAGCTCAAAACAAATGTTTTGAAGCACCCTACTTTTATAATGCTCCCATGAGTCCTTTAGAAAGTTCCATAGGATCTTAATGAGGTTCAAGGGATCCTTGAGAGACTCAAGAAGCTCCAGTGGGGGTGCAATGATAAACAAAAGTAACACTCATTTTAATATCATTTTCAGATGCACCATTGTCCATTGGAACCATTGACACAATTAAAAAGGCTATGAACTACCATATTACCATCACCTGTTAAATGTAATCACTTTCAGACACAATTTGAGAAACTGCTTTCTCCTCAGACCCCCCCTGCATCTGTTCTCCTCCTCCTCCGGTTGATCCTGGTGCCCTCATCTTCCTCCCCCCTCCTCCCCCTCCCATCCCCTCCCCTCAGTGACCGATTAGCCGGTGCGGGGTTCTCTCCATTTCCATGAGAAAGGCGGCGGTCGGTGAAAGGGTTAAGCCAGAGGACGAAGCCCCCCAAAAAGCAGCCCTAATTTTCTGCCCGGCGGGGGAGTGGGGGGGAGCGGGGCGCGGGAACAAAGACGCCCGGGGGAGGAGCGGAGACTCCGGCTTTACTATATGCACCTGCGGCCTGAAAAGCCCCGGACAATGCGCCTCCGACACGGCCAATTACGAACGGGCCATCCACCCGCTTTCTCTGTGGAGGGACGGGGGGACGGGGGACGAGGGGGTGAAAGGGAGGAGGAGGGGAGCGGAGAAAGTGAATTTTAAAAGAGGGTAAAGATAAGAAAGTAAATAATCGAGCTTTAAATCATTCCAGGCACTATAGACTGCCGCCCCCCATTCACCCTCACCCATCACATCTCCCCACCCCTGGCCCGGGCAGCCATGTTTCCCCGCTAATGTGCACTTTTGTCCGGGCTTTTCTTCCGAGCAGCGCTGACGGCCTCGCTGTGAAAGTGAAATAAAGGTCGGGTTTGATTGCTGGTATGCCATTCTTATTCTCGATAATGATTCGGATGGATGAGGTCATGTTTGAAGCAACAGCTGAGAAACAGCCAATAATAGGTGCTGACACAGATAACAAGCTTTTCCAATTCACCTGAGATACTGAGGCCACTGATTCTACTGGGACTTGTGAGAAAGGATGGCTTTAATTATAGTAAGCACAATAATCTCATGGGGGAACCATAATTAAAAGCCTACAATATAGGCTAAGTGTTTATGTTGAGAAATGTGATGAGAAGTCTTAATAGAATGTTGGAAAATGTCAAAAAACAAAACATAGGCCTACAAAAATACAACATAGTACAATGTCGATAATGTCAGAAAAAATGTTGATAAAACCGATGTAGTATGGTATGTCTAAAATATGGTAAAAAAAAAAGACCTAGTGTAGTATGTTGTAAATATATTTTTTAAAACAACAAAGTGTAGTATATTGAAATTAAGTTAATTCGTTCAATTTGGATAATTCTGATAGGCCTACTTAAATAATTATTTCAGCCTTTAAACCTAACCACTTCAGAATTGAAGTTTTATCAGTCCAAAATTACCATTGACTTCCATTTATTTGTATGAATATTAAGTGTCTTGTGTCGATTGAACAAAGCTTTTTTTCCCATCCACTAATAATTGAACAAACTATTTTCAACTTTTGTAGGAAGCTTTTAAAGTTTGCTTTTGGATTTACATATCATATGGAAATAAACAGGCCTAAATTATATTTAAAAAAGATAAAAATGTACAGCGTAATCCAAGTTGTGTAAAATATGGAACTAGTAAAATGCAACTCCTCAGAAATAACTTCCATTTAAAAGAAGAATGTCAACTTTTTGTTCAAGCTGTCCATTGTTTATTTAAAAAGGTCAATGTTGGCAATGGTGGACTAGGTTGTATTGGCAGTTATATCTAAAAAAAAGTGTAGTTGAAAATGTGTTGTGTCAACTGATGTGTCTGAAACTCCAGGAAAAAGCTAGCAAGTGGACCTTGAGCAAGGATATTTTTCGTCGGTGTGAAATGAGAATTCACTTATTGCTGTTGAACTAAAGTACACAAAAACAGATAGCGAGACATCATTGATGAAAAAGGATTTGTACTTTTTATTAATATTGTCATGAATGCCATAACAGATTTTTTTAATCAAAAAAAAGAATCAAGACTCTTAGTATAAGAGCCTAAAAATGTATACATTATTTACATGAATGCTACATACAGTAACTCTAGTATATGGCAGCATTTACATACAAGATAATTCATTCTAAAAATAGAGATACAAGTCAGTATAAAAGTTAAACACTTGGGTAACAATGTAAACATTCACGCATTACTTTAATAGAATTGCTCTCCCTTTTTCAAAAATAAGTAAGGCATCTGTTTCCAGTGCATGTTGAGTTAGTAATGGAATGCTTCAAAGTTAACTGTCGGAATAATCTACCACATTCAATATTCACAGTGTTTGAAGTTGAATATAAAGTTCCCTTTAGGTCCATAGCAGCACTAGTAACCAGACAGCAGGCTAGACAATAACAGCAGTCGGATTCAAAGAACCAGGATTAAAAGCACTTATTTTAAAGAATGATAGAATAACACAGGTAAAGTTATCTGGAAAAGTTTAGAACAGATTTGCTGGAGATCTGAATCCTGCTTTGATACATTCTCTTTACTGGTAGTAAAACACAAACAAATTGACAGGTCGAAAAAGGTGCCCGAAAGGCCTTTTGTCAATCCAGGTCACTTTGTGGAAGACGAGTCGTAATCTGCTATTGGGAACAAAACAACTGAAATGTAGCATTTCATATTAAATTTCATCCACTTACTGAAAAGCCTAAAAACAATAAAAGTCTTGCCTAGAGCAAAGTGACAATGAAAACAGCGAGTGCCAAAACAACGCATCTGAACACTTACATCAAAAGATCAAATCTAAAACTAAATTATAGCAAATAAAGGTTGTACAGGCAGCAGAAACAGCATCACCCCTCTCCCCAGTGTAAACCAGTGATCTGAAATGTAGGCTTGAGAAGCAGCCTGGCTCTGCGTTGTGAAGAGACACCGCAGATCAGAAGCTGTTCTGGTTCCTGTGGATGCAGCGCTGATTGTCCAACAGGTGTTTTCCCAGGCATCCAACAAGATTTCATCAGATAAAAAAAAAAAAAGAATGCACAAAAAAAGCAAGAGTACTAAACCAAAGCCAGGGCAAACAGTGTTCATTTCAAAAACAGCTTTCAGTTGTGCATTTACTTCCCCACTGACCCCCGCTCACATCACAACAAATAAAGACTCAACGGGCACTTCAGCTAAGGTGATTGGTCTGTCACCAGCTGAGAGATTGTGTTGCCCTGACGTTTGTCTCCGTGCTGCGGCTCCGTGGTCCAACAGTGGAAGACTGAACCCGCCGACTGGCCCTGGGATTGGAGGTCATGAGTGCCAGTGTTTAGGGAGGGGTTAAATGGAGTCTTGACTTATTATGGAGAAGTTCTAAAAATATAAAAAGAAGACAGAAAAAGGCAGAAGTATGTACACAATAAACAGACGTGGCCCCTGTCTTCATTGCAGTCCTTCTGCTGGAGGGTGGTGGGGGCTCTGTACGTGTGGTGGTGGGGTTTATCTTTACTGGTGGGGCACCACAGAGGTAGAAAAACAGCTTTTCAATTAATAAAAACGTAGTCGTCACTTCACGTCTGTAACTGCAGGCACATCTGGATCTGGTAGACTACTGAGTGCAGGGAGAAAGTTTCCCTTCACGCCGCGTGTCTTTGTCTTCCACGCCCGACTCCATCTCCTGTCCCGACAGCTGTGCATCTTGAGCTTTCCTGGTCCTCCCACTCAGTCTCCCCCACACCCCCCCCATCCCAGCTCCCCCCCTGACTCCCCACTTCCAGTCCTAGATGTGTGTCAGTGGGACGGTTCCGGAGAGGTAGTGCTGCTGGACGCTGGTGTAGCCCCTCTGTGCTCCAGTGGGGTCACTGCCGTCCCCCCCCGGCCCGGGGATGTACATGCTGATCATGTCCCTGAGGTCCCCCTGCAGAGGGCCCCGGTGGTGGTTGGGCACCCCAGTCGGAGGAGAGTGGGACACCTGTTCTGCCTTCACCATGGACATGACGGGACTGGGCTGCTGGGGACTGCTGCCGTAGGACATGGGGCTGTGGGGGGGGAAGAAGACACATGTTAGACACAGAGAGTTTAAAATATAAATAGAAGAGAAATCAGAACATAGTGACATGTAAAAGTTCAAATTGTTGTAACATGTTTTAATTTGTTTAGGATGCACTGCATCAGGACTCTTCCCTTTCACCAAAGTGTGTTTACTGTGTAACAAACTCATTTCAAATGTGTGTCAACAACTTTTAAAACAAACAGAATATTCAAATCCAAAGACAAGGGCTGTCCCAAGATCAGCCACATTAAAACTAATTAACTGTGGGAAAAGACTCTCTGCAGTGAATAGAATAAAACATTAATTTGCATCTTCTGTAGGGTAATGGATTCTGAATGTCACAGCATTTAAAGTGAAACCAGATTTTTCTCCCACCAACGACCCTAATTGAATCAGCAGTTTATTTTGTACGTTGAGGAAGCACTTCAGTGCACTTTTAACGGTCTGGGCACCAAAAAAGTATTATACATCGAGGCCTCTGGATCAAGACATCACAAAATCAGGCTTAAATTTCTCAGGGAAAAGTACCTGCCAATGAATAATTATATTAATTTGATTCATTAACTGGAAACCTGACATTATCATATGTGTTGAAAGAAGAAAACAAGATTTCTGGTCAGCTTCACTCTAACTCTAAATTCAAGTCGTAAAAAAAGCACAACAAGACGTACAATAGGAGAGAAAAAAGGGTTTAAAAAAGTCATGGTAAAGTGCATTGAAGCATCACTGTAGAGACAGCAACAGGAAACTACAAAATGGTGACTTGTTTTACACAATGTCCCATCTAATTAGTTTTATAAGCTTACCGCAAGAGAAACTTATATAGTGAAATAGTTTAAAGATACTAGGCTCTGAGTTTAAATAAGTAGGACCTCGACCTCACAAGGTAGGACTTGTGAGTTTCAGACTTATTTCTTACTTTATTATTTCTTACTTTAAAAACTCTTTCAAAATAATGTTTGTGATTTCTTACAGGGATCGACAAGTTGGGCGTATGACTAAAAGCTGCTGACAGATGAGTAACTGATAAGGCAAACCAAAACAGCTTTCACAGATTCACCTGCTGGAGAACAAAGCTGTTAACGCTTCAGTTGAGTCACCTGTCAGAAAGTGACCAAATGATCAAAAACTAGAGTACATTTCCACATCATCTATCCTCACATTTTTCAAAGTCTTTGTACTGAAGGGGGACATGAGACCTGAGGCAGGGACCCAGAAGTGGAACTGGGACAATGGTTTAGCAGGAACAGGGGATTGTGGGTAAGGGACCACACACAGAGAGGCCCTTCCTACCATCAAGTCATCCTGATCAACATTCCAGGCAGGACCCAGCCCAGAGCAAAGCGTCACACGCATAACAAGTAGGCACCAGACTGAAGCCTGTTGTTCCTGTGACTCAATGGGACTGAATGTATTTTATCGCAACATTTCCACCTGATTAAAGTCTCACTTTAAAGTGATGTCTCGCATCAGGTGCACTCTGTAGAATGGAGGTTTATTTGCAGCTCCCTTCCTTCTTTCTGTGGTTCACATCTATTAACCATTTGGATAGTTTTAAAAAAAAAAAAGTTAAATCAAAGAACATGTTTTAATGTTTGTCAATTAGTCACAACAGAACAAATATATATATTTTAATGGAGTGTAGCCTAAGTGACTAAAGAGCTGAATTACATGGACCAACTTATAAAAAGATAAAACCTTAAGGAAAATAAAAAGCATAAATTAAACTACTAGTCTCTGCGCATGCGCTCCCAGTTGAAGTAGTGCTTGTGTGAAATCTCCACTGATTGTCATTTAAAAGAGTTTACAATAGATTTTTATTTTTAGGGAGTCGGTATCACATACAATCATTTAATGTATGCCTTGTAAGCAGTACTTCCATAATTAGTACTTTTGATGAACTCTTTAATAATTTAAACGCGCCAGATTGTGACGCAGGTGGATGTGGCTATACCGCGCAGTTGGAGACCTTGTTTGGTGGTTATTTAATTACGCATGCTTCTCGAATTCAGACAATTTCATATTTAAATATAAAATCGATTGAAATCACAATTGAATTAAAGTCAGTAGGCTACGTGTTGTCCGCACTTTAGTTAGGATATGTTCTCTGTCAAGAGGAACGACAAAGTTTCCAAATGTTTAAGTCAGTTACAAAAGTTATTATTGTACACCCGAACACACGCTTACCTGTAAGAGTTGGCTCCGTTCATGTAGGACTGTGCTGCCGTCATCGCAGGTGGGTACTGCAGGGCGGACAGGTCGTACCGGTGCAGCTGCTGGGTGTAGCCGAGAGCCTCGCCCTGCATGCCGGCGTACCCCCCAGTGGGGCCCCAGCCGTAGCTGTCCATCCTGGGACTGCCACCTTGGCCTTGAGCCGCCACCAACAGGTTCCCTGCTGACAGCGGGTACTTGCCCACCTGCGTGTCCTTCTTCAGAAGGGGCTTCGTCTTGCGGCGTGGTTTGTACTTGTAGTCGGGGTAATCCTTCATGTGGACGGCCCGGAGCCGCTTGGCCTCGTCGATGAAAGGCCGCTTCTCCGCGTCCGTCAGCAGCTTCCACTCGGCCCCCAGTCGCTTGCTGATCTCGGAGTTGTGCATTTTGGGGTTTTCTTGGGCCATTTTGCGCCTCTGTCCTCTGGACCAGACCATGAAGGCGTTCATGGGCCGCTTCACTTTATCCATGGGGTCGACTCCAGGGGGACACGCAGTTTTGGAGCCCGGGTGAGAGTTGCCATTGATGCCCATGCCCCCAGTCATGTTGCCGGTGACCGGGGACATGCCCTGAGAGGTCTGGTGAGAAGGCGGCTGGCCGGTGGGCTTCAGCTCGTGTTCCATCATGCTGTACATGTTGGAAAGTGAAGTTAAGACGGGTAACAGGAGAGATAAACGCTGAAAGCCTTCGTCGCCGTCCACCTGGCGACCTGTGGCTTGGTTTAACCGGGAGCACCGGGTGATGCAAATCAACTAATTACTCACGACGTTTCCCGGGATTCAAAACACTGCAACGGACGAGCAGTGTTCACTTAAATGATATAAGTCTGGCTGTGGCAGTCATTACTTTGTCACTGAAATACACAAAGGTGATTTAAAAGCCTCTCCTCAGTGCTGTGAAAAACAACTTGTTGTCAGACGGCCAACTCTCACACTGAACTCTCCAGCTGCTCACTCCCAAAGTTGCCCCGCTCTCGTGCGCAGGCAGCTCTCTATGGACCAATAAGAACGCGAGGAGCTTCAGAGCGTGTACGCGCATGAATTTGCAACTGAATGGGTTTCGAGGACGCGCAAAACACTTGTTGATGACGGTGGCGAAGGGGTGGGCATTCCAGGGAGACAAGGCCTATCTTATTATTCAATTATTGTTAACCACCTGATCAATTGATTCATATTTAAAACGAAGGGTGTTTAATCGAAGTTGTCCACAAAGGGAGTGTTAAAAAATCACTGCGTAGGGTTCATTAAACACACACACACACACACACACACACACACACACACACACACACACACACACACACACACACACACACACACACACACACACACACACACACACACACACACACACACACACATGTTAAACATTTTCTAAACCTTAAACCAAAAGGCACAACAATCTGTCTGTTTTCACCATGTATTTATAATGTTCATGCACTGAGACAATTAGCCATATAAATACACTTTTTTTAGTACAATAAGACAAAACAAAAAAGTAAAAGTAAATGTATCTTGAATATAAGATGATGATAAGATAAGATAGTACTTTATTGATCCCAATTTGGGACATTGTTGTCATATTATATTAACAAAATCAGTGCAGTTTCCAAAAAATCAACAAATATACATAATGTACAAATCAAATTTCTAGCTAGCTAAATAATATAATTGTTTTCATGGGCTGTTTTTAGAATTAACAGCAATTGTAAATGTTATGAAAGCAAAAAAAGATAAGATAAGATAGTACTTTGTGTTGCAGCAGCATCATGCATTTAAATGAATGATAGTCCCTTCAGGCCCCCTGTTGGACTTCATTTCTTCCCATTCTGCAGTGTATTTGTATCCACTTTGTTTAAGTACCCATCAGGTACAGTGGGGATTGCAGACTACAAATGGCAACTTCATTATCATGTCCAGACTTCACAAGGCTTCAAAGTTGTTCAACTACTAGGACACAGCACCCCTCTTCACCACCTTTATCTGCATCGTGTGGGCCCCACAAGGGTCTGGGTCTTCGTCTACTTTGCCTGGGTGGTAACCCAAAAGGTCACTACCAATGTAGGGCAAATAAAGTAGGCAAAAGTTAGTGATATAATGACTCAAGGCAGTTTGTTAATCTATTGGTTATAAGCTTGGATCTTCAGTTCCTAATGGTAATTGTAACTTTTGTTCCACTCCCAACTTTGATTTACATCTGTCTTAACTTAATTTTCACAACACAGCCCTTGGCCATTAAGAGGGTAAACTAGTCCGACTCAATCAAAAACCTTATCATTATTATTAGTCCAGGCTAACAGCAAATAAAATGCTTGTTGTGTCTTCTTTAAAGCAACGCTTTTGAGAAGCCTGACCCTCTTTTCAGACGATTGTGCTGAAGACATGTCCCTATACACGGGTATTGATTCAGCTACAATGGCACAGAGAATTACTTTAGAGCTGCGGGAGAATGAGGAAGATCTTTGTAGATTTGGCGAAGTAGACCTCTTCTTTTGCTCTCCTCTGGAGTCTTTGTTAGCAGCAGTGTTTTCGGAAACTACAAGGACCGCGCTGTCTCCGATTCTACTCAACTTCATCCAGAGTTGGCTTCACTGAGGAAGTAGATAAATCCTTTCATTTAGCCTGGCAAATAAAGTGACATATAGAAGCTTTTTGTTCACTTTTTGACACTTCTGTGGCATAATGCATGGCCAGAAGTGGGAGAAGTACTCAGATCTTGTACTTTAGTAAAAGTAGAAGTACCACAGTGTATGAATACTCGGTTTTAAGTAAAAGTCCTGAAAAAAATATTTTTCAAGTAAAAGTAGAAAAGTATGATCATCAAAATATAGTTAAAGTAGCGACAGTAAAAGTAGTGATTGTGCAGATTGGTCAATTTCAGAATAATATATATGATATGTTTTATAATGATTGATCATGAAAGTGTTATCAAAGCTGGTAAAGGTGCAGCTAGTTTGAATGACTTTGTATACTGCAGGGTAGCTGGTGGATTTACTCCAGGTGGAACTAAAGTCTGATTTAACACTTGATTATATTTCACTTGATTATATTTCACTTCATTAATCCACATCTGTAAAGTAACTAACGGTATTAAATAAATGAATGTTGTAAAATAACATGTTTTACCTATGAATTGTAATGGAATGGAAGTACAAAGTAGCATAAAATGGAAATACGCAAGTAAAGTACAAGTATCTCAAAATTGTACTTAAGTACAGTTCTTGAGGAAATCTACTTAGTTACTTCCCACCTCTGTGCATGGCCAAAATAAGCCGTGGCCCCCGTTTACTTCCCCATTCTTCCCACACTGTGCCCAAATTATTTGTTATAATCTTTTCTCATTGCATCTGTGTTTTTGCATGGAATCTGCCCAGTGAAAGCACTGTCACTATAAATGGATGGATTTAACTCAGGAGTCCTAACTCTCCATGCAGCTAATTAGTTTGGGGACACCAGCATTGTTGGTGACATCACCAGATCAGCTGGGATCATGTGATTACACATCAACATATCTATTCACCCAAATAATCTCATCTCAAAGATCCACTTACTTGCTTGTTTTGAGCTTTCAATTGTGTTGACAGCGAGATTTAAACTGTCTTTATGTAAAAAAAAAAAGACATTTGACATTGATATTGAACAAATACAGTGTTAGCACCTCCACAACACTAGATAGATAGTCCTGCTTTAATTGTATTCCCAACTGTAACTCTTTCAGTTCGCTTTGTTATGGTTTTTAGAGGGATATGCATATTTAAAATAAGTGGAAGTACATCCAGATAACTCCAGTTTGAACTTCTCTCATAACTGAATAAAGGACTACTGCCGAGAGAGGAAACTGGTGAGCAGCATGTTTGCAGTGGAAACAGCTTTGTTTCATGAAATGCAGAAGAATGACTCCTTCTCCAGCTTCCCGAAAGGGCAACTCCATCAATTGTCTTGGGAAGTACTACTTCATATGTGAAAAAAAGTTGTATAATGCCTTTGGTATATCCAAAGGGAGCTGTGTTAAGTTTGATGAAACACATCTATATTGAGTTGATGTTATTTGGGGCTAAAGACGGTCACATTGTGTGTAAGATTAAAGAAATGAAGCTGAAGTGCCTGAAAACAATTAATTCTGAGGGCCAGCAATGGTCAATTTCACTGGTTGCAAAAAGAGGTTTGATTCTATAAAAAATGAAAAAGTGATCCTTCTTCTGATTTGATTTATACTCTCCTTTAGTATTTTCTGATGTGTTAATGATCTCAATTGGTAATTTTAAGTCTTCTGCAATACAGGGTGGTGTTCATTGAGTAAATGATGATCCAGTTCAGAGTAAATTAGACAATGAAGCAGAGTATGATTTAGGGTGTGCCTATTTTGTGATTGACACTGGGTGTTTTAACCCTTTTTTTCATGATCAATTCATGGCTGCCTAGAAAGTCTTGTTCAGTGTTCAGTGATTCTTAGCTCCATCCTCTTATGTTGTTTCTGGTTCCAAAAAACAAAGATGGAGATGGCAAAAATGTCAAGTTTGAGACTTCAGAATAAAACACCGCAAACCAGTGAGTGAAGTTTAAGTGGTTACGTCCACTTCCTGTATACATTTTATGATCTGACATAATTAAAGCAGAGGAATCGCCTTTTCTTAATGTCATCACTTTTAAACATCTAACTGCATCAGAGAAGCACAAGCAGCTATCCAACAAGTTATTTGGCCGTTAAATGTTTCTGCTACATGGCTTCAGTAAAACCCCATTACACACCACTCTAGATCAAGCACCTGTTGGATACAACATTCCAAAAAGTAAGTATATCGTGACTAAAACCCTGCCAGGCAGTATACAGGTGAGAATCACTGCCACACACACTCCCATGAGGACAGGTGAGACTTTCCAGCCCTTGGCTGACAAATGCATTCACTTTTGTGTTTTTAATTGATTTTTGGTGAAGGTGTGTGTCTGCAACATCCCACCATAAGTGTGTGTAAGAGTGAGTTTTAAAAGTTAGTTGGAGAGTGCTTTACGCAGATGTGTGTGTGTGTATGTGTGTGTGTATGTGTGTGTGTGTGTGTGTGTGTGTGTGTGTGTGTGTGTGTGTGTGTGTGTGTGTGTGTGTGCTGCAGGTGTGTGTTTGTGACTGTGTGTTTGTGACTAATTGGGAATTGTGAGGTTCCAGTCTCCCGTTTCCATCTCCATGACAACCTTGTGTGGAATCCCTTCAAAACCTTGCCCCCCCCCCCCCCCCCCCCACTCCTCCCCTGGCTTTCCCTTTTCAAAAACAACTCGCCAAGACTCACACGCTCAGCTTTTCTTCATCTATCTGTCAACTTCTGAGAGGTTCAGCTCCCTCTGTCCCATCATACACTTCTTTTACACTTGTGTGTCCCATAAGACACAACATGGCGGTCAGTTCATCCCTTTAGAGGTGACTTAAAAAAAATGTGTATCTGTTTGCTTGTCAAAGTTTAAAGAGCTGAAATGAAGACATATTTTAGCACTGTCTCTCTTCATCCACATCACCACCACACTGAGGATATCATTCAAAAAGTTCCATTCTTAAGCTCGCTGTTTTCTTCTGGTGTTCATTCAATAATGCAGGGATTGGAGCCTTCCTTCAGCTCAGTGAGCACAGCTGTGAAAGAGCCCGTGGCAAACATATTAAACCACTAAAGCTGGCACCATGCCAATAGACAATTGGACAGATTTGGGGTTGCGGAGGCATTCCCTGAACCCATTGACTGCCAAAATAATCCTGATATGTCTCCCCAAATGTGATTAAAATATATTTACAAATGAAAGTGTGAAAGGAAAAGCAATGCAGTATTGTTCAGATACCCACAACTGCCAATGAGGAAATGCTAACTCGGAAGCATCAACAGCATGTTAGCTTGTAGCTATAGCTCGCACTATCCCTGTTTTAAACTAACAATAAAATACATTCAAATTTCTATCTGGCACTGAAACTTGTATAAGCCTTGCTTATTCTGTCTTCCTAGCCACAACTTTCCCCGTTTTAGTTGTTGTTCTCTTTTTTGGCACAGAACGTGGCAAACAAAAAAAAAGCAGCAAGCTAACGACGACGGTCTGCCACAAAGTTTTTCAGAAGTCATGTCTGATCATGAGGGGTTCTGTGATGACAGCTGTGAAAGAGCCCGTAGCAAACTAGCCTATATTAAACCATTAATGCTGGTCCCATAGCAATAGACCATTGGACAAATTTGGGGTAGGTTCCAGGCTGTTCTGAACTTCTGAACCCATTAACTGCCAAAATAATCCTGTAATATCTCCCCAAATGTGATTATATCTATATAATATATTAACAACTCAATGAAATATTAAACAGAAAACCGCAACTGCTAATGAGAACAACTCGGAAGCATCAACAGCATGTTAGCTTGTAGCTATAGCTCGCACTAGCCCTGTTGACCAATAAATGCTACGTGTGTAAGCCTTGCTAAATCTGTATTCCCAGACAAAACATTTCCCACTTTTCCTGTTTTTTGGCGCAAAACGCACAGAAATGCAGCAAACTAACAACGACGGTCAACCACAATATCTTTCTGAAGTCACATGCTAGATTTGCCATTCTGGTATGTAACAATATTAATTAAAACAACACTATTGTCCACCCTGAAAATGTAGTTTACCACACTATGTTAGATTTTCTGACCAGGTTCTAGCATGCCGATGCTCAGACGCATTTCATGAATTAGCTAATCCATGGTAGGAGAAAATGGCAGGTTAAGGTTGATGTGTATAATTTAATACATTAGTCATATCAGCTTTACAAAGCGTGACAGGCTCATGGCTTTTTATCCGTCTGTGTTGTTTTGTAGTTTTTTCGGTACTCTAGTGGCTAAAAATCATTGAATGCTGCTTTAACCTAATTATGCCATAATATCTCCTGCTGACTTAAATGTGGACTCACTAAACCATGTCAGAGCACCGAGTCACATGACTTCTTTTAGCGTTAAAGAGCTTTGACCATGACATTTCCATTAAAGCCTCTCATTCACAATACCCACAAAGTAATGAGAGGATCCAAATGTTATGGAACTCAGTGAGGTAAAAACAGCTTGATGGAAAGGAGGGAAAATCTGAATGAGCAGAAATTAAGTGGGATGAAATCAAGAAGTAAGAAGGGCAGCAGAGTGGGGGTGGGGGTGTGTCGATTATAGGGTGAGAAAGAAGCAGTGAAGACGGGCAAATGAAAGCCACAAAATGAAGGAAGAAAAGGGAGACCAAGATGGCGAAGGGAGAACAAGAGAGGAGGAGGAGGGACGAAAGGATGAAGGGATGGATGATGAAGGGGTGGGGTGTGAGGGTTCAGTGCAGGAGGGTGGTTTTGGGTGACAGGCCTCATTGAATAGACCTCTATTCTCCCCTCTGCTGGCTTCTCTTCTCATGCAAAGCAGGCCTGTTCAGCCTCCCAGCCATCCGTCACACAACAGAAAGACCATGGCAGGCCCTTTACGAGCCTCACACTCGCATAATCCTCCCCCCTACCATCTCTCAACCCCACAATCCAGCACCCAACAGGGGGTGGAGTGGGTAACAGGAGTGTGCGTGTTCGTGTGTGTGTGTGCGCGCGTGTGTTGGGCAGTTGGGGGATGGGCACCGGGGGGTGTCTTCGCCAAGAAGGGCCACCTAGGCTGAGTGTGGGACAAAAAAAAAAAAGCAGAGACGTAACATGTTTTGAGGCTGCATGGACGTCGTATTGGGACACCGGGGAGGTTAGGAGGGGTTAACCTGCCTGGGACTGTGTGTGTGGGACTGTGTGTGTGTGTGTGTGTGTGTGTGTGTGTGTGTGTGTGTGTGTGTGTGTGCGTGTGTGTGGGGAGCTACAAGTTAATGACAGCTGGAGAGAGAGCAGTTTTTATTAGTATTATTCGTGCTGATGCAGGATGCATATTCACCACTGTGCATGACAATGCTGCATACATACAGAGGACTGGATGTTTGTATGTGCATCTCTGTGGTGTGTGTGTGTGTGTGTGTGTGTGTGTGTGTGTGTGTGTGTGTGTGTGTGGTTTGTGTGTGTGACATTAAGCCTGTCCTCACTACTTCAGAACTGTTTAAAGGTAAGTCATTGGTTTTAGGGTTAAGGTTAGACTTATGTTTAGGTTGGGGTTAGACACGTTGTGACAGTTAGCGTTCTGGACTAGGGAATGAGTCACATATAATTAAAGACAATTAAAAGACAAATGTGTGTGTCTACGTCCTGTTGTGCTACATCCTATAGAGTTGTGCTTTCAAGCTGTGTAAAGATGACACTTAGTTGGTGACTTCAGTATTTTTCAACATGGGCTTTATTTTCTAAATGTTTTGGGCTTTAAAATGCTAAATATAAAAAAAAAAGTGTTCCAGTTAAGTGACGGCACTGTAATAAATGTAATCACTTTTATTCGATGTACATTAATGCTGTGCTGTTGACCAGATATATAAAATATTACAGAACTCAATACTGAAAAAACTTTAAATATTCACCATAAGTCAGTTAGACACAAAAACATGGAAAGTAGGGTCCAAGTTAAATAATTTGTAAACTTTACCAGACTCACATAGTCTTGTTTGAAAAGATGCTTTGTTGAACCTGCTGCTGGTTTTCAGTTCTTTTTCAAATAAAAACACAACACATAAAAATTGCAAAAGACAGAAATTATGTTTATTCTCTATTAATATAACATCTTACTGACTTGCTCGATTCATGGCAGAGCTGTGTGTTTGGAGTTTTCTTCCACAGCCTGGCCAGATAAAATATCTTTGAGGAGGGCAATTAGTGCATTTTTACTCTTACTTTATTTTTTCTGATCACCTTCACACAAATCCTATAATTTGTAACAATTAGGAACGAGGAACTGCAAAGGAAATACAGAGTGAAAGTGACAACACCCACTCAGTCAAAGAAGTACTTCCTGCTGTGAGGCAACAGCAACATGACAACTATATGTACTATAATAAAGGAAGGACAGTAGATTTTGACCTGGGAATTGTCTGATATGGATGTCATTCCTGAGATCCTGGGCTTAACACACATGTATATATATTTTAGACAAGTTCTCTCCAGCATACTCTAATACCCCCCTGCTGTACTGTAACTACCGCTCAGCCTAAGGCTACAGATAACTCATTGAACCACTTAAACAAATTCATGAATTCTGAGTGCATCTGGGACTGACATAAAGCAGTCAGGCCTTTGACAGAGTGGGTGGCCCTCACATTCACACCCTGGAGGGCCCCAGCACAACTACAGTCTGTGTACTGTGCAGCTCCACTGCGGCACATTAACCATTGCTCAAGGGCACTGCAGTGGTGGTAATGAGGGAGATGCAAGCGCTGTTCTATTGATATTTATCCTGTCATTTGGGAAATTGAACAGGTGGCCCTCTTAAATGTTTATTCAAAAAAGGACCCCTTAAATATAGATACCCCATTAACATTGTCCCTAGAACTATGTTGTAACACTTCTGTAGTCTTAGTTATGTAAAAGTGATGTGTTTTTAAACAGGTTATGCATACAATGCATAATTTCAAAAATAGAAATCGTATGTGCTTATCAAAGCATACACACATATGAGAAGTGAAGATTGCATGTTATAAAATCACAGATTCCTATGTATGATATATAAAATAATGTACAATAACTTTGCTTATTTGAACCACTTTTTCCTGGGTCTAATACAAATGATGTATTAACCAGTGACAGATGGACACCTGAGCCAATATACCTTGTTAATATAATCACATGATATATTTTGTTGGATTATATCTATGTTACATGTTTGACCCTCAACACTGACACACACAGCATCTATGCCCGATAAGAGCTCTCCGCACAGGACGTGACGCGTTGTATCTGAGTGTAATGTGAGGGCAATGTCTCCCTCTAGTGGCGGAAACGTTTGTTACACCTGAGACCTAGAGTCCATGTTTATTTTTCTCGTCCAGCTTTCAGGACTAGGATAGCATCTTCTTTATAATAATATCGGTTTTAAATACTGTTATAGCCACTTGTAGGAAAATCTTGAATATGAAAAAGGAAACATGCAGCCATTCATGTAATGTAGCGCATTGGTACTTATGGTTTAAACTTTAACGCTTCAATATTGGGAAAGTATTCCATGGTTGTATGTACAATGGCGTCACGGTTATCAGTAAAAGGATGCGTCACGCCTCTTAAACTAAATTATTCTCGTGATTAAGGCTCGAAATTACGGCTCCAGTTTTATGGTATTAACATATTTTTCTGGTGGGTTATTTGTGTTAAATTTCCCCGTTATGGAAAACTTTTTATCAGTTTAATACGTTTTTGGGACAGATTTTTTTTAATAGGACTTAACAATTTTTTAGATATATACCCTGTTATCAATGTTCAATTGGGCATAAAAGCGATTGAGTTTGTATACCGTATAAAACTTTAGAAGGTCGTTGTGACGTCAGTCGAACAGCTGTACAGATCCCAGTGAGGTTACAGGGAATGTTTGAATGTTCTACTTTATTTATACACGTGACTAAAAGGATAAGACACTGATATACAATTAAATGTTTATTGCGGAAAGACAACCAGTATTGACATGCTAAAATGTTTTAAATACCAGGATGAAAACTACTGCAAACACTGGTTCGATGCAGCTTATAATGGTAGAGCAATAAAGTTCACGATATAAATAATATTTCCGCGGTGCCTGAGGCCAACATTTGGCATATTAACTGTGCAGGAAAAAAGCATATCAAACTAAAACCTCAGTTTTAGCGCAGGAAGTTGGGACCAAACCTCCAGACCTCTCAGCAGCCAATCAGCGACAGCTTCGCAGCACAGGTGGGCGGGGCTCTAAAAACCAGTGATTCGGCTGTCATCTTAGTGTATATTCATTAAATACTAGCCTTTCCACAAAGGGTTTGGCCATATCAGCTTTCATGCTATTCAACAATGCAGAGGCCAGTTTACACTGATAAAGAGGAGAAACCTTTATTTTTTTAAAGACCATTAAAATAAATACTATACAGAATCCAATGTAGAAAACTTGATACCGGTTCGGTCTCAAAAGGTTAACAATTCCGTAAATTCATTTTAAAAAATAGCACTGACTACACACCTCAAAACATGACGGTTCTCCTACACACCAAACCCCATGATGACAGGCATTTTAATGAGCGCTTAGGGGGGGGGTCTCTATATACTTCATCTGTAGTTTGGTCCTTTCATATCAGCTCAGACTGCACCCCTCCCCAAACATTTTGGCGAGGGAGGTTACAAAAACACTCCGCCACCATATCAGAATAACGTCAAAAAAAATCAAGTGTCAAAAAATAAAATCTAAATGAACAATAACTCAAAGATGAATATCGAACGCGCTTGTCAGGGTCGAGAGGCAAAGTCCCCACAGCACTCACCGTTGTTTTTGCCTCCAAACATCTGATGCCACCAGTCTTCAACTGAATGCTACTTGCCCAAATGACTACAAGTCAAGCAGTTTGTACAATAGCAATTAAAATATATATGTGAAACAGCAGTAAAGGATCGAAACGGTAAACCACTCAATCATGTTGGATTTTACTATATAGGTCTTTTTATTGAATATGCCCCGTGTACTCTAGCCCCAAAACCTTTTCTTAACATGATCATGGATACGAGTAAAAGGCGCTTTTCAGTACACCGAAGGTTGTTTAAATACTGATCTGGTCAAATGCAGCACTTCCCATTCCATTAAGATCATTTTTGTGTTAAGTCCAAACTGAACTGCAGCCTAACCTAACGTCACCAGGCAGTGCAGACCTGGTGACGGTGCGAGGTGCAAATCACAGCCATATTTACCAAAAGTGTCGATGACTGTCAGAATGTTATCAATTGAGCCGGGTTGTTATTAATGTTAAGATTTTTCTAACAGCAAGAGCCAAAATACTTTTGATCATCAACTTGGTTAGGAGTTTTAATGTGCTTTTGGAAACGCGGTTATGTTTTTGCATGTCTGGGACCCGGTTACAAACTGATTTGGATTAGTCCTCAGTTTGCAAAAATATATTTTATTCAATGCTTTAAGGTTTATACGCGGAACTAGCTGCAGAAAAGAATTGAGGTGCCAATATTAGGTAATGGACTATGGCAAGCAGATGAGGCAGGTCAGTAATTCATCCTTCCAAAACGACCGATCACTTTTTCAAAGGTTAGGAAGGAATAATGGCCACATTCTTCCTTTCCTTAGAATGTAGAGGGTAAAGTCATTGTGGAATTTAGCAAAAGGAAGTTCTCAGAATTCAGATCGTATAAGAAACAAGGTTTGACTGCTAAAATAAGTGGAGAGGGGGTGGCAAAGGGCGCGTGGAGTAGTCTAGATAAGGTCGGCCACATTCATGGGCATCTCCTCGACGGTGGTGTTGTAGAATGTCTCAATGTCCCTCAGGGTTCGCTTGTCGTCCTCAGTCACCATGTTGATGGCTACACCCTTTCTGCCAAAACGACCACCGCGACCAATCCTGAATAGAAAATAATAATAAGATGGGTTTAATTGAAACAATACAAGAGCATGGGGCTGATCTAAACAGTACAAAAAGTGCATTTGAAAGACACATGTCAATGTTATGGTGTTATTTAATGAGCACTGCTTGTTCCTTCTCACCTGTGGATGTAGTTCTCCCTGTTGGTCGGCAGGTCGTAGTTGATGACTAGGGACACCTGCTGAACATCAATACCTCTGGCCTGAGGAGAAACATAGTGAACATTAATTACAAGCTATAGACAAAAGGAGTAGACATGACTGCGGTCAAGGGCCAACTTTACACTGTATAAAAATCACATCTTTTGGTAGAGGTTAAAAAAGTATTGCTTTAACTGAACTACTGCCAGGTAAACACATGTGTTCAATAATTATGTGCACAAAATGATTAGACATACAATGTAAACATTGAAAGACAAGTAAGGAGTGTATTCCGCCAATTAGTTGTGAGTCAAGGACTAGAGCCCAGCTACAGTGGAGGGCAGAAAGCTTCTCTACCAAGGAACATTCAGTCCCACTCCATCACTGCAGATGGGAGGAGAGGGAACCCTGGACAGCACAGAACTCTACTTTAAAGCAAACCTGAATTTGTAAAGAGAAAAGGCCTGTGCATTTATTGTACATACCAGCAGGTCAGTGGTGATCAGGACTCGACTGGAGCCAGAGCGGAACTCTCTCATAATCAAGTCTCTCTCTTTCTGGTCCATGTCACCGTGCTGAAAGAAATCAGGGGACATCAGTAAGACAGACAATGAAAACACATGAACCCGCAACATGGCATGAAGATTCTAATCGGGAGCACAATTGACTTTTCTTCACAGGACAAATAACTTGTGTTGGTTAGAATGCAAGTAGTCCAAATGATTAGACATACAATGTAAACATTGAAAGACAAGTAAGGAGTGTATTCCGCCAATTAGTTGTGAGTCAAGGACTAGAGCCCAGCTACAGTGGAGGGCAGAAAGCTTCTCTACCAAGGAACATTCAGTCCCACTCCATCACTGCAGATGGGAGGAGAGGGAACCCTGGACAGCACACCTGTATATCCGGGTGTTTTGATGTGGAAAAGTGGATGATCTTACCAGAGCAGACACAGTGAAGTCTCTGGCGTGCATCTTCTCAGTCAGCCAGTCCACTTTCCTCCTTGTGTTGATGAAGATGACCGCTTGTGTGATGGTCAGGGTTTCGTACAGGTCACACAGCGTGTCCAGCTTCCATTCCTGAAAAACAACCGCAAGGTCAGACAAAGCCAAAACTGAAAATTCATTTTCTTTTAGGACCCTCATGGCAGTTTAGTCATGCATATCTATTTGTTTACACTAGCTGATGACTCTTTTGAGCGTGATGGCTGCTGTATTCAGAAGTGAAGTAAGATCATGTCTCTGGATCCCTGCTGCATTGAGCACTCAGGCCAACAAAACGCCAACCTGAGTTACAATACAGCATGAGGAAACGGAGTCAGCTGACACGCATGGTTATCATCATTATACAGCAGGTCTTCTGAGTGCTTGTAGGTGCCACCAAGTGTTACGTTTTTGAGTTCAGACATTCTAGTAAGCGAAAGCACTATGAATAGACACACTAGTTAAAATTAACTTAACAGGGCAGTCCATTGATAACTTGATCATCTCCACACTTTACTTTCAGTGACATTTAGCGGTCAAACATTTGTCTTAGAATGCTGACGAAAAGTGATAAATGAAACATTTCTTCACCTCTTTCTCCACATTGATGTAGAACTGACGGATACCCTCAAGGGTCAGCTCTTCCTTCTTCACCAGGATTCTGATGGGTTCACGCATGAACTTCTTTGTGACCTCCAAGACATCAGCTGGCATGGTGGCCGACAGTAGGACAACCTGAAAACGGACGAGAGAAACAGGTTAAAACCGGAATGAAAACAAAAAAACTGATCAATATATCCCACCTAAACATTGAAAGACAAAGGGATGTATTCCGCCAATTAGTTGTGAGTCAAGGACTAGAGCCCAGCTACAGTGGAGGGCAGAAAGCTTCTCTACCAAGGAACATTCAGTCCCACTCCATCACTGCAGATGGGAGGAGAGGGAACCCTGGACAGCACAGAACTCTACTTTAAAGCAAACTTGACACTGTCTCTGGTAAATTACAGAAAGAATTCAAAGCTCTCACCTGTGTGCTGCTTGCCAGTTTCTGGAAAATCTCATAGATCTGGTCCTTGAACCCTCTACTAAGCATCTCGTCAGCCTCATCCAGAACAAACATTTTGATGTACTTGGCAGCTGCAAGGAAATGCAAATTAAATAAATAAACCAGAATGAACACGTTGTATGTGGTCTTATTTGAATGTGTCAGGTCTGATGCAAGAAAACATGCGGGATGGGTTTGATTAGTCAAAAACAACAGGAGCTGTATTCAGAAGTGAAGTATGATCACGTCTCTGAATCTCTGCTGTGCCGAGGGCTTAGGCCAGCAAAACGCCAACCTGAGCCACAGCACAGCAGGAGGAAACAGAGTCAGCTGACACGCATGGGTTTCATCATTATACAGCAGGAATTCTGATAAAAACCAATTGATCTTCCACCTTTTAATTAATTTAAGCATATGCGACTGCAGTTGACCGTCTAAAGACAGGTGTCAACATGCTAAAATTTCAGTAAAATAAAGACAGATCAGGATCTTAACACAATTGTTTCCTGTATGACTTACAGAGGTTTTTGCGACTCAACATGTCGAAGACGCGGCCGGGGGTTCCCACCACAATGTGAGGGGCTTCAGCTTGCAGTTTCTGCACTTCATTGCGAATGTTGGTCCCTCCGATACAAGCGTAGCAACTTGCTCCCATGTAGTCGCCCAAGGCCAGAACCACCTTCTGGATCTAAATAAGGGGAAGTATTTTAATGGCCATAAAATGAATAGTAAATTTAAATAAATGTCAACAATGGTGTCATAGGCAGTATGCTGGATGGAGGTAAAACTAGTTTTATATTTGCCACGGAAGTACATTACAAAATATTTAGGTTGAAGACCAAAACCCAGATTATTTTCCAGGTAAGGCTAATAATAATGACTGTAATATGTATCCTGTATACATTATTGTGCAATGTTTTGAGAAGGTCCCCATGAAGTAAATGTCATTAATTTTTATAGTCGGCATCTGGTGCTTAGTGCTGTAACAGCAGGGCATTTCATTTTAAACCAAAAAAACATAGCTTCAGTGACTTCAGGTACAAGTGCTATTAGTTCCTTCTTTTAGGACCCTCATGGCAGTTTAGTCATGCATATCTATTTGTTTACACTAGCTGATGACTCTTTTGAGCGTGATGGCTGCTGTATTCAGAAGTGAAGTAAGATCATGTCTCTGGATCCCTGCTGCATTGAGCACTCAGGCCAACAAAACGCCAACCTGAGTTACAATACAGCATGAGGAAACAGAGTCAGCTGACACGCATGGTTATCATCATTATACAGCAGGTCTTCTGAGTGCTTGTAGGTGTTAAGCAGCCAGTAACTCTTGAACTCTTTTTTTAGCTAAATGTAACTGTGTGCAAGCTTACCTGCTGAGCCAGCTCCCTGGTGGGAGCCAGGACCAGAGCCTGAGTGCCTTTCAGCTCCACATCAATCTGCTGGAGGATGGAGATGGCAAAGGTGGCAGTCTTCCCAGTGCCAGATTGGGCCTGAGCGATCACATCGTAACCTTAAAACAAAAATATATCAAACCACTGTTGTGTACACACTAAAACAACTTTTAAAATGACTAACTTAGACAAACCCTTTAGTTAGAAACTAATGGATGCAAATATAAAGTTATACAGACTTTGGCACAAGTGAAGAATTTCTCTTTTTTGAATGAGATGATGGAACAATATCCGCTACGGCTGTCTAGCATTACTGACAGCCGGCAAAAAAAACACACCGCTAAGAAGCCGGAATATTTTTGTCTAGACTGGAAAGTCAGAGTACACAGGCCTAATGTTTATAAAAGAAAGAAACATTGAAAATGTTGACCAAGGAAAGAAAAAGCCTTACTTACCCTTGATACAAGGCATAATGGCTCTCTGCTGGATAGCAGAGGGCTTCTCAAAACCATAGGCATAGATTCCTCTGAGGAGAGCCTCACGCAGAGCCATCTCATCGAAACTGTCCGTGATCTCGGTCCAGTTGCTCTGGAAGGGATAAGACAAACACAATATTAATCATGGAGTCAAGTGTACTGAACATGAAAAAGGGTTTGTACATGCACCTAGATGGTAGTTTCAGCGTGTTAAAGTCTTATAGTGGCCTATTAGTGCACTCACCTCGATGACCCCATCGGGCTCCATGCCTTCCGGGCCATTCTCTCTGTGAATGAGAAAACAATAAAGTTTAAGCCTTGCAAAGTTGAATCGTTAACATTAACACATTTTAACATAAAATTATTTTTATTAAATATTGTCAATTCAAAGAATCAAAGAAAATGTGGAGTCATGTTATAAATGTGACTGTATTGATTAAGACATGGCTTTAAAAGAAAATTCCCTTTTAAATCCAATTATGGTCTCCACCCTTTTCCGCCACCAGATTACACAATACAGATTCTCCAGTCAATCAGACGATTGTGTTCCATGGTCACGCACACTTCAACCGACTAATTGCGACACATTTATTTTCTGTGCCGATAGATTATTTCTCTAAAACAAAATGTTCGGCTGAATCCTCGTGATTGTACACAAACGCCTTTTCTCCAGTCCGCCATTTCTACTGCATTCACTCAAGATGGTCGTTTCTACTGTCGGGCTGAAAAAGTCGGAAGCCAGTCGACAGGAATGGCGGCCTAAACACGTAGAATAGCATTGTAGCTTAAAAAAAACTGACATATTTCTAGACTTTAACCAACTAGAATTAAAGATTGTTTGAAGAAAATGGTTCCAATGTCAAAATTACTATTGTAAAGAATAAAAGGCTCGGCTACCTCTAGCACCAGGGCCGCAATAGCCACTGCCAACAGGCCCTGCGCCTCTTTATGTGGCCTTTTAATAGCTCGTAGCCAGTGAAACCCCTATGAGGTGCGTGTGACCACACAAACAATTTATTTGTTTCACAAAGCTAACGCATATCACCTCGTTAGCATATGCTAACGGAATTAACCGGCCTACGCTACCGGCATTGTGCGCATCCCCTCGATTAGCGCTGCGGCGGCCATGTGCGCCCGTCGTATGAACGGAACAAATCTCTTTGCATTTGCTGCGGCAACAATGAGAGACGTTCACTATGTTAACACAAGCCGTTCATTACACCGTACTAATGTAAAATGTGTTAGTAATCATGATAGTGGAAACGGAAGCTTCTGGAATAGAAATTGAGGCCTAGACCAGACGCACTCACGTGCTACGCAAGGCGCCGGTTGCCATTTAATTTGCTTCAGCGACGTTCAGGACCAACAGCAAAAGCCATTATTAGTACCACCTAATAAACGTGAAACGATTTAGGGGGCAAAATAAACGTAAAATAGTGAGTTTTAACTCAAGTCGTCATATTGTTTTATTAAATATGAAGAGCTGTGACGTTAGTCCGAGGCAGGCTATCGTTAGGCCTAACCGTTGCCGAGCAAATAAACCGTAAGATGCTTGGTTTAACGTCTACATTCCACATAGTCGTCGATAAGAAAGACCAACACACCTACGTTAACAGATTAATCGTACTCTAAATTTTGAAATGCACACAAAACCATAAAATCGTTTCCTTACCTATTGTCATATTCAGCCGACATTATTCCAAAGAAAGAAACTGCGGCAGAGATGTGTTATATACGTTGACAACACACAAAGGGGCCTTCTCATTGCAACAGATCCCCGTCACTTAGCTATAAGCCCGCCCACGGACACTTTTGATTGGTTCAATTTTACGTCACATAGGGGTAGGCGGGTCGTAACGTCTTTAGTGGCGCATGATTTTCTCTGCGTTAGCAGGCCAGAGAGGCGGTGTTTATATGTTACGAAAAACTGTATGGGGCAAATCAAGCTGCTTCTCCCGCGATACGCTGTAGAACAAAGTTAAGGTTCCCCATTCCTAGACCAGCCATTCGTCAACGCAGACAAAAGGCCGTACCTAGGGTAGAATTATTTTTTGTTATCATCTGAACCATATTTCCTTACAAATAAGTGACAAATCTTATGACCACTGAGATATGATGCAAAGTGTGAAACTGTCTGGATGAGTCACAGTGTACTCATGTGTAGCATATTTAACACAACATGGAAAAAAGCTTATGACGTATGACTCATACTGTCTGAAATAAGTATTTTATAGAATATGTCCCTTGACACAGTTGTTTATAGTTGTAATTTATAGCATAATGAATGCCAATTCATGTTTGGCATGTATTGTGAATATGACAAGAACCAGGCTTTCAGGAATACTAAGTTCAAACTGTCCTTAGCATGGACTGTTTATATAAGGGTCCATAGCAACAATATAGGCAAAATAAAAAACAAATGTAAATAATATCTTTGCTCATTGTAGCTTGTTATAATAAAGATTACATGTTCAGAGTACTGAATGATAACTATGATCTTAAGAACAGAATTTGAGTAATAGACTTAATTTGATACGACCATTTGTTTTTGCTTATGTTTTGGCCCATAAAGAAATTCCTTGTATGTTATAACATACTGCAATACTACTGGATTTTGATTATGACGCCTATTTATTAGCATTAATGAAATGCACAGTCCAATTTTTGCCGCATATCTTTATTTTTAGCAACAATAATGCATTGTAGAAGATATATAAAACGTTCAACTCTGATGCATCATCTCCTGTTTGGAAAAACAAAAGAAAAAGAAAAACAGACACACCGCTATCAACAAAATCTTTCTTTCGTTATAAAAAAAAAAAGAGGAGGGTGCTGTAACTCCATTGTGAACATACTGAATCTGTTGTGTTGCTGTCGTGGTCCTCACCAAAATGGCTGTCAAACTTTCAAAGAAATACTAACCAGAGGATCAGTTTTGTATTTACTTGGAAAATAACCTATTAGTAGTCCTCCTTTTTAACACCATTTGTTTAAAGCAATAAGCATATCAACACATTTACTGACAGATAAAACACAGAAAAATATAAATGCAATGTAAAGATGCCCCTTTCTCAGGGCCAATATGTCATTCTGGCTTGTATGGGCAACGATGCGGATCCAGTCTCCCACATTAAAGATGTTTTATTTAGGGTTGAGTGATGGCAGGGCAATTTTCCAGCACATGGGTTGAAATGTGGGCTGTTCCATGGATGTCAATTCTGATTTCCTTAAAAAAAAAAAATGCAATAGAGTAGCTCTTCATATGCTGTTTTCGGACATCAATATGGGAACATCAATTAGCAAGTTCCATTGTCTCTTGAATTAAACTAAACATCGGAAATGTTACGCTGCATTACAAACGCTATGTGCTGACTAGATGGATAGAATTGTCAACATACCATTGGCTGTAGAGTGTGTTTCATGTTGGGTGTCAATGATTTGAACACAACATACTGAATGGACTGGATGGATGGAAGGCATGTACATCCACAAGTACTAATTAACCACAAGCTTACACAGACTGGTTCAATTCGTTCTGCCCTCCACACAAAAGTGAAAGTAGTAGTCAGGTTGGACTTCAACCGTTTATATCTGGACTGTACGCTATTGAAATCTTCTCGATAAAACAACGGTGGTCTACAATGGGATGGAAGATTAGCACATTCCCAAAACGGAAGCTAGTCTTGGCCTCTGTCAACCACAAAGGAATAACCATGACACGGAAATTAAAACATTTATCAAAGGGTGGGGAGAGAGGGAAGCAAAGGGAGACAAAAAGTGAAACAATGACACCACCTACAATAGAAGAAAGAAGTCATTTCTCTGGATGTTGAGAAAAATAGTTTTTGTTCTCTTTCCCAGTCAATCGTTTGCTCCCCTTGCCCTCGGTTTTGTCGTATCACTGTCCCTCCATCTTGTTAAAGGAGCAGGTGGAGATGGCGGGCGGGCGGCGGGTCACAGGGTGAGCTTGCAGTGACAGAGTTCTTTGTACATTTGCCTCCTCAGCCTGGGCATATCCAGCTGGCCGAAGCTGAACGGCTGCCCTAGTGCCAGACACTTGCAGTACTGTAGGACGGTGGAGGGCACATGAGGAGAAACATACCAAGTTATTAGCGTGTAGCAACGACACAAGTAAGAAGTGTGCGTTCCTACAGTGAAGATCAACAGGCTCCATGTAGTAGGTGTGGGACATGCGGTCTAAAAAAAAAAATCCCATGAATGACCAAGACAGTTGGTCTTCGGAGATGTAAACCCACCCGATCGGTCTTTAAACACATCCTTTATTCCCCATGCATTGTGGCTGTGATTTCATATCATGTTAAAGCGTTGATTGTTATACGCAGTCAAAAACAAGTTTCTCTGCAAGATTAAACTCAATGCAAAATACAAGGAAACGTGACGCAATAAGAGATCAACACAAGAAAATAAATGAAATGTCAAATACAATATACAGATTCATAGAGCCTGTGTTTGCCTTGTGTATCTATGTGTGTATATAGTGCATTAGGGTGGGTTCAGTGGGTAATATTTGCATATCTAATCTACCAAAATGTTGCAGATTACAGTGTTAATAAATGCTTGAAACATAAATATAGATTTAAGCTTATCTTTTTATTCTCTCGAAGTGCAGCAGATTGATGCATTTCCTTTAGGGCAATCTGAATTCCCACCCTAAGAACCTTTGTGACGCTCCAACTGATTTGAAATGGCTTGCCTCTCAAAATTCCCAGCAATTGTATTAATTGGTTCATTTAAATTCGCTTTGCATTTTTTCCTCACAATGTCATTATTAGCAGGCTACGCGAACAATATCTTGTTTTTATTTATTTAATTGAATTACTGTCAGTCCTGCACAACCCTTTGAATATTTAGCACACTTATATACAAATCTACCTCTTGTAATATCTGCACAGCTTTCCACCTCTCATAAAGATACTGCATATATTTTTATTTTATTAAATTAATCAAGAGTATTTTGTCATATTTTATTGTATGTAGTTTTTAGTATATCTATATTTCATGTTGATATAATGTTAAAATACACTTACAATTGATCTTAAACTGTGTTTATGTATGCACCATACACCAAGGCTAATTCCTTGTATGTGTAAACTTACTTGGCAATAAACAAGTTTCTGATTAGCTGGAACTAATGTGTTTTCATTTAAGATAAACACATTTAAATGAAAACATTTAAAAAGTATGCCTTTTTTTATTGAAGGACTAATATTATAACACTGCAAATTAAATCGTTATACTAGCCTACAATTGTAGTCTGTGATTTATTTATGGTAATTCTTAACTAATCAAGGTACAAATAAGTTGGACAGCCCTGCTATGGGGGATGTGAGCTTTACCCAGCATAGTCTTCCATTAATCTGCACATGGACAATAACATTAGACTCACCTGTAGCACAAAAGCACCGCAGTCGCTGTCGTTGTTTTGACGACCCACATTCTGAAACAAACAATCCACAAAACATGAGCAACTCGCAGGATAATAGTTCAAGTACATAACAAAGCCATGGTAATGTGTGAGTGGCTGGCAGCGGCTCAGCCCACACAGAAAGAGCTTTGTGGAACTAGTAACCTGAAGCCGTGTCAAAAAGGAGAAAAATTCATAAGAAAAAAAGCTCACCATTTTGAAAAAGCCCTTCCATCCCGTCAAAAAGTCTTGCTGGTCTTTTTTGATGGCCTCCGCTTGCAGATACTTAAAAATGTGCTGTAAACAAAAACAGAAAGACTTGAGACAAACTCTAGTCACAGACTTGTTTTATTAAGGAAGTCTTTATTGCCTTCCATAACAAGAGAGCCCACTATAAATATAATTGATTGATTTAACCAGTGGAAAAGTTCAAATGATAAAATGGAAAACATTTTCAGTAAAAGAAGCATTGAGGGTCTCCAATGGCTTTTAGATATATTTTTTCAGAATAATCTACTACTAGGCGCCTGGGTTTGCTAAGTGGTCCTACCTTTGGGCAGCGTCTGTTGAGAGTCCGCTGAGAGTCAAAGTAAGTGATTGCTCGGCGAGGAATGTCCACACTGACCAGAGACCAGTGGACCTCCAGGTGGATGGGGATCAGCAGCAGGTCCTTCTGAAAGATGTCAACCTGACAGGGAGGAGAGGAGGGAGAACTGATGTAAATACTACTGTGAATGGAATATATCCATACTTTGAAACGTTTGAACAAAGATGGTTAACCACTGAGAATATCGAGGCAGTACGATAAGCATGTTGTCATTTCAGGGTCTCCTGTGTGTCTGTGTTGCTGCATGTTTGTGAAACTGATAGCTTATATTAGCTTAACTTACAGTGATGCAAACACAAGTATGGTGAAAAAAGAGAGAACTATTTGAAGCAGAAAAAAACAGCGTAATATACCATCTGACAAAGGCCTGTGCTATAATGCTTAAATTAACTGGCTATTCTTTATAATATACTCAGATCAATAGGAGACAGAGATGTTAAGTTTTAAATCAAGGGTTTTTATTATTATTTACAGCAGGCGTGGGGAACCTTTTTCCTTTCAATTTTTACAACATCCTCCGAGGGCCGTACAAATGATTGAACTCAACCTCTGCTTAAAAAACTAAAATCACAGCCCATTCATTTGGCCTTTCTTTCATGCTGTGCAAAGAAAAAGCAACCTCTTAATCCAGATATATATACATATATATATATGTATACATGACTCGCGCATGCATGCATGTGCACGGTTGTAGCATGACCACCAAAACAGAAAGATATGGACACAAGATGTGTGCAAATGTATTTAGTTTCCTATCCATGTGAACATGATTTAAGTGGGGGGGGACCTAACCCCCGGGAAGATTTTTTTTTTTTAATATTGAAGTTAAAACCATCAACCTGGTGCACTTTGAGAGCAACATTAGGAGATCTATGGATACATCTCAACACCCATATGAAACAGAACTGTAAGCAGATTCTTCTTTTTGGATATTTTACAAATCATTTTTAACAACTTTTTTGTTACTGTCATATAGTATTTTATACCTGTTTTTCATTTAGTCTCCACTGTCTCAGTAACAATTATAATGATCATATCAAGGTATGCCTTAACCTCACTGAGCTGAGGTTATTTGAGCATCTCGGGAGAGAGCTCTCTTCCACTTGGTTGTAGAAAAGCTCTTTAAATGGGTTAAGGAGCTGTTTGTTCCACAACAAGCTGGAGGAGAGTCCTCTCCTCTCAGACTGTTACCTCATTCACACCAACGCAACTCCGGTTCAAGCTCCGTGCTAGAGCTTTTCAGGTTCAGAACCGGTTTTTCGGTTTAGCTCCGGCTCTTTTCACACAGCCCAGAGTCCGACTGTTGCTGCGTCATTGCGTCATTGTTTGAGTCATGACGTAACCGTTTGCGTGCCTGCTTCATAAAGCCAGACCGCGAGGAAACCCCTCACAGCTGACACCGACAACAACAACAACAATGGCCGATTGTGCTCCAGCTTCCTCTGTACCTCTTCGGAAGGCCAGATTCCCAGTAGGTAGCTGGTCTCTTCAGTGGACCACTGCTGCTTGTTAAGTTTCTCCATTGTTGTGTACAAACTGGATAAAACGCCGGCTTTTTGTTGTTGTTCAGGAGTTCATGCCCCTGCCCCACCTCGACGTAAGCGTGACGTATGTGGTGCTTTTGCTCTAGCAGGACCATTTTTTGGTGCTCGAAATGAACCGGATTCCGAAGCTAAGAGGCTGTACCGCTACCCCCCACTCATAAAAAATAGCACTTTACCCCTACCTATGAGCTGATTATCGAGCCTTAATTGTAACAGTCGCAGGTGTACTGTGTGTGTGCGTGTGGGGTAGGGCTGAACGATACATCGTGTCATGGCGATAACCGCGATATGCGTATGCGCGATATTCACATCGCAGGGACGTGCGATTTTAGTAATTTTTTATAATAATAATTTTCTTTTTTTTTCTATTTTTTTTTTAGGACGTGCGATATTAAGTAGGTACATTAACTCAAACACGTCATGTTACAATTATTTTGCTGCTTGCTACAAAAGGAAAACTTGCGTCAGGGGTAATTGAGTGAGTGACATGCAGGCTCTGCATGCACAGCAAACCACCAATCACAATCATTCTTGATCAGATCACAGCAGGCCCGGCTCCGCTATTTTGCAGACCATCAAAACACCAGTAAAAAATGAGCGAGGCACAGGAGGATAATACCGGCGAGAATTAAGATTTAGTTCCAAAAAGAAAAGCAACATCTGCCATCTGGAACTATTTTGGATACAAAAAGGTTCTTCTCTTCTTCATTCACAGATGAACCCCCTTATTTGAGGGTAAGCAACATGCATTATCATGACATGTTAGATCATGACTTAAGGTATGATGAGTCAACCAGTTAAGATCCATACGTCCGTGACTAAAATCCTTCATCCGGTTAAATAGTTAAAAAAAACGCAATATATATCATAGGGGAAAAAATATCGCAATGTCATTTTTTTTCAATATCGTGCAGCCCTAGTGTGGGGAGTGTTGAAGTAGAAAATTCCACTGTAGCGCCGCGGCCGCCGCCACTGTGGGCTAAGCCCCGAAAGTTTTTAGGTCCAGGCGACGCCCCTGGGTACTGCAATATTTGAAGAGCTGGAGCAGCGTTCCGGTGCTCTCCGTCAGCACCTATGGTCAGCACTCTAGTCTACACTCCTTTCAGACGAGACATATACCACGTGAAGACACGTTACGCTCGTGTTGTGTTCAAGGAACCTGTCCTTGGCCAGGAAAAACAGGCACTCGCTTGTTTAATTATTTTGCGATCATGTTAGCACAGCTCAAGCACTCATAACTATCCTTCTCTTAGCAACTCTCGGAAATTCCTGCTCCTTTTGGCTTTGCTAACAGTGGCTACCGTAGCTTCATCAGGGTATATGTAGGAATCCTGAAGTCAAATGTAATACCTTTTAAGACCTTTTTTAAGACCCTTTCCATACATTTTAAGACCTCATCGCAACTTTGAGTTCTAACCGGTTACATTGGCAACACACTTTACCTCACATTTACTGTATTGATTGTAAGATAGCAAAACTAAACAGAGTGCAGACAGACTACTGAAGCCTCCTTTCCACATGAACTTCAACCTCTCTGTGAAGGTCAGGTTTAATGCAGTATGCTGCTTTTTTGCTTCTGTAGACTCTGTGCTCTTTCATTCCAGTAAAACTCCTCAGAAACCATTAGAAACCAGTATTTGACCAATAAACAAAACAATTGACAAAACTTTGAACTATGAAATATGTTAAACTTTGGTGAGCTTCAGCGGGGTAATGCCATATAGGAGCTCCCTCTCAAATACCCAGGGGTTAAATTGGGCTGGGGCTGTCCGGGGCTAAGCCCTGGCACATAGGACGATGCTCTGACGTCATCACCCTCACACATTTATCATATGTTTACAAAAAAGGATATATATATGTTAAGACTTTTCTCGTTCTTAATATAGACTATATTTAGGGTCTATATGTGTTGACTTTACTTTAAAATAGCAGATCTCTGTGAGCGGATATAGTTTGGCTTAGACCCCGGCCCCACACGGTAAAACGCATACGCAAGCGCAAAAAAGGCTTCCGTTCACACGCATTCGATTCATTAATCTCTCTCTGTATCTCTCAGGTAGTCCACCAGCAGATGAAAAACACCCACATCTCCGCCTCTTCCAAGGAACGAGGGGACCGTGCGGCAGAGTTTCCGTTAAAAAAATGTTCCGCCAGTCAACATGTCCGTTAAAGTTTAAATCTTCCGTACAAAATTAGAAAAGTGCCGGTCAGAGGTCTTCTTTGTTATTTATTGAGCTTTAAAACAAATTGATAACGACTCTGTTCTCTGTATAATAACATAATAATATTTAATAAACGGTGACTGCCTCTCTTTTCCTCCCCCTCTTCTGACAGCCCAGCAGCAGCAGGAGACGTGGGGAGAGGGAGGCGGGCTATTTCATCGTTATCAGAAAATGAACACACGGAGCCGTTGGACCCCCAGAGTGTTGCGTATGCCGGTCTACCCACCTTGGGACCCGTTACCGTAGTCTTTTAGTCCCCCCCCCCCACACAGAGCGGAGCAAGGCAACGAAACTTAAAATAATAAGCAGCATTTTACGGCGCGCTATGCATGGGGCCGCCTTGGGGGGTTTCCCGACATGTCGTTTCAGTAAATTTTAAAGGGTGTTTCATGTTGTCGTTGCTGTGGGACTTCTTAATACCTTGGAAAATGCAGTTTAATACTTTTTAATAGCCTTAATTTTCGCTAAATTGATTTATCAACTTTTAATACTTTTTAAGACCCCGCGGACAACCTGTTCATATCTGGCGATGGCTCTCCTCCCGCCCTCTCAACGGTTCAGTTTGTTCCCTGCCCCCTTTACTGCCAACGGTACTTGTGTTAAATGCAGAATAGTTGTTGGTTGGTGGCGGCTCCTCATCTTAAAATGTCAGTCGTGAGCTAGGTTTATTAACACGGAAAGGTAGCTTCAGTGCTGTTCTGATAAAGCGCAACTTGGTGAGCTCAATGGCATATGTGTGTGTGAGATTATTCAAGACAATGATTCATGAGGAACCAAACTAGTATTGATACAAATCTAAATTATTACTTTCATGGGTAGTCGCCCCCAAAAGACGTTTTCTCTCCTACTACCAATATCTCTACGCTTCATCTAAAAACTATTTTTCTGATTAGCTTCTATTTGTCTTACTTAACCAGCTCTTCGTTTCTCCTGTAGGTCTTTATCATTACTCAGATATTAGTTATTTTCTGATGTGTTTGTTTCATTATTTTATTTTACTCCTGTGTGTGCTGTAAAAGCTATTTAGATCAACTGGGTTGTACATAAAGTGCTATATAAATAAAGTTGATTTGAGTAAGAAAAATTGTCTAGCACAACTTCAACTTTGAGAGGATGCAGAAGACACAGGGTTCTGACACACACTTACATTTTTCGTCCACCGTTTGACTCCATCATAGCCGTTTGTCCTTAGCTTGTCATAAAAGAAGCTGTTGAAAAAGTGAACCTGAAGGGGAGAACAGAGGAAGGGGAGGATTAGGGTAGATTGTTTTGGGTTTTAATGTAGCTCAATAAAGTCTTTGCATGAATTCTGTTTCTGCATGACATATTTCATTAATTTCCTTACCTTGTCTGGGACAGAGTCCATGACCAGGTCACCATACATGTTCATGATCTGAACAACAAAAGAAGATTTAGATGTTCCCAAGATGTCCAAAATCAACATCGCAAAGTGATCCCAAAATTGCCAATAAATGAGTTGAATATATTTCCTTCCATGATGCCAATAAGCTTTTCCTTTCCTGCAATACCAATTCAAAATGTGTTTTGTATTACCTGGTCGTTGAGCCAGTTCTGTCCGTACAGCGTGCCGAGGTCGTCCATGGTGAGGACGTGGCGTTTGTAATTGACTCTGAATGTTTTAGCCAGGGCGGATCCCGAAGAGCGCTGGAAGGATTGTATTAGGTGTTGGACCACGGCTTTCCTAAGGAAGCAGAATCACAAACAGAGAAGCATTAAAAAAATTAATAATTCCTTTACCTACTGTCACATAAGATGTTTATGGTTTACCAACCTCTGGATGCCCTAATGAATTTCATAAATTATTAAGTGGATTTTACAATCTTTCTTGATGTAGAGTGGTGCAGGGATGATGTATTTTTTTTTAAAAGCAATTGTCTTTTCCCATTGGATTTCGGAATACTGCAGAAAATAAACTGTGGTAAAAACACATTTATGATACTTCAGCATGATAAACCTACTTTTATATTTGTTGAAATTGAATTTGAAAAATATTGCCAGAAGTAAAAAGCCAACGTTTGCATTCCTTCACATTACAAATGCTAAGCTAAATGCAGACTCGTGTTCAGTGTGATGACGTTTAGAAGCCTCATTCAGGCATTTGTTAGCAGCTGCCTGTGAGCCACTAAAAGCTTCAGACTTTCATCAGTAGGGTCATTATTACTGACGTATTTGATGTCGTAGAACCAATCATGACCAACCACAGACCTTATATCAGGCATCTAACTGAAAACTCATTGAAAAAACTGTTGACTACCAGGGGAGAGAACCGGTATAGCTTAATGCTAACTTTTTCCCTGGATGTTGTTTTTTAGCCACACAATTGCGCTGCCTGCCAACCCCATGTCAGAAGAAGTGTGTGTCTGACCTGTGTGGCTGTGAGAAGCTCTGGCTGAAGATGTCCTGAAGCTTCTCCACGATGTCATCCACATGGATGGGGATCAAACTGCCGTACTGCTGTAGAGACTCTTCAAGGATCCCTTGACAGAAGAAAGAAAGAAGCAGTTATAGTCACACCTTTATCTTCATAGCAAGCCAGAAAAAAAGCATACTTAACCATTCAAGAGGTCCTACTCTTTCCTTTTTACCTATCAAAAAGCAGTTTTACATGTATCTGCCTGACAGATGTTGATCCGTACCTGTGACACAACTCATGTGTTCCTCAGTCAGGGCCAGCTCCACAGGTTTGGCCTCCACTTCCCGCCTCCCTCTGTCCTCTGGCTTGTCTGGAGAGCAGCCATTCATCTGTTTATCTGACAGAGAAAAGGAAAGAAAGTAATTATCCAGTGAAGATTACATGTTTTGCAATGCCATGGCTCTGATCATTTGATACATTAACAGCATAAATTACACTGTGTGAAATCTCACCGAAAAAAGAAGGGGGGTAAAAATCATTGGGAGCCGTACAAATGTCAAGAATCTGCCATTGTTGCTGTGCTTTCCCACAGCGGACAGAAATGCCACTGGAGCGCATCATCGTAATGATGGCAGATAAAGAAATAAACCAACTCAAATCTCTTGTGATAATAAATACAAATGTGGATTTATCGGCCACCTGAAATAGTCCTCACCAAACAATATCCTCCGGTTTAGAGGATTATAAGTACTATTATAAATACTACACTGTTAAGCTGTTTAAAATGTCTAAGTATGTTGTGAGCCGTTTTAAAAGATGTTCAGTAGCAACCTAATGGCCAGCTCATGGTCAGAAAGTTTTGATAAACAAAAATGGTTGCAGGGTTTTTGCCAGTGTATTGCATGTTAACTCCCCACATTTCAGATTTGAGTGACGAACCACTCTTACAAGATTAGCACAGCACCCAAAACACAAAAAAGACACTTGGCTTCTGACCCTGAAAAAGTTCCTGGTGGAAACACTGTTGGTTGTTTTGGTCATTACATGCAATTAGCTTGATGTAGATTTGTTTGTATTAAGAAAAACACAGAACCTTGCCATTGAAACATATTCAGTACGTGTGTTAGAAGTGAAAGGTCAGTACCTCTCTCAGAGTCTGTGAACATCTCGTCGTTGCTGTCCTCCTCTCCGTCGGAGTACGGAGACTGCTGGTACCTTTTTGTCCTCCTCTGCTTGCCGTACAGGTGGTGCGCTCTCTGCCGGTAGCGGAGCCCCTGGGAGCAGACCCACTGCGCCCGCTGACGCCAGCTCTTCCAGTGCCTGGTGAGCCGGAAGCCCAGGCCTCGATGGGTCCTCAAACGCTGCCAGCGCCTCCTCTGAACCCGGTACCTGCTGAGGGGGGGCCGGAACACGTCACCCCCCTCGGCCTGGGAGGCGGCGGCGTCCCCGGCGACGTCGTCCCCGTCTTGTGCCTTCTGTTGTGGTCCATGGTGGTGCAGGTGTGAGTGAGGGAGCTCGCTGGACTGGGAGGGAAAGTCTGGGATCTCCCACTCCAACGGCGCCTGGTCTCCGCCATCTTCCGGCTCCTCTTCATCATTCTCCTCTTCATCTTCCTCCTCTTCTTCCTCCTCCTCCTCCTCCTCCTCGTCGTCGTTTTCCCAGCCCTTGCCCTCAAACTCTAACTCGTCCTCGCCATCCAGATTGTTATCTTCCTCCTCATCACCCATTGCCTTGATCCTAACAATGCCATCCTCCTCTTCCTCCTCCTCCACATACTCGCCCGTCCACACCTTCTCTTTCTGCCCCAGTCGGAGGTGCATGGGGCTGGGTACGCTGTGGCCCGACACTGGGACGATGAGGTGGTCCCCAGGAATCCCACCTGGATACAAACATTGACTATCATCAGCTGCATTTCTTCCCAATTTTTTTTATTTTTAGGTTAGGATTTTTTATAAATAATACTAGTGTTCATTTTACCGAACACATGCTGTCTAATACCTGACATTTTTGTTTCAAATTTGAGTTATAATGTGCTTGTTATAATATACATTTAGAAAAAGTAATTGTGTATTGTGATATCCGATTTGGACTGCACGACTTTGAAAAAATTAATTCATATTATTATATTGACTTACAATGCAATTGGGATTGGATTTGAGATATTAAAAATATTAAAAAAATGAATAACAATTAAATTATTATTATTAACAATTTAAATGATCATAGTGTGACTTTAAAAAAAAAGGTTCTGTACAAAACTGGGATTTATTTTGTTCATTATGATACAGTTCCATTAAAAGAAAATGCATTATTATGTAATGGATAATATGCAGAAAGGTCATTATTTTTGCTTAGCAGGTGTGTTCGAGTATTAACAAACTCTGAAAAGTATTCAACCAAGCCGTGCAATAATACTCGATAACACAGCGCTACTAAGCAAAATAATGACCGTTGCTAAGGATGATCAAGAAAGAGAGGGTATGTACGAACTAACAGTAACAGGGTATGGGTTCTGGCGTGGAAAAAGAAAATGTGAGTAGACTTGGACACAGAAAACCTTCATTTTAAGTTAAGTTGTTGCAGTTCCAGAATCTGGTATTCAACTGAGCTGTGTAATAAAAATAAATTATCATGCAGCTAGCAGGAATGTAAACATTAACGATTGATAAAAAGCCCACCTCCTCCAGTGTCGTCCTGCCCCACAGCGGTCAGACCCAAGTCACCCTGCCAGCGGTTCTGGGCCAGGCTACCGCCACTGTCTCGCATTATCCACGGACAACCCACAACCTGCGCCAGCTCGTCACCTGCAGACCACAAACAGAGTTTACTTTACTTTCTCTAGAAATGCAGATGTTAAAAAAGGTTATCCGCCATGCTCCACACTAGTCACATTGGTAATTTATAAGATTTAGTTGTGCCATGTTTCTCCTAAATGATGTTCATCACCACATTCTGGGAAAATGAAATATCAAATTTTCTAATTAAAAACACCATGTGATTAAACAAAGGGTAAGAGGAAACATCTTTTAAAATCAGCTGGCTTAGGAGAAAATAGGAAACCAATAATTGACCTGAAATCCAGCAGTAGATAACATTTTCACATGTAGATTATAATGAGAAAAATGGCTATAGTCAGCCTGGAATGAAAGCAATGGCCAAACTAACATTTAAACATCAGCCTGCAGCAGCCCCTGCCTTGGAAAGGAGAGTTGACATATGAAGAGAAAAGAAGTGATGCTACACAGTGTGTGGAAATTGTCACAAGTGGACAGAAAAACAACTGTGACATAATCAAAGTCCCTTTAAGATAATCCTTCTGAGCTGCGGAGTAAGGTTGGGGCACATTACAACTCAGCAGTGTTTTAGAGTAACTGAGTAGATTTACTCAAGTACTGTACTTAAGTACAATTTTGAGGGACTTAGACTTTACTTGGGTATTTCAATGTGTTGCTACTTTGTACTACCCCACTAGAATTCTGAGGTAAATGGTGTACTTTTACTCCAGTACATTGCCTTTAGTTACTTTGAAATACGTGAAATATAATCAACTCTTAAATCAGACTTTAGTTAGACCTGTAGTAAATTCACAAGCTACCCTGCAGTATACAAAGTCATGAAGCTTTACCAGCTTTGATAAACAGTTTAATAATATAATATAAACATGCAATTTGTATTATATTGAAATGGGTCAATCTGCATAATGAGTACTACTTTAAGTATATTTGTATGCTGATTCATGATTTTACTTGAGTAACATTTTGATTGCAAGACTTTTACTTGTAACAGAGTATTCCTACACTCTGGTACTTCTTCTTTTACTCAAGTACAAGATCTGAATACTTCTTCCACCGCTGCACCTCAGCAAAGCACCCTTCATGCTCTATAATGACAGGGCTGCAATTGGAACAACAAGCGGGAAAATGCAACACTTTACCACGAAATGGAAATAAGAATGACCTATGACCTCCCAACGGACAATTGATAATGTGCATAAATAATACCTGCTTAAAAAGGTAATTAAACCTAATTGTTTTTGTTGACATAGGACCAGCGTTTAGCAAGCAACACTTGGTTTACATTATACACATTTCATTCAGAATGCATATGGCTGTGTTACAGCAGAGAGCAGCTTTGTAACACCGGGACTGTCGTCACCATGTGCACCTGGTCGGAAAGCGGATATGTAATTTAGCCTGCTAGCTACACTGGGTACAAGTATAACTAAGCAAATGGGCGAATTAGCTTTTATTAAAGTGCATAATTTTCTGCAGGGGATATGCTTTTAAAAAACCAGCTCTATGAAGGGGACAATTCTTTCCGGTGCAGGAAATAGTCACTACCCAGGCTAGCTTGTTCGCATTTAGCGCTAGCAGCATCACCGTCACAGTTTCAGCACTTAAAACCGAAATAAAATCCCAATTAACTGCAAACTGTGTTTTGTATGTAACTATAACTATCCGAAGCCCCCGCAACACCATTTATAACCAACTGAAATAACCATAGCTCTCCAATAATCCGTTGTCTATGCTAGCTAGCATGTTAGCTGGTTAGCTATGTTGTCGTTAGCTAGCTAGAAGGGAGCTGCCATGTTAGCAACAACAAAATAAAACGCCCGGCTTTACTGTAGTGCTTCCAAAGCTAGGTGTTCATATCATATGCTTACCGTTGGACTGCAGATTTATATGAATGTGTGTCCAGCTGCTTCCAACTGAATGTTGGGCGTGCTTAATTGAGTCAGGGTATCGAACCAAAACAAATGCTAATTGATGTTAAACCTCATTCAATGAAGTCAGGTGTGCAGGAGCCAGATGTCACCTCCTTGAGAACTTTGATTTCTTTTAGGTCTTCCGGTTCAACGAACAAATGAAACACTAAACATTAAGTATAGATTGCAGACAGACATCTGTGTGAAATCGACACGAATATCTATAAGAAGTGAAAAAGAACGAGATGCGCTGAGCCGGATCACTGCAGATTTTTCGCTCTCATGTCTACAACAAGTCCGTCGCGCAGCAATGGCGTCATAGAGAGTATCATCAGGATCTGATCAGGATAAGGGTTTTGGCCCCCCACTTTTTCTATTGACACAATTGTTGTATTCAGTCTATGGAGGTTGTATTTTAACAATTGGATTCGGTATGAGTTTATGAAAGTTATATGTTTTACCGGGTGGTGTAAAGTACCTAGGTACATTTACTAGTAGCCTACTATAGTGTACAATGTTGAGATACTAGTATTTTACTTGAGTATTTAAACGTTTTGCTACTTTGTACTTCTACTCCACTTCAATTCAGAGATAAATTGTGTAATTTTACTGCACTACATGTATTTATTACCTTTAGTTACTTTGCGGATTTGGATTAATGATGTGAAATATAATCAAGTCTTGAATCAGACTTTAGTTCCATCTGGAGTCAATTCACAAGCTACCCTGCAGCAGCCCTGCAGTATACAAAGTCATTCAAACTAGCTGCACATTTACCAGCTTTAATAACACTTTAATGATCAATCATTACAAAACATATCATATATATTATTCTGACATGGACCAATCTGCACAATGACTAATTTTACTTTTGCTACTTTAAGTATATTTTAATGCTAATACTTTTCTACTTTTACTTAGGTAACATTTGCAATGCAGGACTTTTACTTGTAACAGAGTATTTCTAGACTCTGGTACTTCTACTTTTGCTCAAGTACAATATACTTGAGTACTTTTTCTACCTCTGGTTTTACAAGAAGTAGTAGTAATACTTTTTATGGCAGTAGATTAAACATTTGTTCAAATGACATCATCTCTTGAAGAAGAATCTCTGTGTTTCTGATAACGTTATAGTTTGGGTCACAACTTAAAACACATGATAATAAAGCTATATTTGACAAAACTAGAAATAGCAATGAGATGAGGTATTATTTGTATCAAACTATAATTTATTGTAAATATTCTGAAGCTTATTTCTAACTGCTGTACCAAAAGGTGGCAGCATAATCATTATGACGTTGAACAAATGCCAGCATTTCTAAAGCTGCACACTAGCAGCCTAGGGTAGAATATTGCATCAAATAACATTCTGTGCAATTTGTGTTTTGCTATTTTGAATGCAATAATTTGGACAGTATATAATATTATATGACAGAAAACAGCTGCTTAAAAGAGAAGGGGAGTTGTGTAAAATATAAATAAAAATCTATGCGTAACACAAAATATATAAACATTTACATTTTAAAACTCTTTTCACAGTTAAGACTGTGAGGCCAGACAACAGATTTGATGAATTACAATAAAAAATCAAGATGGTTTTAAGATTCTCCGAGTTGGAAAAAAAAAAAAAAGGGAACATTATTCTCTCAAATTAGTTAATTTGGCTTCGAAGACATGACCAAAAGTACTCTTCGCTCATTTTAGATTCCGATCTCAATTTTAAAGCTCATTTTAGTTTGTTGACCAAAACTAAATGTTCTTATTTCCAAAGGTAAGACCTGAAATGAGCCACAAGAGGCAGACATTCAGTTTATGCGCTTATTGTTAGTCGTCTTTACTAATTGTAATGGTCTTTATACGAGTCCTCATTATGATCTCTGTTTACTCCTGTGATACTATAACTATGCAAATAGATTGTAAGAAAAACAATAATAAATATTATATGATTAATTCCAGTAATACTCACGGTCGGTAATCATGCAGCAAAAATGTAACAGTGTTAATGGTCAAAGGAAAAGAGGAGAGTCGGTATTCCTTACGTTGTTCTTTATTCAGTGAAACGGTATGGGTAATACAAAGCAACCAAAGAAATAGCAAAAAAACACAGGTTGGTTATATCAATGCAGGATCAAAAGGAATCCATTTGGGGGTAAAATGCTTTTCAACCATTACAGATTTACACATTCACACCAAAATCATGATCTCATTGCATTTTAAAGCAACAGATGGCGCAGGCACTTTAAAAGAAGGATGAGCGGGCATGGAGTTTTAAAAGTTCTGTTGGTCCAAACTTTTCATGACCCTCACAACCCAGGGAAGCTTCGGATCCACACAGAGGGTAGAACCTTTCTTCGTGGTCAGACTGAAACAAATAAGTAAAAGGAGGAAGGAAAGGGAATAAAATAACAGTTTAAAACCAAGTACAAAGTAGGAAATGGAGACTCAAAATCTTATTGTCTGAAATATACTGTATTTAATGAGAAAAGGGACATTTGTGAAGGTTTTTAACTTATTATGCTTATTCTGGTCATTATATCATATAAATGTAAGGATTAACTTACACGGCTGCAGTCCTTGGGCATCTGTGGTCGGTCATGTAATACGAGCGGACGTGCTTTTTGTTCAAACTTCTCGGGTAGTATTCGAAGCAGCAGTCGTCAGGACCACTAGCATCTGGAGAAAGAAAAAGTAGAATGAGTTGAGAAGTGTAACAGAAAATGTTTTAAGTCATAACATCTTAAATCATCTTACTGTTGCAGAACACCGTGGCAAATAGAGCGTGTCCCAGGATGCAGAGCAGGAGGATGTGACTGGTCCTCATGGTGGCCTCTGGAGATGTTTCTGGATGTGATGATGTAGGTTAATATCAAACCGCTCCTCGTCTGCAGGAAAGTGCTTCTGACAAAAAGGTGGTGGGGTGTTGCGTTTATCACGATCAAAAAAGTATTTCAAAAAAAAGAAGGTGTTGCTGGTGTAAAGGAAGGAGGACATTGTGGTTTTAAGGCGACTTTTTGCCTTTTACTTTCACTACTTTAAGTATATTTTAATGCTAATACTTTTCTACTTTTACTTAGGTAACATTTGCAATGCAGGACTTTTACTTGTAACAGAGTATTTCTACACTCTGGTACTTCTACTTTTGCTCAAGTACAAGATACTTGAGTACTTTTTCTACCTCTGGTTTTACAAGAAGTAGTAGTTTGGCAGGTTTCTGTATAAATAAAGAAAACGTGTTCTTAGGTTATTATCACAGTGTTCAACTCAGATTATAAATTGTAAACCTCTTTTTATGGCTGTAGATTAAACATTTGTTCAAATGACATCATCTCTTGAAGAAGAATCTCTGTGTTTCTGATAACGTTTGCCTTATTTTAGATTCACTTTTACACTCATTTTGATGAGACTTTTGTTAAGTTATAGTTTGGGTCACAACTTAAAACACATGATAATAAAGCTATATTTGACAAAACTAGAAATAGCAATGAGATGAGGTATTATTTGTATCAAACTATAACTTATTGTAAATATTCTGAAGCTTATTTCTAACTGCTGTAGCAAAAGGTGGCAGCATAATCATTATGACGTTGAACAAATGCCAGCATTTCTAAAGCTGCACACTAGCAGCCTAGGGTAGAATATTGCATCAAATAACATTCTGTGCAATTTGTGTTTTGCTATTTTGAATGCAATAATTTGGACAGTATATAATATTATATGACAGAAAACAGCTGCTTAAAAGAGAAGGGGAGTTGTGTAAAATATAAATAAAAATCTATGCGTAACACAAAATATATAAACATTTACATTTTAAAACTCTTTTCACAGTTAAGACTGTGAGGCCAGACAACAGATTTGATGAACTACAATAAAAAATCAAGATGGTTTTAAGATTCTCCGAGTTGGAACAAAAAAAAAGGGAACATTATTCTCTCAAATGAGTTAATTTGGCTTCGAAGACATGACCAAAAGTACTCTTCGCTCATTTTAGATTCCGATCTCAATTTTAAAGCTCATTTTAGTTTGTTGAGCAAAACTAAATGTTCTTATTTCCAAAGGTAAGACCTGAAATGAGCCACAAGAGGCAGACATTCAGTTTATGCGCTTATTGTTAGTCGTCTTTACTAATTGTAATGGTCTTTATACGAGTCCTCATTATGATCTCTGTTTACTCCTGTGATACTATAACTATGCAAATAGATTGTAAGAAAAACAATAATAAATATTATATGATTAATTCCAGTAATACTCACGGTCGGTAATCATGCAGCAAAAATGTAATAGTGTTAATGGTCAAAGGAAAAGAGGAGAGTCGGTATTCCTTACGTTGTTCTTTATTCAGTGAAACGGTATGAGTAATACAAAGCAACCAAAGAAATAGCAAAAAAACACAGGTTGGTTATATCAAGGCAGGATCAAAAGGAATCCATTTGGGGGTAAAATGCTTTTCAACCATTACAGATTTACACATTCACACCAAAATCATGATCTCATTGCATTTTAAAGCAACAGATGGCGCAGGCACTTTAAAAGAAGGATGAGCGGGCATGGAGTTTTAAAAGTTCTATTAGTCCAAACTTTTCATGACCCTCACAACCCAGGGAAGCTTCGGATCCACACAGAGGGTAGCACCTTTCATCGTGGTCAGACTGAAACAAATAAGTAAAAGGAGGAAGGAAAGGGAATAAATTAACAGTTTAAAACCAAGTACAAAGTAGGAAATGGAGACTCAAAATCTTATTGTCTGAAATATACTGTATTTAATGAGAAAAGGGACATTTGTGAAGGTTTTTAACTTATTATGCTTATTCTGGTCATTATATCATATAAATGTAAGGATTAATTTACACGGCTGCAGTCCTTGGGCATCTGTGGTCGGTCATGTAATACGAGCGGATGTATATTTTGTTCAAACTTCTCGGGTAGTATTCGAAGCAGCAGTTGTCAGGACCACTAGCATCTGGAGAAAGAAAAAGTAGAATGAGTTGAGAAGTGTAACAGAAAATGTTTTAAGTCATAACATCTTAAATCATCTTACTGTTGCAGAACACCGTGGCGAATAGAGCGTGTCCCAGGATGCAGAGCAGGAGGATGTGACTGGTCCTCATGGTGGCCTCTGGAGATGTTTCTGGATGTGATGATGTTGGTTAATATCAAACCGCTCCTCGTCTGCAGGAAAGTGCTTCTGACAAAAAGGTGGTGGGGTGTTGCGTTTATCACGATCAAAAAAGTATTTTAAAAAAAAGGTGTTGTTGGTGTAAAGGAAGGAGGACATTGTGGTTTTAAGGCGACTTTTTGCCTGCTACAAAACTTTCCGCTGGGTTTTTCAAAGGCTGAGGTAGATTACAGGAAATGCATGTGGTTAAAGAGATGTAGCTCAAAGTACTGACGTGAAATACTGCGAAACCAAATGCTACGATATCACTTCAGCCCTTAATAACTCTAAAGATCTCTTAACACCTATTAAGACACGGAAATTAAGATGTGTTTTGCATTTAAGGGTGATTTATTCCTTTCCATATACGAATACTTAAAAAATATAGCAAATAAAAATGTATAAATAGTTTTAGTGCTCATTAGAAGCTGCTTTAAGTAACGTTTATTGAAGTTTTATTTTATATTGACCTCATTTACCTAATAAGCTCAGCTATAAAATAACAAAACAACAAATTCTAGTGAACAAGAAACAGAAATAATAAATAAAAAACAAAAGATTGAAAAATGAATAAAATAAATAAATATATACATACATAATGCATGAATAAAAATTAAGGCAAGAAAATTCAACTGAAACAAGAACTACTGGAAGTGAAATATTAAAATTGACATAAGATTAAAATGATGTACTCTTAAGTTTGTTTTGAGCGTGTGGTAAGAGCCCACATTAAATATAATAATAATGTAAGGGGGTCAAAAGTCTTGACTCCATGTTCTGATAGTTATTTGGTCAGCAGGCTTTTGGAGTCGAGAAAATTGGAAATGTAAAGTTGATGAGGTCTGTCAAGGGGAAAAAAATAAACATGTTCTACAGATAAAGACACGCTGGTTGAATATGTACAGCTTTTTATTTTTTAATAAAAGCATTGTTTGTATACAGTTCAAGTGAGACAAAGTTGCATGGTCACCCTCAGCCGTCTCCATGTCGCTCTACAGTACAACAGAACAGGTCTCTCCAGGAAGGGGGGGGGGGAGAAAGAGACAAATCAAAACAAACAAGAAATTACAGCACATTACATTTTCAAATTAGTTTGATTGAATTTTGCTTCATTGTGGATCACACAGTGGTGTTTTGTTATCGGAGGAGGGTAGTGTTGGTGAAAATGCCACTTCACACAAACACACTTGCATTGTCACGACTTGAGCTCGAAAAAGGATCAAAAGCAAACAACTCGTTTAAACCTGCGATTGATGACAGAAAGGGATGATGCGAGGCACAACTCAAAGGCTTAAATGTATGTGCAAAAAGCTTTATTGCAGTCCTGCGGTGTGTCACCACACTGGGGGGGGGATTGCATCGAGAAGAGTGATCAGAAAGTGTGCTGCATGGTGCTTAGCTGACGCACACACTGAAACACAGACAAGCACAACATGATGGTTTACAAATGAAAGGCGCTTCCTGTTTTCACACCCAGTGCTCCCGTTATACTTCAGCTGCAGTCCAGGCATGTAATAAAGTACATTTAAGCTAGATAGTACAGGAAACAGGAAGTAACACAAAAGTTCCTCACGAGGAAATGCCGTTAGCAGTTTCTGTGCAAAATGGGCAACATACACGGAAAAAAATACATTTATCATCCTGTACGGGATCATAAGTAAGATGGTCCTTCATTTATTAAGATCAACAAATGCCGAACCAGTGTCAACAAATAGATTGATTTCAAATCTCAACAGACAAAAAAGTAATTCTACTAATTTTTACCCGACCTCTCATTACTCATCAAACCAATGCTGGTAATAAAAGCTCAACCACCACTGATCTGAATACTGGCCCCGCCCCCTGCTGGTCGGGACACATCCACCACGTTGTGAACGCAGCCACATTAAGGGCCTGCACACAGAGAACAAGAGCAGCCACAGAGCTCCACAGGTGTTTACTGACGGCCACATGTGTTCACAATAACAGGAAATCTGAGTCCAAACACGTTGGTAAGAAAAAAGACACACTTGCCACCTTTTATCGTGTCTAGTCGATTCTATGAAGCGCTTTCTTGCTTTAGTGACCGAGAAAACTTGATGAAACTATCACCATAAACCATACATACTCGATAAAAGCCGGGCAGTTTGCTACAGAATGTCAAGCTGCTGTGTCTTAGATTACAGCGCCTACAGTATGTACTTGCAAGAGTGCATATGACGACTTTTCTATCTGTTTAGGGCTGTTACTACTTTCATTGTTCAAATCGAGTATGTGCTTGTGGGGGAGAGGCTCAGCGAAAACCCTTCATTTGACTGGAACAAGTCCTGTTTTGGATAAATATGAATAAATACAAACTTTAAAGACTTCACACCCACACCAAGACATCAGGAATCAGAACACTAACAAGCTGAAATGCACCTCAAACATTAGGGTGGGGGTCCAGTGTGACAATGACTGTGTTTTACAGCAGCATCATCATTTACTCCAGTGTCATCGACATAAATAATCTGCAAAACTAAATTTTACAGGCAGTTTACGACCTCCTTTTAGAGGTTTTAAAACAAATGTAACGGTGCTCTCGCAGACACCAATTTGTCTTCAGCATGAAGGCGACGTGCATTTCATAGATGTATAACTCGTGACAGAGTTGACTTCATGGAATGGAAAAGGAAACAACACAAATTAAAAACACATTCAAAATCAAAGTGAAGGAATGACAGAAGATCTGAGAAAAATAAGGTGCAGAAACTAAGAGATATAGCTGAAGCTGTGACTCGGGAGATGTGGAGATTTGTTGCACTAAAAAGCCACATTTAGAGAAAAGACGAGTGGAAGTGTAGCTAGAAAGATCGACAGCATAGAATTCAAATTAGAGTGGAGGATTAAAGTTGATTTCCTCTGGTGTGTGTGATACATTCTTCAGCCTCTACCAACTACACTTTCCCGCCTCTCGCTGGGCCTCTGAAGGGAGGAGGGGTGATGGGAGATAAATAAGGCCTCGTGTCCCTTCTCTCTCCCCCTCCAGGGTGCTGGTTCCTGTTAGAGCAGCGAGGCAAGAGGTTTATCTCAGACGTGTCCCGCTGAGGTTAAAAGTCTTGCTCAGGTCCGTACTCTGCCTGCTGAGAGTCCAGTTTGATTCACCGAGAGCTGGAGGGGACCTGGTTTCCTCTGATCTCAGATCAGCGCTTCAGCACCGGGCTGCATCGCTCCGGATCTTTCTGTAGCGCCTGCAGGACCTGAGAGACACAGAAACAGTTAGAGATCCACCAATCCACTGGCCATGACTAAAGCTGGCTGATAATAGGACATTCATTTATTTGTGGCCCTTGATATTGTCACTATATTTTAGGGTTGACTATTGATGCTCTCAGGAAATATTTACACAATGTGGATATTTCTGGTAAATCCAGAAATCAGAAGACTTTATTTATCCTGGGGTGAATTGGGTTTTATTTCTTAGTTGAATAAATTAAAAGATGAATAAAAATAGAAAAATGTAATCAAAATATTGATATAACAATAACATAAGTTACAAAAATAAGGTCCAATAAACAGATAAGAATAATTGAAAGAATATTTCTATCAAGAGATAAACTAAAATAGAATAAACATATGTATGTTAACTAAAGTAGTTAAAGTAAAGATGTGACCATAGTACTACGATATCTAATGTATATAGATGGGTGTATTATTTTAATATATTAATGCTAAATTAAAAACCAGAAAAATCAACACTCACGATACCAATTTCTAAGATGCCTTATATCAAAGTACTGATATCATATCAATATATATATTGCCCAGCCCTAGCACCAACCCAAAGCCCTCCAATGTAACTCTCCGACATCCTACCTGCGCCCACTTCCTGTTGCGGCTGGTCATGTGGATGGCAGTGATGTGCTGGAAGAGCTGATCCGCTGGGATGAGGTCGGGGAGGCGGGTGAGGAACTGAGCCATGTGGATGAAGTCCATGGGGGAGAGGACGTCCTGGTAGAGGCGCAGCAGCCCCAGCCCCGTGCGGAACAGGAACTCCTCATGGTCTCTGCAGAACACGTCCCACACCCGGCACGCCAGGTCCAGCGGCAGGGACTTACTGTACAGAGTGAAGATCCTGCAGGGGGGGGGGGGGGGGAGATACACGGATCAACTACAGCAGATTAAAACAAGAGACAAGCACGTGCACTGCAGGAAGTTAACAACTCACCAGTCGATTAAATAAATATCAGGGGTCAAGTTGTTTTTCTGGAAATGTGCAAAGAGCTTTGGTAGATTTTCTTCAAAGAACACTTCAAAAGCCGCAAAGTAAGTCAACATCTGCAAAGAGAGGAGAAGGTGGTCTTAAAGAGGGGTAACACAGAAACCACATGAGTGTTCAACAAGTCATGTGTGGAGGGGGGCCGGTGATTTCTGTGGTGTGTGGCGGCTTCAATTAGATAGACCTGCAATTGTATAAAAAGCTGTTGTTTCTCGTGCTGCATGTACTACTTTGCCAAGTTAACTAATAGTAAATATATATGCGCGGAGGCTTCTCCTTGAGTCTTAAGAAAGTAATGCCAGTAGAGTACAGCTTCCAGTTTAAATGTGAATATTTGATTATTTCCTCAGTGATCTGCAATTTAATTATATTATGGTTTGGGACTGTTGGTTAAACAAAATAGATGTTTGAATGATTAAATTAAGAAGATAATTGACAGATTTATCAATTATTACCGGTAGTCATTTTTTGTTGCAGCCCTACCTTGGAATACGGGTGTAACGATAGCTTTGATATTTAGAATTGAAATATTAATGTCATGTTATTAATAAACATTTGGTTAAACCATGTAAATTGTCTCGCACTTAAATAATATCATCGTGTGTGTGTGTGTGTGTGTGTGTGTGTGTGTGTGTGTGTGTGTGTGTGTGTGTGTGTGTGTGTGTGTGTGTGTGTGTGTGTGTGTGTCTGTGTGTACTGACAAGGCTGTGGTCCACTCTGAAGAAGGCCATCTGACAGGGCTTGTTGAGCAGGTTGGCAAAAGCTATAAAGGCATCGGCTGTGTCCAAGTTCAGGATGAGCACTGCTGCGATGAACGACATGCCCTGCACCTGAACACAAAAACACATAATAGTTTGAACAAGCAAACACAAAACCCCGGTCTGTCGGGGTCTTGTATGTGAAAACAAAAAAAAGTTACCACGAAGCGTATATTTTGACTTCCGCTGTAAAAACAACATCAGAGAAAAAAGTTAACACCTGCTAACGGTAAGTTTTACACTTTACCCTAATTTACACTGATAATAACTCAAAGCACTCTATTCATCTTATTAACTGTAATTAACAATCATAATAAGTTGAGGTTCAATATGAAATGTAAAGAAGGGAACGAAATGCTGATGCAGACAGATGCAAAGGAGAAAACAAAGACGCCTGCACAGAGGTGAATGCATAGTGTGTGTGTGTGTGTGTGTGTGTGTGTGTGTGTGTGTGTGTGTGTGTGTGTGTGTGTGTGTGTGTGTGTTTGTGTGTAGCAGCTAATGGGTTGGGGTCAGTGCAGGAAGTCACAGTCATTTCCACCTAAGTACACACAGCGTGGGACTGCAGTGAGCAGCAGCGAGGTTAGAACCACAGCATCTACAAGTGGCTTACAGACATGCAAACACAAGTTCATGTGAGAGGAAAAGCATCCAACACTTTTTTTTCTAATGGTACTGTCTGATTAGAGAGTTTCACACTGGAAAAACACTGAAGATGTGAGGCATTTTGCGTTTTACAATTGTGGAAATTCAGAGAAAGTGACCACAACCACCTCTAGGAACGTGTAGCTGACATCAATTTACACATTCATCTAGTTCTGTGAATCTGTTGCTATTATATGCCAAATAAAATGAATATCAAACAAAACCTATATTATCCATTTATTGATATTAACAGAATTTAAATTACGGGTGCAACCATGCATATTTGACTGACATGGTTTTAACATACCTGTTTTGACACCTGTGCTATTTGCACACTTTTGAAAATAGCTACACCATAGCTATTTATTTGTTAAGTTATCGAGAAAAATATTTCCAAAAATACCTATGAATTCAATATATAATCAAATGTATCCCCGGTTGTAAATAGCATTGTTGACTATAGACACCGGGTGCAAATAGCATCTGCCATCAACATTTCAGGTTGCATTAAACCAGTATTCTCTTGCTAATCATCATATTTTTCTGAAAAACTACTAATAGTGTGAAAATAAAGTTTTAATCACTTTAAATTATGAACAATTGAATAACATTTAGAAGCTTATCCTACGCTTATAAAAAGCTAAATTGTAAAAAAACATGAGGTTAAAATTATTACTTTAAGTTTTGGTTGTTTGCAATATGCAGCCAACAGAACTTTGAGATGACACCTCACACTTAATGGAAACCAAATATTGGAACATTCCAGTCATAGAGACCACAATCAAACTGTAGGTGTTATGTGGGAAGTCTGTGCTGTGTCATATTTAACCTTCATGATAGGCAAGTGTTACTACTGCAAGACCTCAAAAATACACGATGGAAAAAAAGAGATGCAGGCATCACACATGCATACAGACCCAGAAGACAATATCTAATGTCTACCTACATTAAAAGGCCTTTGTTTGGGACTATGTGACAGCTTTTCTTAAAAGTACACAAAGTGAGACAAAAAGCATTCAATGTGCTTGTGGAACACATAAGGATGCAAATGCTATGTTTTGTGTGTGGGACTTACGTAGCCGACGTCTGGCCGGTAACAAGTGTATGCTCCCAGAATGCTGTGCAGCACATCGTGATATGGCCCGCCCTGATGTAACAAAAAGAAATTAAGAACCAACAGGCATAAAGTACACTCAAACACACACCCTGTCCCGGCATTCAGTGTCTGATGATACAATAATATCAGAGTAATGTTACAGAGGATCCATAGTATTTAATAAAAAGGCTGATGAGACATTTCCTTTGAAACAGAAGTATTATAGGATTGCTGAGCTTTTCTTCACTGACCTGCTGGAAGATACAGAGGTGGGGGAAAGTTCTTGAGATGTCCAGCTTGATGAGCTCCAGGCTCGACTCCCGATCTGACGAACCAGCATCTGGAAACACGGCAAAACATTTAGAAACCAATAAATGTATTTGTCATTTAAAAAAGGGGCCCTGTTATGCTTTTTGGGATTTCCCTTTCCTGTAGTGTGTTTATGTTTTTGTTAATGGTCTGTAAACTTCTAAAGTTCCCTTGCGCGCACACACACACACACACACACACACACACACACACACACACACACACACACACACACACACACACACACACACACACACACACACACACACACACACACACACACACACACACACACACACACACACACACACACACACACACACACACACACACACACACACACACACACACACACACACACACACACACACACACACACAAAACTAATAAAAGGGGGAGTAATCGGGCAGTTCGATGTGTGTAGAGGTGTGTGTAGTTAAAACGTAACAGCCTGTGGTCACTCTTTAGCTGTTCAAATGAAGGTAAACACAGTGTAGGCGGTGCGTAAAAGCTCTTTGAGCGCTGGTGCTGCTCTTCTCTCAATTGCACGTCCCGCTGTCTCCTGGAGTGACCACACACCCCTGACCGAAATGTCCTTAAAATGAAGTCAGAGTACGAAATATATCTCAAATAATTTATGCACTGTCATTCCCCACGTAAACATAACAGTCACTCTGCAATGAAACGGTTGTCTCCTGTGCGCTCCACTTCCTCCTTGGCGCACCGATATTAACCCGTTATCCCGCCTTTTTTTCATGTCCCTTTGGGGGATCCGCACATTGTGCCTGACTCAATAATAATACAAAATAAAAAATAAAATAAAAAGAAGATGGTGAATCCAGTCGAGCATTAAGCAACTTAAGAGCTGGATATTATATTTCCCTTTGTGGGCTCCAACAATCCTGAGATCCAAAAGGCTGCATGTTGTGAATTGCTTTAAATAAGATACAGCTGGAGTTGGTGTTTATGACCAATGGGAATAAAAGGAGTGTCAGACTTTACAAAGCTTTTAAAAATACATATTTTAGAAAAACAAAGACCTAAAAAAAAAAAAGGTTTGGACAAAGCTGTAACAAAGTGACATCACTCTGTAACACTCGTGCTTCGATTGGCTAGTGTTCCAAAACATTGTACGTGACAGGCAAAGGGGCGGGACATCTTTAAGAGGTTGACCAATCAAAACAGAGCTGGCCAGCTAACCAATCAGAGCAGACTGGGCTCTGGTTTCAGACAGAGGGTGAAAAGAGGTGCTGCAGCACAGGCAGTATGAGAACAATAAAGAGCTTTTGAACATTAAAGCATGGAGACATGTCCCATTAGAGACACTACATACTGATATGCACCTGAAAATGATCATAATAGGGCCCCAACAGCATAGGAAACAGCCACAGGATTTTCTCTTTTCTTTACCTTCAGCCTCTAAGGACGGTGCTGGTGTTGTCCTCCACTTCTCTTTGGCCCGGGACAGACAGATGTCATACAGCTCTGCAGGGTCACATAACACACAACAATCGATGAGAAAAATAGAGGGCGACAACAGAAAAAGTGGAGAACATGATGACTGGATAGATCCACTTCAGATGATATAAGGATTCACATTACTCTGCAGCAGTAACACTGGAGGTAGGGGTGTAACGGTATACGTACCGAAAATATTCGGTCCGGTACACTTCGGTACACGCGTGTACCGAAGTGTACCGAACAAATATAACGTTAAACGTAAAAAATTGAGAACGTGAACAACTTTTTGGAAGTAATCTCAGGTGCTGCGTCGCAGCATTCAGAGTAATTTGCTCACATTGGGTTCAACACGTCAAAGAGCGACCAAGTCATTTCATTGGACGAGAGGCATACAATGAGAGCTGGTCACAGGGATGCGTTCAAATTAAGTCACTAATTTTAGGAACTGGCGAAATGGCGAACGCAGATAAAGTTGAGCTTGAAAATCCTCCAGCATCATTGAAGTCTCCGGTTTGGGAACATTTTAATTTCGCAGTTACGTACAAGGATGACGGACAAAGACAGGTGGACCGAACCAAAGCCGGGCCGGCTAAAATAACTGGATGGCCTACCTGCCTGTCAGCCTTCCATCTGTGCCCAAACTTATCTCGTGTCCTCATTGGTCATGTGCGCGTTCGTGTGTGTCGGAGGAGGGGCTCTATAAGGAAGTGGCAGATTTCCTCCGGTTGTGTATTTTCAAATTCTAGCGCACTCAAGCTGGTTTCTTCAAAATTACCTACCCCACCTTTAATTATAATTAAAAACCCAAAACAAATATTTTATGTTTTGTGAGTACTAGTGCAGAAAAGTTCAAATACAAATTATTTCAGTTCATCGAAATGCTGCAACCGTAATGTTTATTTTATTTTGTATTTATTTGAGTGAATACATTATTCACAGTTTAATAATAATTAAAAAACCCTAAAAGATATTTTATGTTTTGTGATCATTTTTTCTGTTGTACCGAAAACGTACCGAACCGTGACCTAAAAACTGAGGTACTTACCGAACCGAAATGTTTGTGAACCGTTACACCCCAGTCTGGAGGTGATTAAAGGAAAGAGATCTCCCTCCATTACCAGAAGAAATCCATTATGATGCTACGTTAGATAGCCTGGGATGTGTTGTGACCACCTGTGGCTGCCCTCTAGTGATGAGCTTCTGGATCCAAATAATGAGCTTTCTGAGACACGGAGCTCTGGTGTTATTGTATATACTGTTTTTCTTGAACAATGCAATAAAGTGCTTAATAAAGGAAATAGAACCAGAAATGGTAAATCAGATTGAAAAAAGGCCAAAGGAAAAGAACACAGAGGAACTAGATAATACAAAATAAAATAAATAGTATTAAAAGCATTAAAAGCATTATCTATAAAACATTTCAGACTTGTTCTAATGATCCAACAACGTGATTCAATTGGGCTTATATGAATGATTGGGGGGGGGGGAATGTTTTTGTTTAATGTTATGTCAACTGACTGGGAGGGGGTGAGATAAATGGATTTCGTCACTCTTATAACTCTTCATCTCTTTTATGGATGATTATGCTCTAGGTGTAACCACAACTCTCATAATTCATAGCCTACATTTGTTCACCGTTTGGCAAATTGTCAGCTATCACTGGAATATTCCAATAAAAAAAATAAAAAAAGATGATATTTTCTGGAGTTCTGGAGTTCTAATCAGCGTAGAATGTTCCTTTGCAGATTAACTGACATTTGCTTGCGTTGACATCGGAAACAATAGATATAAGTGACATCCTCAGGAAGTATAAGTAACTCTGCATCTAAAAATATGAGTATCATCTTAGTGTGTCACACCTTACTTTTATCATGCACTTCTGTAACTTGAGTGCCACTAGAAGAAATATAAACCTTAGAAATGCAAGTAGTAGCATTAGCAGCAGCATTAAACCTAGGAATAATGGCACTGAGCTTATGAAAAGACGGACATGTTTGAAGGGGACTGAGCTTTGTGTGTGTTTGTGTATAGAGTGTATGTGTAGTGATAATACTGTTTCAATTAACATAGATAGAACTTGTGAAATCTATCTATCTATATATATATATATATATATATATATATATATATATATATATATATATATATATATATATATGTGTGTGTGTGTGTGTGGTCACAGGTTGGTGTGTACCGTGTGTGATGTTGAGCTCGTTGCCCACGGCCAGGCTCCACACTTTGCCCCGCACACTGGGGGGGATGCCCTGCCACCACAGGTCCCTCACGCGTCGAGAAGTACACCTGGAGGAAGGTGAAGTGTGTTAAATGTTGAAAAATAGACACACCAGAGGCTGCTTCATAACTGCGTATCATAGAGGAGCATCATTCATTGATTACAGCCACAAGGGGGCAGTCATTTCCTCCACTTCTGAAGATTCATGATTCAAAGGTTTATTGTCATAGCATTCACAGTGAATTCACTGACTCCACATTAAGTGCAGGACTTGACTCCTCTTCAAAATAAAACTTATCCTTAACCCATGTACTCATTGTTTATGTTTACTATATTGTCAAATAAACCAAAAGTCTCTACAAACACCTCAGCAAAGTACATCTGAGATATTACACCTGTACATGTAGGAGTGGCAATACTGCATAACTTTATGACAAAGGCTCTGAATTTATTATTAAAATCAACATGCTGGAATGAATAGGTGCCAGTTCTGCTTGCTTAACAGGTTGTGTTCTGTAGACCTCATTATGAATCATTATGTGTTTGCATGCTCGCCTACAGCAGCTGCTCAGTGTACGCTCTAATGAGGTGACACAATAACTGTGACACAATAAATGGCTGTGTACTGATTTGATGCACTGATAAAAAGAATGGCATATATTAAATTCCCATGTAGGCCTAGAGGTCTTCATATCTTACTAATCATTTTACACAGGACTTAATAGATGACTTAAATATATACTGATTGTGTAATGCATGTTACGCTAAGTGCAACACACATACAATTCATGTATTAAACTGCTGGCTGACTGTGGTTGGGGTTTAAACAACGATACGCTAAGATGTTCAGTTATTTAAAATGGTGTTTTCATTATGATAACATCCTCATATGTTTGCCAGGATTTTAAGTGCGACTCATTCATCAGCATAAATGTGGCCACATGAGGCAGCGTAACTAACACAAAGCTGCGCATGTGAGTAGAGTTTTTGCTATGGGTAAATGACAGTAGAAATGATGATTTGATATAAATGGCCCAACTGTGCTTTGTAATTGATGGAAAATCCTTATTTCTGTCATCATAGACTGAGTTATTGTACTCACGTTGTGCTCCAGTTGGGTAAGATCTCCTGGTTCCAGATCTGGGCGGCCGTGCCGATGCTCTCCTCCAGCTTACACCGGACCTCCAGCTGCTTCTTCCTCTTCTGAGCCTCCTTCAACTCTGCAGACAGGAGTGAGGAGAAATGTGGTTAGAATCAAATAAAGGAAACGTTAGAAAGAGCTATGATAAAAACAACATGTCAAGATATACAAATTATTTTAAGTTCATTTCCACATCTGTGCAGTAATCCTGACACGGCACCATTAAAAGTAACCCGCACTGTGCATACATAAAATCTGCATTGTTTGTACAAATTACTTTGACCTGCACTCGCATCTGCACACATACAAGTACATATATTTAACAATACAAACCCAAATATGTATATATGTTCATTCAACTGATCAACGTTTACATGTGTGATATCTTGTTTAATCATAACTATATAATTTAAATTTGTATTTTCTGTATTATTTTTTTTTACCTAGTGAGAATCTGTACTGTCCTGTTTTTCATGCTCACTCTGTTGCTGCTTTAACTCCTCAATTTCCCCACAGGGATAAATAAAGGTCCATCTTATCTTATCTTATACAAACTAAAGTGTATTGCATTTAAATTGTGAGATTTGCACTAAATATTCTCTGTAATTTTGTAACATTGCAAAGTCATCCCACGGGCCGGATTGGACCCTCTGGCGGGCTGGTTTTCCGTGTGCTTGACACCCCTGCTCTGAACCTGGACTCCTCACCTCTCTTCTTGGCCTGGGCCACCATCTCTTCATACTGCTGTCGGTGCTTCTGGGCCTCCTCGGCGGGCTTGGCAGGCAGATTACTGTAACACACATCAATGCAGGGAAATGGATCAGCCACTATGTGTTCTGAGCTTCACTTGAATTATTCATGTTGAGCTAGCTTGCATGGAACAGCACAAAGTGCACCCTTAATGTGCTCTATATTAAAAATACACATCTCCAAGACAACTGGACTATTTGTGCTGCTGAAAACCAGGTTATACGAGTGAAAGCTCCAGAACAGCTACTAAATTGACCTTTGTAAAGAAAATACATCATATAGCAAAGCCTTTTTTTCATTTTTTAAGATTTGATACACTTATTTTGTAAATATAAGTGATAGAAAGGTATTTCAGTATTTCGTTTTTACACTCCGAATATAATCTACATTTTATTGGGTCTTCTTAGTGGGAATCACGTGATTTTAAATGTCACTGTGTATACGCTTTTCATTAATTTCGGGCTACAAACAAATGGTTCATTTTAATTTAACTAAGGCAATAACACACATGTTCAGTGTTTTTTCAGATGAGTTTCACCAGTAGGGGGTGACAGTAAAGAAGGAAAGGCGGTGGGAGGCTGAGCTCACATTTTGCCAGTCATGGTGTTAGAATAAACTTTCCTTTTGTTCACACAGGAAATCAGGCCAATTGTTTTTACTTACTACGAGCAGAAGTTTTAATCGTGTGGCTGAGCAGCAAAACTGAATGAAAAATTAAGCCTGGAATATGTCTGTGTGTATGCCTATTTTAAGATTTACATTTTTACATTACCTGTTTTACATTTAAGAAAAAAAAACTAGGGTAATGGAGCCAGGCTGAGGGAGGGTCATTAAACTTTCAGCAGCGCCTCTCTTTTACCGACTGTGATACAAACAGGGGGAGCTGGAACAATACTGAATGGGGTCTAATTACAGAGGAAGGAGGAGTGATAAAGGAGGAATGAGGGGAAGATATAATAGAGGCGACATACGTGGCTATACTGTCTGAGAAGCAGTGAAGAATGTGGGACATGCTAATATCCCACAGATATTCAACTACGCCACAGACAAGTGTCAGTGTTTACATACGCAGGTCTGTCCTCCAGTATGAGTGCGGTGGTGGACAGGGGCTCAAAGTCCAGGTTTTTCCTCACAGTGTGCCTGGGAGACGTCGGGTTGCCAGGTCCAGCTCTGCCACTCTTTGTTTCATATTCCTGTGGACAAAAAAACCCACATTTAGACAAAAAAAAAAAGCTTACTTGGGAGTTTTAGAGGAAATACAGTCTGCTTTTGCTGTTCATGAGATGTGAGCAACATTAATACACACAGCGGAAAATGTGGTGGATTACTTGCTTTATAATCCATGTCAAAGTACATGAGTAAATTGCCACAAGCTGACCTTAAAAAGCATGTTGTGATCAGACTCAACTGCTAGGATGTAATAGCTGGGGAATCATTTTAAAAACATAATGAGAACTTTTTGTGTACGTTACATCACACAGAAACACTGAGGCATGTCTTAACCTTGTGACAAGGCTCTTTGGCCTTTGAGCATTTGTCAGCTGGTGTCTAATGAGTGTTGGCCTATAGGAAGAGGAGGCCATGTGACTTTCAGTATGAAACAGCAACCAACACAAGGTTTACTACCAGCTGACTTCTGTGTTTGTCTTAAAGAGCACACACAGTTCAGGGAAGACCTTTAGATAAAACCCAAGATTGTCTGGTTAATTTAAAAGCCATTGTATTTAGGACGAGTGCAATACAAGCACACATACACACTACGTACTGTGTGTCCAAAATGGCCTGCAGTGTGCATGGAGCTGGTTAATAATGTAGGCAGCTTAACACAGCGCTGCCACAGGGCCGTTCACATTGGTCACAATACAGACAGGGAAATCTATTCTCCACAATAGCTGTGTATGCGTGTGTGTGACAGATGCTGTCCACGTTTACTATCCGCCTTTCTGTCGCGTTTTTTTTGTTTCCCAAAGCCAGGGGGAGCAATAAAGTTAATTGAATAAGACCCAATAAGGCAGGGCATCAGAGATTAAAAGTAATAGACATAAAAGACAAATCCATCATGACCTATTGATAATAGCACCTAACAGAGAGTTAAGTTCTCTACAAGGTTAATGAAATAGGCCATAAAATAAAAGAATAAGCAGTCAAAACAATCTATATATATAAGTGCTCAGCTGTGTGAGTCTTAACTTAGGCACCACAAGCTAGATGATAAAGTCAGCATGCTCACACTCTTACAAATACAATGCTAACATTTTAAGTTTAGTAATGTTCATCATCATAGTTTTTGAAAATAGTCCCACATTCTAGAAGTTAGAACATATGCTTATTTCTTTCTTGCAGATTCTTAAATGAGAAGATAGAAACTCTCGCATTTCTGAATGAAAAATCAAGTTGAAGAATAGTTTTGCTTGAAACTGGACTCGTTAGCCCAAATTTTTCAAAAGATAAAATAAATATACCTATCAATACCTCTCATTGAATGAGAAGGGCATTATTTATATTTAAAGCACAAATATGAGAATGGTACCAATTTTAACCAACTTATTCCAAGAAAGCAAAAAATAGATTGAATTAAATAAAAACATTAGAAAGTGAAAATTCGCCAGTTGCCAGTGTCTCTACCTTTGCAGAGACCACAGAAAAGCCAAAAGGTGTCAAAAAAAAAAGGTGACCAGATTACAGAGTAATAGCAGGGTATCATCTTATCTACACTTAGCAGGGACGCAGAAGAAAAAACAGGACCAGAGAAAGTCAAAGGGAAAGCCTGACAGTAGAATGCCTCTCCTGAGGATTGAGCATTAGTGGAAAGCAGTTGACACAGAAGACAGAAATAAATGGTGAATTGAGGATGAAAGTCAAGAGTGCTAAAGGAAGTGAACTCCCCCGTCACTGGGAAATGGAGGTCATTCATGGGTAAGCCTGCACTCAGCACTGGGATGGGAGTAGAGTGCTACACAGAGGGCTGAGTCACCATTCTTATGTGTACTTTCCCTATTTCTTTGCCATCTTTATCCTGACTTTCATCTTCCCTGCCGTTTGTCCGTCCCTCACTCCCTTAGAAGCTTAGTGACTTCCTGTGGAGCCAGTTGTTTACTACTGTAGCTGGAAGGCTAACCTTTATAAATCTAGCTAGCTGGAAACATGCTAGCACTACTAAGTCAGAATAGCCCTCTAGCTAGATTGTTAATGGTCAGTGAGCAAGAAAGCTAGCTTGGTCGCTAATGGGCCTTTTTCTTTTTCTTTTTTTTTTTAAGAGGAAAGGAGGCTAGGATACTTCCTCCATTTATGATTCAGTTTAAAAAAACACATATTTGGGTAGTTTTGTTAATCATTTATTGTGCAGTTAACAAATCCCCAGTTCAACCAGATTAGCTTAATGTTATTTTGAGAAACAGACACATTCACAAAACAATATGTCCCTTGTGCGAATGGTTGACCAGGTATTGATTTTCTTTGTGCTTTAATGAACAGGTTACATGGATGTGCTGCTGATGCGCATTTCAAAGACAGTGTGTACCCGAGGGAACCTCTGCAGCTCGATAAAAAAAGGTAAGCTAGGGTTTAGGACCCTGACAATAGATGAATACTGCAGAAAGAGAGAGGGAAGACGACAAGAAGGGAGGTAGATGGGGGAGGGACCATTTGGCATCTGTCCAGCAGCAATGCAGGTGCTACCAACAAGGTGAAACACAAGACATAATGTGTGTGAAGCTGTACCGAGAGGTGTATAGAAGGGGAGGTACATGAGGTGAATGGTGCAAACAAGTATGTGAGGTTGAGAAACTCCCTACAATGAGACATTAGCTAAAACAATAACAATGGACTGATGGTGCAATATCAAGACACTGGAGCTGAATCCGGTAAAGACTAACCACATTACATTCCTTCTCCTCTCGACAACTAGTTCAACTGGTGAATCAGCACTTGGGCTGAACGTTATCTGACTTCAAACAGCTCCCTCACACAGAAAAACATTTATAAAACTTTGATTCATACAGATTTTGAAGCTCGATCATCTCAGTATTTATTTTTTTCATATCTATTAATGAAGTTACATTCCTGTGAAAAGCCATCTTGCATACATAAAGTATGTATGTATGTATATTTCTCAACAACGGGAAGAAACGCCCAGGGTAGAACTTTATTCTTTCGTTGTATTAGCTTTAAGCTGTTGCAAAAGCGACTGTGTCCCATGATAACCTGGTGCCAGGGCAACCGGCTTTGTCATGCTGGCTCTTAGTTGTTCTCCAATTTCCTGTTAAAGCAGCAAGAGCTCTCTGGGTGACTGACTGGCTTTCACGCTCACTGCCAGTGTTCTTTATGCTTTCAAACTAAAAGAAAGAGATGTTTTTTAAACTATTTTTACACCATGTGACCCTAAAGTCTTACAAAGGTAACGGCATGTTTTGCAAGTTCCTTCTATGTGCAAAAAGGAGCTCAGTGTTACAAATGTTGGCAACGCTGTCCTTCTATTTGCTGTGTGTCCATGCAATATATTGTAATGAAAACACTGGCTTTCTAAATGTAAGCTACTGTATGAGACAAGTGGCCCACAGCAGTGTGCCTAGCCTGCTTTCACTACATGCCAATCACAAGGCTTCTAACTGGAAACTGCTTGAGGTAGTCCCAAAGTATTTTTCCAAAGCCCATCAAGTTCAGAGCGACATGTCAATGAGTCAGATGGCTTCTGTGTGGTTGGCAGTGCTACAGGTTCATCAGAACTGTCCAAATTCAACACGGTTATGCCACTGATTTCCTTTAAAAGATGTCAATTACATTACAAAGTAATTTATATATTAGCATTCTCAAATAGGAAAAAGTGTCCTTAAATGGAGCACTCTGCTATGTCCATTTTAAATCAGAATGGGAAAGAAGCACCTTTATATTTGTGTTGAATGATCTCCTAGACTTATGACAATGTCAACTGTTTTAATGAAGTCACATCATCGGGTTGGGTGAGGAACAATCGTAAGGAACAATCTAGACGTGCTAATGCTCTGTTGCAAGTTGCTATCATAAATGTATATTCATAGAAGAAAACGGCAATGGCCCCCATTTAAGAGCTGTGCACAATATTCTTGATTGAATATATTTGAATGAGTTTCAAGCTATGATTCATTTTGGACTCGACCAGCTGAGTAACAGTTACCGCAGGGGAGCTGAGGATTCTGTTAGTAAGGCTGTAATGATCTGGCAGCTTTCTTGAGACTAAATATGCAATATCCAGACAAACAGATGGAACCACGGGCACTGGCGCCAAAGCATTTAAAAAAAGAAAATATCAGCATGCCTTACTAGAAAGCGTAAATAAACACTGATACAGCTGATCTCTAACTGCATCAGCTGGCTATAATCCCTTGACATTCATGCAAAACATAACAAAAACATACTGTCATACTGTTGCACCTATACATTCAATGGAAATGGGTCATCTATTGGTTGGACATCATCAGTCAGGATATAATAATCTTTCTATTCCATCACTACGAAGCAGAGCTACGACAAGCTGAAAGAGAATATCATGTGAAATCCGAGCCATCCTCTTCCTCTGCAGCGTCTCCCTCACGCTCCGACTACCAATGCCCTCTGATTCCGCAAGACAAGGAGACGGGTCACCCATCTCATCCACTTGTCCTCGTCGTGCAAATGCTCACTCACCATGAACGCTGCTGTTCCCTACAGTCCTCCGCTGGGGATTTGTTTCCAAAAAACCTTAGTGTAGCGTCATCGCTGCTCCTGGCAACAAGACACCCAGGAACGAGAAGACGAGGAGATCAGAAAGGAAGGCAGAAGGACAGTCAAGCTGCCAAAAGAGGGACACTCCCCGCATTGGAGAGGATGCAGCAGCAGCAGCATGACACCCCTCTATTTTCCTGCCCCCCCCCCACCCCCTCTGTGTCTCTGAGCACTGACGCTAGCCTGAGCTGCTCTGCATCAGGTCTATGGCTGCTGCTGTGCGTTTGTGTGTCAGCAAATCAGCACCGCCGTCTGTTATTAGTCACCATCGCTGCACTGAGAGGAGCTCTGTGCTCTGCTCAACCCTGGCAGCCGTGCTAATCAATCCCAGAGCAATGGATCAGGTTTCAGTTACTGTGTCTCCTAATCCAGTCAGGAATCAAGTGTTGATGCAATGTACACATCTACTGCTCTGAGAGAAATTGTTCCTCTGCTAATTGGATGTTCCTCACTTTGTGTTGATGCAGTCGTTGCCTAGCAATACTGTAGCTATCACAAGAATAAAACAAGTTTTCATGTTTTTTATTTTGAAGTATTCAGTGTCTCACTCTCAAAAGGGGTAATACCGTGAAATTCCTTTTTTTTTAAAATTGTATTATTGTAATAATTCTTGCAGGAAGTGATGAATTACCTTAATTTGTCGCATGTTTAATTGCCATATTTTGCCATGACAATATTACTTTACTGAGATATACGATGACTTCTTGTCAGGCTATGCATGTAATATTTATCCTTACATGTACTTACCTATTTACTTACATATATATTAGGGATGGGAATTTGAAAGCAAATGTATATTCGACTCCCAAAAAAACGGTTAACCGATTAACCAAAATAAATATAAAAAATTAAATTTTGAAAAATAAATAAATAAATAAATGTTCAAATAAGTATAGAAACCAAGTCACATTTGTCAAATGTATTGAACTGGTGATCACAGTTTGAACAGTTGACAGCTATAGGCCTACAGCTTTCATGCTTAGAACATAACTTGGTTTTTAAATGAAAGAGGGATCATACACGAACAACATAACGGGTTAGGGTAACGTGACCCTATTACAACAGAGATCATCAACCTATAACAGGGCCTATGCACAGAATGCAGCCATTCAATACTCATTCTTCTTTAAGAATATGAGCATGTCTACTCAGGGGAGGCGGGTGCAGAGACAATTCACAATCAGGCCAGCTGTAGAGAAGACCCTCTCAGCTGGAATTTGGGCATAAGATGAGGTTTGAGTCTGCGTGATCTGCGTGTAGGGAGGGGCAGCAGCATATCATTAGCTAGAACTAGCTAGATCTGATGGATTTGGACATAAACGCGAGTGAAGTATAACCGGACGCGAGAGAGAGACCAGCACCTGCAGCTCTGCCTGCTGTGAGGGACCGGTGAGTGGAGCAAAACACACCTTTAGACCTAACACACTTAGCTATGGCACTGTCGTATACATTGAATTATTCCATTTGATAATATGTAATCAACCTAGGCACCCCTCCCAAAAAAAGAAGAAGAAATAACTCATATTCTAATACCTAAATAATTTCGAAACACACACACACACACACACACACACACACACACACACACACACACACACACACACACACACACACACACACACACACACACACACACACACACACACACACACACACACACACACACACACACACACACACACACACACACACACACACACACACACACACACACACACACACACACACACACACACACACACACACACACACACACACACACACACACTTTTAGCTTTAGCCCAATTTATGCATAGCTGACTATCAAAATCACACATGTATTAAAGTCTAGAAGCGGTTTGAATGGCTTAATTTGAAAGTTAAAATGCCTGCTGGGAATATTGTTCAATTTCAGTTCAGCCCTACATCCAAAAACTCAGAAACTCAAACAGCCTGAGCTGCCGCAAAATGTAATTTAGAGTCTCAGCGGGGAACTGAATTTCTTTCTTCAGAAAGCAGCAATAGCATTTCACTGTGCCCAGACATTCTACTGAGGCCCCGAGATATATTGAAGTCCCCAGGCTGAAATGGTGTAAATTAGAATGTAAAAACCTGATTCACAGCATCCTCACAGGGGAAATGATACTGGCTGAAAGAGAACACAATGTGTCCCGGCGCAGCTGTACAATAACCTTGGTAAATAAAGAATTAAACACACAGAGCGAGCTGACCCCGCCCTCGAACAGCGGCAGGACAAAAGCATGAAAACCTAGCCGTGTTAACTGATTCCCCAGGTTCAATATAGGGTTACAGCCACAGATGAGATGGGCTGCAGATAAGAAGCGCAGCGTGTCAGTCTTCAGGGATTCATTTCTAACCATTACAACAAAAGTCAACAAAACAAGGTACATGTTAAAGGGAGGATATGTAAACTCTTAGAACTGCACATTACCGGCCTTTCAACCAGGTTAAAAAGGTCTGTTAATGTGCAGTTCAAACAGTTTCAGTACAGAAGAGAGTGCTATTTCCGTGGTGTCAGACACAGGGATAATGGTAGACCAATAACAGGCTTCTACGGGCTCTAATTACACGCTGTCATCATGTTCTCTGGTTTATTTGACCAGAAGGGAGATGCTGTGGTCTTTAATTGGCTTTAAGACAACCTGACTGCCTTTTAAATGGTGGTCGGAAATAACAAAGGATTGTACAGTCACCAGCTATAAAAAAAAAAAGTACGTTAAAAGAACTATACTTTTTTTATGTTAGCTAGCTTAGCAACACAACACGCACGTAGGACAAATCTTAGAGAAACACTAAACATATATTGATTATGTTATTTTACATTTGAAATGTTTGGGTTTTAAATCAACCCAAGTTACTTCCATCTGGGGAAATGGATAAAAGGTAGCCAAGCAATTGTTATTATAAGTACTTATGTAGCTAAGGGAGCTACATTCTTTATTGGAAATAGTCAGGCTACAGTGACATAACTCTTCAGCTAACTAAAGACAAATTAAAGCTTTTTCCCCAAAAATAAACAACTCATCTTAGGTACCATATAGTACTCCTGAAGATATCTGTAAATGGCCAACTGAAAATAGCAATGCCGCCTTATGCTACAAAGACATTTTGTTAAAGTACATCTATTGTGGTTTAATAAATATTTAGCCCTGTCAAATAAGTTTCTAAGCACTGCGAGTAGTAGCTCGTGCAGTTCTTAAGATAGCCAAAGCAGCTACATGTCATTGATGGGGAGTTCTGTAGCTGAAGGCATTGTACTACTTTTCTACTTTCACTACCATTGTATAGTATGTTACTGATATTTTAGAAATCCATTTCCATAGTGTCTTAAAACAACAATCTTAGTCATAGTTGTATATGTTATCATGAGTCCTTATAATGTTTGTGTACAGCATACACAATACTCCCCTCTGTATTGTCCATGGTAGAGTGATAAGCCCTGCTAAAAGGCATTACTGCATCAAAAGCATTTGCTCATCCATTTGACCTTTGAGCAGCAGCTGTTCTGCACCACAAGCTGCTGCACTGTCCTAATTGAGGTTTTAACAGTGTAAAAGTCAACTATAACCAAAATAACCAACTATTACATTAATGATCTAGGTATAAGTAAGGACAAAATGCAACTTTAAAATCAATGGAGAGATGTAACATACGCAAATTCAAACATAGCAGCGCAAATTGAACGCAAGGAGCATATTATCAAGTAAAACCTGTCAATTTAAGTCAAATGACAGAAATATTCAAAGTCTCTTGTGAGATCTCAGTCAACAAACCACACAAGCACTTCATGATTCAAAATCATGATTCTTGTGTATTTAAAAAAAACTAATTTACAGCTAACGTACAGCAAACATACTCAAAATGACATTGGAATTGACATGTTGGTCTTTGCTTATTGGTTTAGGCAAAACCACAAGCCCTTCCAAACAGGATATGGTTAATAAACACAATGATAGACTGTGTGTGTAAACCTGTAAAAAGAAGATTTCTACCTTCTGTATTCTCTTTGGGTCCTTAACGGGGCCTTCCCTGAGGGGGACCTTCCCAAACAGCTTCCACCCCGGATCCTTCTGCTCCACCGGCCGATTGTCCTTCACCCTCCTGGCAAACAGGCTCCTGGGAGACAAATGGGAGAGGGAATTAGATTGGAGGACAAACATGTATATAATATGAGTTCATTAAAACACAAGGGCAAAGCATAGAACACAAGCTACGATCGCGGTCCTCACTGGGTCCCTCTTGGGGTCTAAAGAGCTGCAGTATATGTGTGTGTGCATGCTACTGCAGAAGTTCACGACTTAGATAAGCTCACAACAGGAATCTGTGGATTTAAAGAACAAAGGGTAAAGGCAATGTGTGACATCGTGTGAGCTGTCAGGCTGGTCAGGGTCATTTAAAGTAGACCTGGACGCATAGAGTGGAGCAGTTATGACTTATTTTTGTAGGCTAACCCGGAAGGTAGCGAGGGCTCCTTCGACAAAAAGCTAATGGGATTTTTCCATTGGATTTTGGAATATTGCAGAAAATAAGATCTGTGGCAAAAAAGTTTATGATGCTTACACGTTTTGTTCAGCAGTAAAATCTCTACATATTAACACCGCTTTAATAAAAACTGAAGCATAAAGCAGAAGAAAAGAGCTAACGTATGCTATAAACAAACTACATCACGGTACCATAACTCCGCTAAGCTAAAGGTAGATGGGGCGACGGGGCGTGATGATGTTTAGTTGTTTGTTTGTTAGCAATCGCCTTTTTTAGGACATTTACCAGTGGGATAGCGGGGTCATTCAAAACGTGAAAATCTTGAAACCTTAAGACCATACTTTAGTCATCTAACCAAAAACGTATTTGAAAAACCATTGAAGAGAAAAGGGAACCCGTCACTGCTGCCTTCATTAAAGAATAGGAACTTTCCAATTGAAATAACCACTAAACTATCAGCTCTGCACCCAAAACTAAAAACCACCTTAACGCGTAAATAGAACATGAATCTGCTCGCTCCGTCCAGCTTCCATCCACCTGGAGTTTGAATACCATATGCAAAGCTTCTGAAAAGCTTCCTCTTTTCAGAAGCATCCACTGTGTCATTTAGCCAGATATTCCTTTCATTTATCCATCAGAGCCGTGTTGTCAAAGAGCGGTTAGTGGGGCTTTAATTAAAAGCTTCAATAGAGCCCTGTCATGAAAAGAAGAAATGAATGATGTGAAATTAAAAACCTTTTCTAACCAGGACACTTAACATAACACACAGAGTAAAGAGGAGTAACATCAAAGAGGGCATATGATGCTGTTTGTCTGGGTTACATCTCATCAAGTGACTCAATGTCAACTGCCTTATCTTATAATCAAGTGACATTGTATTAGTCAAGATTAATAAGCCGTTCCGATAAGGAAGTTGTGATGGCACCATATGGCCAAGTTGGAGATGTTTAAATATTGGCCCATTGTCTACGTATTCAGCATATAGACTAACTAATATATTTGAGAACATGTGAGAATTACACTAACTGGAGCTATACAAATAAACCCGTTACTTATGGTGTAAGAATTCTGACAAGTCATTTACGCTAGAGAAGCTGCCCCGAAAAAGACTTATAGCAGTTGTCTTTTCATGCCAATTTGGCAGTTTTAAAGATATTTTTTGACATTTACTTTCCAATGGAAACATCTCAATCCAACCCCAACCCATTTCCTCCACTGTATTTACTGATACTGGAAAACACAAGATAATGCAAGCATTGGAAGGTATTTCCTCATTAAGTAGGGGACTACAACGTTTAAAGAAGAAGTTGAATGACAACACAGATATGAAAGATCATGAAGCAATTTCTTAAAGGTGCAAAATGCAGTGGCATTATCTGTTCAGCTGTTCCCAGAACTGCACACTGGAATCACAGAACGGGAAATAAGCAACCACTAGATTTGCAACTTTTTTTTCGTGGAAAGATAAGAGACATATGCTGGAAGAAATTAGGCATCAGACACTTGTAGAGCAACATTTTATACTAAGGAATGCAGTCATCTGTGTACGGGAATATCTGATGTTATCAAAGTAACCCAACTCCCCTCTGAGGAAAAGGAAGAAAACATCAGCTTTCAGTTACAAAGAAGAAAGCATCTGATCCAAAGGGAAGATCAGAAAAAGAACAGTGTGACCAATACCAACCAGTGAATTCCAAACTCAAGGTCCACTTGCAAGTTTGTATTTGAGCTTGCACTACCTTTTAACAGTCTTCATCAGCATTCATGTCCCAAGCTCTAGTTATCACCTTTTGTAATGTGCTAAAGTTTGATACTCAGGTCACATGATGACAACAGAACCATCTCTATTTCAACTGAGCAAACTCTATTTGCTGAATAAGACCATTAAGCATGATTGAAAGCTCCGGAAAAATATCAAAGTCTGTAAAGATCCTTCGTTGTGTCAAACTACTATTTCAAAAAGGTCAATAAAGAACATTCCAGCTCAACCAGGGACTTTTTCCAATAACTCGGACAAAAATTGACAATTTATTTTTTTCCAAGGACACGCTGAGGAAAAATAAAGTGCACCCAGGCTTTGAATTAGGGATGTCCCGATCACCTTTTTTTGCTCCCGATCCGATTCCGATCATTTGATTTTGACAATTTGCCGATACCGATTTTTCCCGATCCGATCTTTATGCAATGCATTAAGAGAAAAAAAGCATTCAAGTTGTCCCTTAAGGTTATTTTTTTATTTAAATTGGATATTCTATCCAACATGGATATAGCTTCTTTCTTTCACAGCAGCATTGGATCAGTTCAGTTGTGCAGCATTGGATCAAAACAAAATAAAGCTTATCAGTACTCGTTAGCTTACTGCTACAATTAGACACTGCGCCCTGCACACTCTGTTGCCAGATTTGAGAGAAATAAGCAACCAGGTCTATGAAAACAAGCCCCAAAGAAGCAACACATACATGATGTTGTGTAATTTGAAACCAAAACTAAGGCCTCAGGATGACTTTAAGACTTGAACATGGTCATTTTTGTTTTGTAACATTGAATACAACATTAAAAAATAAATAAAAAATAATAATAATAAAATCCCGATCCCCGATTTTTTTCTCCCAATTCCAATCTTTTGAAAATCACGTGATCGGCTCCGATCACCGATCACGTGATCGGCTTCGATCACCGATCACGTGATCGGGACATCTCTACGTTGAACTATGGCCTGGGAGCACTTCAGTAACCCTGTGAGCCAACATAAAACAGTGATGGATTGAGGTACAGAGGCCAACTGAGTCCTTCATTCACAAATCAACGCCTGACTTTAAGTTTATGAAAACTTCATACACCAGATTGTGCTGTACAGTTCAACAGAACATTATGTTTTCAGTGTATGCCACAGAGGGGGTGTTTACAATGCAGGGACATGATTTGCATTCAGTCTGGGGCTAAGTGTGCCTCAACGTGACCTCTGAATGGCCACGGCTATGGTCCAGTGCTCAAGTGGAACAGCCGGAAAATGGCAGAGCTGCTTGTTTGTATGTTGAGTTCAAGCTAAAGGCTTTACACTGATTTCACAACATTACGTTCAGTCTTGGTGTGTGCACAGGAGCTGATAAGGTTATGCTTCAGGTAACAATGGCATGGAAATACCAAACAAGCTAGTACAAGAATTGGGAAAGAACATTGAGTTTTTTCCTTCAGAAAGAACATCAGAGTGTCTGATGAGGAGCTGCTTCCACACACTAAAGAGTTTAGTATGAATGTAATCCAACAGAAAATAGACTTTCTAGTACAAAAGTCATCACTTCTGACCAAACTTCCAGTGCTTTCTGGCATGCAGAACACACAAAGATGAACAAGTACAAAGAATGTCAACTAGAAAACTAACTTTGTATGTGCTAGTATCCTACCTGTCAATGAACAGAAGAAGTGATGGGGTTGCCATGCTGCCCTGTCACCACAAAAAACGGAATTCTCCCCCAAAAAACCGAGAGAAGGCACCTGAAGGGTTCTAGAAATTACAATTCTTTAAAAGAAGAGCAAAGACTAAAGCTCTTCTTTAGTCAAGATTCAGGCCCATGTCTTCCAAAAGTTTAAGGTGGAGAGAGGAAATAGTCCCACACGGCCACTATGTTCAGAGACAGTGAGATTGTGGAGGAAGAGGCAATGAGAGGCCTGACTTCACAAATGGGAGGGGAGGAGTGGGTGTGAGGAGAAGGAGTCTGAAGGGCACTGAGGGAATCAGTAACTTCTCCGTTTGAGGTAGGAGGGATAATAGTAGAATAGTAAGAGGAGGTGCTGCCATGGTGTATTAAACTAAATGTAATTCATTTTAAATCAATTACAGTGGGAAAAAAGTATACAAATCTGTCACTAAGTGTTACGTTAGTGCTAACACTGGTGTTAACACATGTACAATGTGTTATCTACGCTAAGAGAATGCCTGTGTGGCAGCAGGATAACAGAAGACACGTCATAAAGCGATACACGTCATAAAACGACACAGAGGGGGTCAGCTTCTAAGACCGGTGCAAAAGTGACAACAACAAAAAATACAAGTTTGACTAGGTGCTGTTAACCCCCTGCCTGTTCCTTCAAGGACAACTCAATAGAGAGTGGAATGTGGCAAAGCAGTGAGAGGAAATTAAATACCATCCTAAGAACTACTTCCAAGAACTCTTGACTAACTTTGCTGAATTTTGGATACAATTTCAACATGCTCTCCGGTTGAAATATATAAAACGTGTTAACAGTGATAGTTAGTAATCAACACAGCCAGAGCAAACCATTGTATTGTATGTAAATTAATACAAAAAGTTGTTATGGGTAAACAGAAACCTATAATGAAGGGTCTTGTGAAAACCAAAAAGTCGTTTAGGATTTGTTTGATCATTTTTAATAGGTCAATTCATGGCTAAGCTCCCCTGATTGATTATTTTTCCATTTCATTTTCAGATCTGGATAAATGTATAACTTTTTCTTTCCAACTTTTAATTCATAGTCTTGGTTTTTAATCTTTGTAAAATGCTGAATGTAGCTCGGTTTCTCCTTTCATTTTTGTTCTTGTTTGTCTGAAGAAGGCCCAGTCGAAGATGAGTTGTTGGAGTTCTTAAAAATGAAATAAAGAAAATAATTTGAGATATTTTAGTGGTGGTTGACAAGTCATTATTTAATTAACTTAACAGTTGCAGATGATTAGGTAATCAATTATCTATTTGATGCATTCAGCGACTAAATATTCAAGCTCTCAAAATAATGTATTGAAAGTTTGAACCATGGGAAATGATAGACTAATGATACCTAACAGAGAGACAAAAGAAGACAAAAAGCATGGCCATGCATATCATATGCTCCTGCCGTGTTGGTAGATGCATTTAAAAACACTAGGTGGATAATGGCTAGGCCCACAGCCAAAGTAATCATGGATCATTATCTCAAAAAGGTAAAATATTGTCTCCCACCTGCTCTGTCTGCAACATCAGAGAGTAAGACGCACTCCCAATCACACACAGAATTAGAATGTAATGCCTTGTCTTCTTTACAAACAAAGCAGCACAATGATGCAGTCAAAATGCAAACTAAAAATGGTGATGGTGGGATTTAGGGTGTTAATGGAACCCTTGATTAATAAAAAAGGCAAAGTTGTTTTTCATTGGAACGAAAAAAACACCTTCATTTAAACAAGGTTTTATCTTTGTAATGTTATTAACGAGAAGTGCACTGAAGCCAGGAAACGCAGAGCTTTTTGTTTTACAGAGGGTCATTGTAGGTGAGCCGTAATATGCAAGAGTGGAAGGACGGTGGGGGGGATATGTTGGCTAAGCAAGGTTTGTAAAGCAACTTTGAGCAATGGCTACTTCTCTAAGGCTATATTATAAAGCCTTCCACACAGAGTCGAACGAGAGGAAGCAGAAAATGATTATTAGTTTGCTGAGGCTTATTTTTCTATTTCTGGCCACTCCTGTGATAACCTGTGCTTTATCTCTTGTTATACCCAAATGATAGAATAGGCTAGATAGAGAAGCAATATTTCTTGCTTCCATATAACAGGTACTAACGGAACTAAAGGGGAAAAGTACGGGGAAAAGTACTTTTCTCCGTACTTTTCCCCTATTTGTCTTGATGCTAAAGTAGGGATGTTTATTTAAAACTTCCAAATGTCATTGTTCTAGTCCCAATTAAAATCAGCTTGTTATTTTAACCTATTTTGACCTTTTAAATATTTTTTTCAGTATATTTCATCAAGTTCTCCTATGGAGACAAACTTTATATTGTTATAACAACTGGGTTTAACTATATTGCAAATGGCTTTCTGTTAACCCCAGCCTCCACTTATGGCCAAATAAGCTGCTTACAACTACATTAAAGTGTGTTATAAACCATTTATGAAATGTTTCTACACTGCTTATGAATATTAAATAAGGGGGGGTTGAAGTAAAGTGTTACCAACCAAGTCCTGGATAACTGCAGGTATGGCTACAATGAAATGATATGGCAACTACCTTGATAGACACAGAAATTGTGGGGCGAAGTTAAAATGAATGAATGATCATGACGTAATAAAGAGCATGGAGCCCGGCTTTTGTAGTGCAAATCAACCATCTGAATGAAACATGAGTTATCGTAGACGGATATTCTGAACATACCTGTTGAATAAGCTTGCTAGAGGTCCTAATTTCTTTAGCCTTCCATCCTCTTCCTGATGCGGACCCCGTACAGGACTCCATAGGTCTCCGGGGTTTCCAGGTGACGTCGTCAGTGTCACGTCTGTGAAATGACTGCCGCTGCTGTCGTCCGTCTCCAAGGTAACGATGGCGCTGGAGCTGGAGGTGACGGTGAAATCCAAGATGTCTTCATTGGAGACGGACAGCTCGGTGCTCATGCTGGACATGCTGGATATGTCATCGCTGCGGTTCAAAGCTCCGACGGCCGCCCCCGAGGTGGTTGACAATCTGAGGGCGGGGCTAAGGTGGCGGATGGAGTCGTACCCGCTGCGGGGGAAGGTGGAGGATTTGCGGATGGAGTTGCCATCAGTAGAATCTTCCAAAGTTAAAGTGGCGGGCGAGTAGGAACTGGAGTCAGAGACGAGGCCTCCGTCACCGGTGCGTTGGTGGGCGTGGATGATGGGCTCTGGAGGGTTGATCTCCAGAGTGGGGATACCCGAGTCCTGGGAAGTCAAGCTGTGGCAGTCCTGGTTCATGTCCGAGTAGTTTTTTTGGGGGCTGCAGTAGTAGATGGGGGTGGAGGAGCAGGATGGCTTGTAGGTGGGCACGACCGTTTCACTGTGCATGGTGGAGCTGAGGTCATGGTGGTGGTTGTTGGTGTGATTGTGGATGTCAGAGGTAGCCAGCTCCGTCACTACACAGCCATTCTGCACTATGGCTTCTCCAGACAAACCTTCAGAAAGAAAGTGACATTTAATTAGAGGATTTTTATACAACACTTTTTTTAATAAAACAATTTAAAACCATTTAAAAAGAAACTTGGACATTGTGCAAGCAATACATTATCCATCCCTTGTTTGATTGTGCTTTTGTATAATACCGGCTGTGTTTTCAAATGTTTCCTTAAAACAGAAAACAGATAAATGTCTACTGTTTGATTTTTATGTTTGTATTTGTCTTTAATTGATTTCATTTTTGGTTTGATTGTTTACTTATTTATTGTACGTTGGTTTGTGTGCAATTGTTGAGTCACTAAAAAAGATTGAACTATTAACTGAGAAAAATGCGATATAAATACTATTTGACCCTAAATAAAGAATTTAAAAAAGGTCACAATTCTACTATTCTGAACGATTTCCAGTGGTGTATAGGTGTGACATGAGCTCAAAGAGAGCCCAGCTTTTTTGTACCAAATTCCAGGGACCCTGAATAAACTATCCTGTGAAATGGAGAACATGTATTATATAATAATGATTAACTGTATGTTTTATTGATTTATAGTAGGCTTTTATAATCCACATGTTTTAAAGTTTGAGTGTGCTTTACCTGAAAAAAAAAAAAAAAGGGTATCATGTCAATAGTTTCCACTGACAGGTGGGTCAATAAACCACAAAGAATTGTGCCAAGGAAGTCCAAAATATATATTTTTTTAAAGCATACTTGTTAACAATAACGATTTGAAAAGTATATACATCTTCAGAAAATGTGGTATATTTATAAAGGCCTCGATTATATAAAATTCCTTTAAAAATGTTTTACAAAAACGAAAAAGACTGATTATTTATTTTATATTCTATGATTGGGTGTTTTATTTCCACTTGTATCAGATTTACTGTTAATCAATCTGAAACACACTAAAAATTTGCAATGTGCATTACAACTACACTTTCAGTCAAATTGATTGACAGTATTAGAATTATTCTACAATAATTTAAATAATTTATAGCTTTTCATCAATAAAAAAAATGCTAAACATTCACTGGTTCCATCTTGTCAAAAGTGAGGATATGCAGCTATGACAGTTATTATAGCGTTTCAAATTGAATAAAACTCGGTTATGGATTGTTTGTTTGAGATGATAAGTAATATTAAGATGTCTCCTTGGCCCAGAGCATTTTAATCCAACCCTGAATGTGATGCCATTTGAACATGTGTATATATGAGATGTATTCATACAAATGAATAACACCAGCTCTACATAATACAATATTTAAAGGTTTTTTTCTGCTTGACCGGGGTATCAGGTTAGAGTGGAAGCCTTGAGAGGTGAAAACTAATCCCACAGAAACCAGGCTGTAACTGGAGTGCGGACTGTAATGTGAACAGGGGCCCCAGTAAAGGCTATAGCATGCTTTAACACCAGCTGGGAAGCTAAGCTAAAGCTAATGGATCAGGGTCTCCAATCAGTCCTGTACTCAAGCACCATAGTGTTGTAAATGCTAATGCCATGGGTAATTAAAATAAATAGGTAGGTAAAAGAGAACGGTCAAATAAATAAACATTAACAGACAACGGGGCCCTTTTTTTGTGCAAATGTTTGACACATAAAGCCAGATTCTTACCCAAGTTTTAAACCCTGACCTGCAGGTTGTCATGTGATTTGGGTAAACTTTGTCCCAAAACATAGCAAAGGTTGGTCTTGTGCCACTCTGGAAATAATCTACAACCAGAGGTCAGTAGGACATATCAATAAATAGAGTAATCTGTACAAACTCACTTACTTTTATTAAATGTATTACTGTGTACTGCTGAAAAACTGGAGTTCTTGTTAGCCTAGCTTATGTTTTCAAACATAAAAACAATGCCCTTTATAAGGTTTTAACCACAAATCATTCAAAAGTATTAGCATAGTAGTGTAAAAGCAAGGCCACGCCAACATAGACAAGGCATGACAGAAGAAAGAGGTGGCTGACTCCTTATTGGCTACTTAATTAACTGAAACACCCATTAGAGTATATGCACACACAAATCTTATCCTGCAAGTCATGATATAATTATTAATAGTATGACTTTCAGTGTGGGTAAACATAATCTCACAAATTCTAAAATAAGGGCATATGCTTCAGTGGTTTTCTAAGAAAAGTTGTCCTCCGTTTGGGTTCGGAAGCAAGTTCCTAAGTGGCACTGCTGCAGGGTAAGGTTGGAATGCATGGTGTGATGCATATAATACAGGGCACATGACATAAAACATATTTGATAAGTATGCCTGGTTTTTCAAGCCTATAGGCCTCATTTTTTCAATGCAGCTGTATTTATTTTTAAACAGATACATTCTATCACCTCCAAGAATGATGGTTAGCAAAAAGAAATAGTAGATAAAAGGCTGTTTTTTCTCCAAAAGTGCAGCTTGGTATTTGTACTCTTGAGTCTTAAATTAAGTGGTTTAGCAATTCATAAAAGGTTTTGAGCCATTTTGCTGGGGTTAAAGTTTGAAATTAATAGCAGCTGTGCAACTCTGTATTCTACTTTAAAATCATGTTGAATTCCAAAGGGAATACAGAATTAATGATTAAGAAAAAAACAGTTGTTAGAAAGTCTAGATTTGAGTTCAGAAATGTACTTCTAGTTAATTAGATGTATGCCGAATTTATTATTGGCCTTAAATTAATCACAAAATGCAAAATGTTCTGGTTTAACAACCGTATACATGTGTAATATTCGAGGTTGAATTGAACTCCAATATTTTTTAAAGGCAGTTTGGCGTGACCTGTAATGTTGCCAATACCAAGGAAGAAATGCACATTGCCTACAGTATGAGGGCACAGTTCATGTGGTACGTGTTGTTAAAATAAAAAATAATTACATAAAAAGGTCTGAAAGCATATCATAATAACCTACCACAGCGGCTGTCTCTGCGGTCCCGGGTCCCGGTGGTCGTGTTCGCCATGATGCCGGTTGATGCTACAGGTGTCCGGCAGGTAGCCGCCTGCTGAAGCGGTCCATGGTGATGCTGTGATACTGCTGCTGCACCGCCCTAATCCCCATGCCTCCTCAACGCAGCTTAGAGTACACAAACAGCACCAGTGTGAGGAAAAGAGTCGAAAAAATAATAATACAAAAACATGTAAATTCACCTCTGGGGAAAAGGAGGATGGTAAATATAAACACGTCTTCCCGGACTTTCTACCGACGATGATTCTAGCAGCGCTTCCTCAAGTGAATTATATCAAAAATAAGTTCAAATGCGACGGACATGTTTTGCTCTCACGTCATCTCTACAGGAGAGGACACGCTTCACCGGTGTTATAACAAGCACATGTCATAAGTTTATCCGGTATCGTTAACATTTCATACCTATTTTGACGCTTCCGCCGCCATTTTAAACCAAACTTGTACCGTGAGTGCGGTGCAATCGAGTGAAGAATGTTCACCGTCGATGGATTCACCTGTCTTGAAATGAAGGCATTAATAATCGATCGCGTACCTGCAGGCTAACTTGTACTTAAGAACATGTTAGTAAGACAAGTTAAGTACATTTATTGAAGTACGGTACTTAAGTACAAGTTTGAGGTACTTTTACTTTACTTGAGTATTTCCATTTTATGTTAGTTTGTACTTCTACCCAACTACAATTAAATTGTTTACCTTTACTACACTACATTTATTTAATACTTTTAGTTACTTTAATGCATCAATAATTATAATCAAAACATATAATTATATTATTCTGATATCGACCAATCTGCAGAATGAGTACTTTCCTATACTTTGGTATTTCTAGAATTTACACTTTCCATGCTTTAAATAGTTTGCTGCGTTTATTATTATAAATACCCCTCCTCTATGTACTTTAAGTGCAGTATAAATGTCATAATGCTACCATTATCCCAGGTACTGTCTCACCTGTTCAATGCGTCATTTAACTAATCAAACTTGTTTTGCACAGCACCCTTTGTGGGATGGGCGACTGCTTGCTTAAAATATACTGACTTGTTGCTTGGTGAACTGATATTTCAAAGGTCAAAATTAAACACTTGCACTCAAAACAACTGCAACATGTGCATAGGGAAAGACATTAAATTCTCATTTTGTGAGTGTCAGATCACACAAAATATATAACATTTTATAAAATGTTAAATATAACACTATTTTGATGACAATTCAATTTGGCCTCAAATGACTATAAGCAAATAAATGCTACAATAATAGTTTTTTTTTTGGTCAACTTTTAGTCAAAACATTGCCCTTTTTTTGAATAACATCCGCATATAAAATATATTTTTAAGGGTTATTTCTTAAATTGTTTGCAGCTTTTCACTTCACTGTTGATAAGTATGAATAGAACATAATGATTAAAGCTTGTGATATGAATGAGTATCATCACCCTGCCCTCTAGTGTCGCCGTAAGGTAAGAAAAGAAACAGGTAAACTCAGACTGAGGTTTGGTTTATTCCTTTATTAGATGTTAAGAAAATCCACAATGAAACAAAATAATTGACTCAGGGTGTACATGAAATTAGAACAACACATCTACTCGGGACAGATGGGATTCAGGAAAATATAGGAAAGGGTGAAGGAGCGTCTAGTTGGGAATGAGAAGACGAGGAAAACGTCCAGTTTTCGGTGCCGGATATGTTCTTTAGACCACAGTGCAATCAGAACAGTGTCATTCCAAACACATATACCCTCACTGAATTCCTTTTTTCATCTCACACGCTTTGTGTTTTTAACACGGCCTATCAAAATGGAAGAATTAAACGGAGAAAGGTGTGATGCATTCCTTTCACCTCCCATCCAAGTGCTTTTTGTGACTTATCTTCTTACACAATTCACTCACAGATTCACACAGTCATAGCATTCTTTCAATTTAACCTCACTTTTATTCTTTAAACCAAAATATTTTTTGTTAAATCCAACATAAAACGAGTGTGATGTTTGCATGCTGTTTTTCTAGAGACAGTCCGTGTTTTTGTTTTCTTCCTGTCAGGTGTCCCTCACTCAAATCGTATCAACATGCTAAATTAGCTGAATGACTTTTCTCCGTATATTCTTTAATGTTTTCATGCGCCAAAGGTATTGCATAGGACTTTTGAATTCCCCTCCACATTGCTTATGCAACCTACGATGGCTTTTTTTTCTTCCCTAAAACTATATGTTTACGACAGTCACCTTTGTGGTTTGCGCGGAAGGAACTGTCAATAATTTCTGCTCTACAATCAAAAGAAAAGTTTTTACATTAATGCATCGATGCACTGTCACAGGTCTGAGTGTAGATTATGCTTATATTAAAAAATTCCTGAGTGTCTGGTGACTGTCGAAGAAAGGTGACAAGACCCTGAAGTTGGAGTACCTTGGGGCCCTTTTTTATTAATTGAAGTGGCATTGGATTGAGCAAACCATTGGCCTGTAAATACAGTCGTTGCAAAATCAGGAAGCCATTTACAAAGCCATGCCAACCTGCGACTTGCCGAAAGTCTGCACATTTTTAATTGCCCATAACAGAAGGATAGTTTTAGTTGTGTGCTTCAGTTTCATTGTATGTGACGAAAAGTTACCCTACTACTGGCCTCACTACCTATAGTTTTTAGCTGAAATCGAAAGAAGGTAAAAGCCAGAAGGTTTGCCAATTTGTTCAGGGCTTTTCAAATTTAAGGGGCGCTAATATGCATATGCATTTTTTGTGAACGTAAGTCTGCATACATTCACGTTTCTCTGAGATAAAGTTCTAGTCCACTCATTCTGAACCTCCACAAGTTTTGCCAACACACAAACACACACACTCACACAGTGAGATATTACTCAATATTTCAACAAGATATATTGTAAACCAAAAAAAATAAAAAAATAACACACCTCATATGAAAAAAAAAAAGCATTTGTACCTTAGAGTAATTATGCCATGTTTTTGGTTTGACCTCTACTCGCCACTTGCTTGGTTATACATTTTTTTAGTTGCAAAATGGACAATAAACCATTAGACAATGCTGATTCTGTCCTTTCTGTTTGGGGACAAGTAACTTAAAAGATGAACATGAGATTTAAACACCTGCAAGTATTTCTGCTTCTGCTGCAGGCCTGACAACTAAGAGGTTAACTTCAAATAAAAAACCAAGCCACATTAAACAAGAACTGCGATCAAGCTAATCTTTTTTTCTTCTTTTCTCAATTTTTCCGCAAAAAGATATTCATGGAGTCTGACTGTCTGGACTACAAAGAAAACTATGCCATCTACTTGTATCACAGCCATATTATGGAACTGCAATTCAAAAGATTCTTGAACATATTTATAGCACCAATATTTTGTACCATAGGAATTACAAAAAATTAAAACAAAGTTTCATTCAATTGCAACACAGGTGTCTGCAGACATGGCTGAAGTCTTATCATGTTGGGTCTTTACCCCAAAACAAACTTTTTTTTTTTTCCCCAATTATTTTACAGAATTGCATTTCAAGTAGACCATTAGTATTTTTTCCAACAAAACTCCTTTTGATTTCCTGTTTTTAAAAAAGGATTTTTTTCTTTTCTTTTAGCCTCACAAACCATACTATGTCTACTACTAGCTTTTGTAAGACTATCACCATTCAAAAATCAGACTCATTTATGATAACTTTTCACACATGGGGAATTTATGGATATTTAGAAGAAAAACTGCACACATTCTCTACTTCACATTCAGAAAGTCGTCCAAACAAACTATTTAAATTAAACTCTCGAAATTCTTACACAACTCAAAAATCTCAACTTCCTTATAATTATCTTTCTGAACATAAGATGGAAAGTAGAGTATGCGAAAGCAGTCGTTTCACACAACTTTATGTTTAACTAGAAAAAGAGGAGTGAGACTGGCTGGACGAACATACATGCACAACCATTCAGATACCAGCAACTAGCAGTATCCTAGCTCAAAAGCAAAGATGGCGGGAACAAAACTGACAAGGATAGAACAAAAGATTGTCCCTACTACCTAACTGTGAGACTTGAATGAGGATCAGCGTATAGGAGAACCAAATTAAACAAATTCTAAAATGCCTAAAGTGCATGTTTGCACATGGCATCACTCAAAGACAGAACATGTTTTTTGAGTTTTCATATTTTCTCTCACTTTTTGTTGATCTGATTGTTGATTACACAATGTTTAGTAAATTAAAACCAACAGGGGTTATGTGTGGGGGTTTTGGATGGGTGTGTCAGACAATAAGCCTACATTAGGTTTTTCCAGCTCCGAGATGAACCTGAATCTTTGCTGGTAGAGTTCCAGTCACAAAAGGAGAGGAGAATGTCCTCTCTACGACAGGAGTCCTCTGCAAAACTGGAGTAGTCAAATGTTGCTGCTCCCTGGAGAAAGAAGTCAGACGAAAAAGGTTAGATTGATACAAGTCTAAAAAGGTCCATGCTGCCTATGTTTCTCCTTTACATCTTACACTCATGACCTGATTAGGACTTTCAGCCATATTTTCACTGCTAATGTTTTTCTAAAACCCCCTCAGTGGAATGCAGGTAGCCATCACCAAAAATGGGTATACTATTTAGATAGCTCATATATTTTGATGCCTGCAACAGCAGAAGCTGATGGCCAGTATTATACAGGTCTGTCTCTAGGATCTTAACATCACAATATTGGGAACATCAAGTTTTTTTGCATGAGCAATGCTTTCTAGGTCATGGCACCTGATAGGTCATATCTTTTTTTGAATTAGATTGTGCTTTGTATATAGCACTGATAGACATCTATAAAGAGTGTCAATGTGAATGTGTTGTGGGAGGAAGGTTTGGGCCCAAGATGGGGAGTCTCTGTCCGTCATACCTAATCAGGGGCGGATCTAGAAAAATATTGATGGGGTGGCAAGAGGGTGGCAGGAGAATTTGAGGGGTGGCATCCCCTGGCAGAAGTATATGCTGATTTAATCGCAGTCATATCAATTAATGTTAACTTGGAAAGCCACAATATTTATTTTAACTGAATAACATAGGTGACATTATTGTGGCACATCAGTAAAGCCTTAAATATGAATATATAAGGTGGCAGACTCAATTTAATGAATTTTAACTGAACAATAACTGAATGAGTTTGTTTCACTCTTAGAACAGCAGGGGTACCAATGTATGCAGACTGCCGCAATAAGTACATTAATTAACTGTCTCATCAATGTTTGTTTGATACTATTAACAATCATATTATTCCTATCAGCTGTCAATCACTGTTATCATTCACATATTCAGTGTTATTATTAAATAAACTATATTTTTTGGAGGAGTTAATGATGAATGTTCCTCAAGATGCTTGGTCACCCTCCTTAGTAAGTAATTACTATCATAAATCAAAAGATTCAAAGGAACAGTTCAGCGCCCCACAACTTCATTGCAAACAGTTACAACCTGGACTTTACATCAGAAAGAACAAACATTAAAGAAGTGACTAACTGCATCAGTAAGGGTTAAAAAACGTGTATTCAGCTAAAACATATACATCGCTGCAGTAAGTTATTAACCAGTGGAAAGTCCTTACCTACTGGCCTAGTTCAATCAAAGTGGTTACTTTGTTTTGGCTGGGCAGTGTAGTTTTACGTCTTATTTGACTTTCTCAGGACTTAAAACAGTTTTTTGGGGGCAGACCCCCACAAAGAAAAAAATATATACACACGTAAGGTCATCATCTTAACAGTTTTGTTATGCTCATCGAGTCATCCGTGAGCAGAGCATCAAGTTGGCGCCTAACAGCTGAATGTGGCGATTACCATCTTGTTCAGCAAAACGCCTCACAAACGTATTAAAAGGTCACATGTCATGGCCATTTCCACTGATCATAATTCCATTGTTGAGGTATACTAAAATAGAAAAATACTGTGCAATTTTCCAAACTCACATTGGTTTCGCATACAGCATCTCTGTATGTGTATTCAGCAGTATTCACTTTCTCCACTAAATGGCTCTCTGCAGCTCCCCCCCCCCCCTCCGCCCTCCGTGATTTCCTTGTTTAGCGATACACAGCCAAACTCAACCTGAACACACACAAAGTCACAGCCGAAATAAAAACAATAAGTGTGGCTTGATATTGAGTAAGAAAAAGGTTTATAGGTTGATAAAGGCCGTGAGAATGGGTCTGCAGAGAGAATTTCGCGCAATCCCAACTGTCTGTTATCAGCCTGCAGCCAGGGAGGAGAAATCAGCAGGGCTGCCTGCACTGAGTGTGTGTGTGGATTGGTCAATTTGGACCAATCAGCGGGGGCTTAACGTAACGGCTCCGTAGACGTAACGTAACTGCTCCACGGATTGGCCCATTTAGTTCCGGGTACGTGCTTTCGTAAGGACGTACCCGGAAGAATCAAATGGATGATGACGTCATGATGACGTTTCACCAACGAGGCGTTTTGTGGAGGTATTTTCTGTTTTAGAGTTTTACTCGCTACAGGGTGTACTTTGAGGGTTTTGACTCTGCAGACCGTTTACATGCAGAAAAACCTTCATAACACACAAGGGGACGGGTAATAACCGGAAAAGCATGACATGTCACCTTTAAGAGTTAAAGCTATGGTGCGTTTTGATTCAATGCTGAGTACAGCCTGAAGAACATATCGAGGATTAAAAAACTAATGTCACAACAGGACTTAGAAAAGCTTGTCCATGCTTTTATCTTTAATAGACTCGACTACTGCAATAGTTTATTCACAGGGCTGAGAAAAAAATCTAGCAGAAAAACGCTGTCCCCCCGTTCAAATGAAATCGCCACCAATCATATTTCCAGGCTCGCGCCAGGGCCGGGGGAGGGGGAGGGGTTACAAGGCTCGCGTCTTGTGCTGCATTCACTTGCACTCGGACATTAGATATTTTCTCTCATAAATGTCCGATGAGCCACAACTTTTCTTTCAAAACGAAGCTGCCAACTGGGGTAGCAAGGCATTTTTCTGAGGTGGCAGCTGCCACCCCGTAGAACCGCCACTGTACCTAATACAGTTTCAATAACAGTTAAATAGTTGGCAGTGATTATATTTTCTCTTTGCTAGTGAATAAAATGTAAAAGTATTTTATTTTTTTAAACGGTATACCTGTACACTGCGATCCAGGGAAAAGGGGGGAACAGAGTGTGTTCTGCCACCAGCACTCGTCTTGCTGGTTGCCGGTTCCTCTTTGTCCACTTATATTTAACAGAGGGAACTATAAAAGACAAATGAGAAGTGGTTAGTGTGTCAGTAAGGTGAAACCCTTTTAACAGCCATTTGACAGATTATGAAAACACTGTGTGGTTATGCAAACAGTTTTGTTGTAATGCACTAGCACACAGAACATTCTTACAACATCATTTTAGGAGGAAACCCTCACCTCTGGAACATCTCCCACAAAGTCATAAGCAATCCCATACTTGGGGATCTGACCCACTGGTGCAGAGAAGCAGGACTGCTTTTCTTCTGAAGATTCCTTCTTTTGAATCTTGCCGACAGAGACGTCTGTCTGTCCGCCTGCAGTTGATGCAGCCTCTGCAGTCTTGCAGTCTAAGCAAATCTCTTGCTCAGCAATTGGCAGGAGGGTACTGGAGCCCTCCTGTGAATCCAAAGAGGTCTGGGCACTCTTCTCCATGCCAGACTTCTTTAATCTGGGTAAGAATTTACCAGATTCCAGTTCTGACTTCCCGTAATAGGGGCCCTCACATTCTGCATCCTCCTCCAGAGGTTTGAGATCTGCCTGAGGATCATCGAAGACGTCCACAGGCGCCAGGACGGGAAAACTCAACTCCTCCTTGTCAGTCTCGGCCTCGGAATCACTCACTCCACCGGGAGACAACTCTGAGGCCGATATTGGTCGAAAATGAGTCCTGGGGGAGATGCGAATGGCCCTGTACTGCGTCCGGTTGATGCCATATATGCGTGGGTGGAAGGCTTCATTCTCTGAGTCCGAGCAAAGAATCGACTTGGGCTTGAAGCCCGGACTGAACGAAGCCATGTCCTCAGGCTCGAAAGAACACTCGACGTGGAGGACTTGAGAGAAGGGATTGTTCAGGTTGAAGGATGTGAACGGGTATTCCAAACCTTGCTCTTCACCACGCAAGCCTCCGTAGGAACCGAGCAAATCTTCATGGAAGATGAAAGAAAATCCTTTATTCAATCCATCCCCACTACCTCTAATGGCCTGGTCACTCTGCCCAAAAGACACAAGAGGTCTCCACAGGGGCCGGTGCCCGGGGGCAAAGCAGCTGCCAGTGTTCATGAACACATCTGTGCCGGTGATGGTGAGCATATCTGAGCTGGAAGCAGACGCAGACGCAGCGGTACACTGTAGCAGGCTATGTTGGGTGTCACTAGGTGGCACAAGAGCCCAATTCTTATCCCCACTTAGTGTCTTTAACTCTCCATACACCCCTCCAAGGATGAATGCTGTGTTCTCCTTGTCAGAGTTCAGGTCCCAGGGCTTGGACGGAGTCATATAATCCCCTGCACCATCTACCTTGGAGAGTTTGTTTTTGGCTAAGTCCTGTTCTTCCTTCTTGCCCTCCCAAAGGTGATACTCTGAGCGCTGCACTGCTTTTTTCTGAGGTTCCTTAATTGGATCCCCTTTGGCCTGCACTTCCAGGCGGCTGCAGCAGTAACCGCCGGACTCATCTGAGAACAGGCCCTCGCTTGGTTGTTCTGCTCCTTGCTTCACCGTTACAGATTTTTCATCTCCTATTGCAGTCCAAATGTCCTTTATTATCCCTGAGCTGTAGTCGTCACCGTGTTGGTTTGTGTCGTCCGAAAACATGCCAGTGCTGTACTGTTTACCCTCGTCCTCTTCCAATGCTATACCACAAATGGACTCCAATTTAGATTTTTTGGTGAAGGTCTTATTGGATGCCGTGCTTACACTGACCTCCTCACATTTGCGGCCAGAGTTCGCCTGCAAGAAATCCAGGATTTCATCCTCTAGATATGTACCAGAGAGAGGAGGGATTATACAATCAATCTCTTCATTGCCAATTTGAACAGCATCCTCGGTCAGAACATTTCCTTGCTCGTTGTCTGAACGAGTCTCCTCTGAATGTGACCACGGACTGCAAGTTCTTGTTGAAAGGTTAGAACAGTGTTCAGTTTCGTCAAAGGCACTATTTTTGGTCCATATTAGCAAACGAGACTGTTTATTAGAATGCGGGTCGAGACAGCTACTAGAATCTGTGTTGTTTTCATGACCAACGGTGAGTGAGTCGCGGGGAAAAGGGAACGTGGGGCTCTCATACTGCAGCTCGAAAAGAGAGAAGCAAGATGGTTCACTGGTGGCTTCAGGGACAATTGGCTCCTCCAAATTTCCAGATAGTTTGCTCAGGGTGAACGAGACACTATCAAGGAGGGGGGAGAGGCGGATGGGAGAGTCTCCTATGAAGCTTTCTCCATCTATATCTTCTGAAGTGGATGGTGAATAACATCCCCACACTTGAGCCATGTTTTCAAGATCCTCCATTAGGAATCCAACTGATCCCAGAGGTTCTTGTGAGTCTGCCCGTATTGCAATTTTCCCATGCTGCTCAAGGCCATCTAACACTAAACAACATTCTGCCTCAACGTCTCTTTGCTCTTTGCTTTTTTGTCGAATCATGCTTAAGATCCGACTCTCTTGTATAGAGTCTGAGGCACTAGTATCCAATATGGATTGATAAATGTCAACTTCATAGAAGTGAGTGAATTCAGACAGATGCTTGTCATCTAAATCTCTACTATCCTCTGGCTGAGGGCAGCATGAGGTCCCAGTGAGTTCAACACTTTCATCTTCTGCTTCGCCAGGCCCTTCCACAAAGTGCCCATCCACAAAAGAGCCTGCTGCTAGGTACGCTCTCTGGAAGCTCTCATTGGCAATGCAGATTCCCTGGAATCTCTCCGGCAGCCTCTCCATGTCGGTCGACAAATCAAAACCATCAGGAGAGTCTACCTTGTTGCGATATTTTGTTTCCAGCTTGCTTTGCCTGCTGCAAGGTACAAAATACTCTGTGATGGGCTCAGTGTACCAAAGAGGCTCCTCCATGTATTCCTTTCTGTTTCTGGCCTCAACTCCGGACTCTTTAGCCTCCTTCCAGCCTGGATCTCTACGAATCTCTTTCAGAGGTCTCTTCCCCTTCTTGTAAAGCTGTGGTTGTTTAGCAGCGCCTCCAGTGGCGCTGCTACTGCTCCCTCCTGTATTTCTTCGCTCCTCCTTTTCAATGACCTTCACCTGCAGCTTCACCTGCCCGCTGTTGCGTGTTCTCTTATTTTTAGCAGCCTCCCTGGATTTGTGCCTTATTCTAACTGCCTTGCTTCTGGATGACTTCAAGTCACTGTGGTTCCCGCTAGAGCTTGAGCCGGCCTCACTAGAGCCAGAGGACCAGGATCTGGGTCTGTTTTTGCCCTCAGATCTGTGTCTCATCTGTCTCTTCGAGTGGACGGTAGATTTCTCCTCTGCTGCTGCACCACCACGGTATCTATTTTCTTTCTCCTTCTTGCTCCGTCGGTGCTGGCCTCTCTCGTTGGACGTCGTAGTGATGGTACCACATGCTTCGAGGTTTCTCTCTTTTGCAGCCTCCCCTTCACTGTTGCAATCTTTTGGGGAAGAGGTGTCTGTGCTGGTCTGTGGAGCAGCAGACGATGAACTCGAATATGCGCAGGCCTTAGCCTTGTTCCACACCGTCATGATCTCTTGGAGACAAACAGGTTTCTCTGACAAAGAAGGAAAGGCTTCATAATACCTGCAGTCACAACAAAAAGAGAGAACAATTGATTTAAATGCATTCATAACAGTACAGTTGAAATAAACAAATGCATGTGGATGTTGTTCTGCAGTCACTTTTGTACATAAAATGATTCACATATCCATTATATAGCTTACATTTCCACCTGGTCCTTTGAAGAGGGGGACTCAGCTCGCTCTGGAGACTGAGAGCCATCAGATTTCTTTTGTATCTGTTTCTCTTCTATAAAAAAAGAAATTGAACAAGACATTTTATTAGTGCAATTATTATTCAAATTCTTTCTTTCTTTTTTTTTTTTTTACACAACATTTAGTAATGATAAACCGAACAAACCTTTCTGTTTGTTTTGGATGTCCTTTAGTTTAGAACAAAGCTCTTCAACCAGGCTCTCAATTCCAGAGTTCTGCACAAATGAGGGCAAAAAACAATAGTTAAAATTGGTATGAGCATGTTCCAACTCAAAAACCTGTTTTGGGAAAAAAGGTTACACCTATAAAGGACCTTCTCAAAAGTCTATTGAAATTGCATATCTTACTATGAAACAGAAATGATGATGATGTCAATATCATGGTAGGGTTTTACTGATGTTACATTTTCTTAGTGATATTGTACTGATCAGTTGAATTATCAAAATCCTGCTCAGTTATTTTAAGGGGGAAACTGAATCATGTTTGTTCTTTGTGATAAAAAGAACATTAAAAAGATATTTGCAAAACAGCTATGACATAAACAAAATAAATACAATAGATAACTCAAACTCCAAATACAACATGACTCCTGAGATCTAATAGCCTTAGGTAAGAATGCAGAATTCCCAAAAGCTACATTGACAGAAAATGTGAAGAATGAAAGGCATGGGGTTGACACAAGTCAAGCCAGCTGACTTGCGAGAGCTTAGGCATGCTCGGTCATGACGGTTCTATATTTAGCTATGCTGCCGAAATACTTTTTGAAAAAATAAATAAATAAAGAGGCTAAACAACAGGACAAGGTATTGCCTCACTATGTTCTGAGTAAGTGAACATTTACTACATATCCGGTTTAGCTTACTTCCTTCTCACATTGAGCAATTTGATTCGTGGAAAATGTAAACAACAAGGGTTTGAAATAAACAACACAACAATGTCAGGTCGCAAGCTCGATCAAGCAGGCACTGTCGAGGGAAATTGCCTCAAACAAATCACCTCAGTCCTGACAGACACTTTAGCTCACTCCTTCCCTGTTCACTCATCCAGAAAATAATATTCCTTACCATGCCGCCTCATGAAAGCCAAGCAAAGTTTTCTCCTGCCCTGTGTTTCCTCTTGCATCATTGTGCTAATGCCGGTCAGCTGACAACCGACCGACTACGCTGCTCACTGCTGCAATCCTGCGCAGCGTGTGCTGGTTAAAAAATAGACTGCAGAATCCACTCCCCAGAGAGGAGCTCAACACTCCTCCTCCTGCCTTGCAGACCCTTCCCCTCCCTCCAGCTCTACGTTGTGTCATTCTCAACGAGACCATCCTCCCCTTACTATTGCCGGCAAGTGACAGAAATGTCAGTAAATCTCTGTGGCTTTATGATTCACAAAAAGGAATGGATAACAATAGATAGAATCTTAAGATAAATGCTTATATGCGAACAGCACCATTGTAAGGTCACGCATCATAAGTGTGTAAAGCATGGTTTATGTTAAGTCCTGACTTTAATATGACCCTTTTCAATGAACACCAATTGGACACAATTGAAGTTGCGATGCATGTACAATGAAGATCTTCCCTGATTTATAGCATTAGCTTCCCAGAGAGATTTATTCCATGTCTATTCACCGTGATTTATACAATTTACATCTGCATGACTGCACATTAACAAACAGAAAGTATTACTAGTGTTACAAATTGGTGACGTGCCTGTATTCAGACTGCTTTTCACTTAAAGGTTTCATAAAATAAGAGGCAGGTCAAACAAAAGCCTTACTTGAATAACACTCCTTTTAAATGATTATATTGATATTGATATTAGTGCTTACTTCATCAGATGCAGAGCGGAGGCATTGCACAGCAGCTTGCTTCTTCATTTCCTCGAGACTCAGGTCAGTCCCTCCTTTCTTCTTACTCTTGCCCCATTTCTTTCCAGCTCCCTTCTCCCAGCCCAAAAAGATGTCATTCTCCTGTCACACAAAACGAGAAAGTCAGTAACAAAAAGACACACTGGTGTTACTATTACTATTTTTTTTAAAGCATAACAAGAGCTGTAATGACAAATGACAGAGATCAAAGGATGTTGTGCAAGTGCTATGAGGTGAAAGGAATCCCCCATTGTTAACCTCTCCTGGCACATTGGTGTTTTTTCTAATGAGCCCTTTATATTCAAAAAATAACTTCCCTTCCTAAACAATGCGTACTGCCCACTCACTTGACAATGCAAAACCCAAACAGTTGACAAACTGTTTTTTAAGTTTTTTGACAAAGAATATTTCCAAACATTTGTGGCTGCTTACCTGGTCCTGCAGGTCATAGTCGTAGCTGTCATGCAGAAGGAGGCTGAGGACGTAGCGGGTGTAAATCAGGGCATCTATCCCGCACTTCTCAAGCTCCTGGCCAAGCCAGCTTTGTACTGGACCCAGCGACTGGAGCAAGGACATCTCTGAGGCAGGCAGGGGGCCAACGAAGGGATAGGGGCAAGAGAGGTTTTCAGGAGGAGCAGGACCGTCTGAATCGGTGCTCACTGGACGCATGGGACCTCAGGTGTTGGCCATTCTAAGGTGGAGTAACATTGTGATGGGTAGTTACTGTAGGGTGGTCGGTTGAGAAGGGAACAGAGAGAGGACGAGGCAGAACCTTGGGAAGAGGGGGTAGTCACTCCAGCAGGACGCACTGAAGCGACTCTGCATGGGGAGGCATGTAGGATGTTTTTTTTTAAATTATTGCTTTTAGCAAAAAGGGGATTTTACACGTCAGGCATGGCTTAGGCTGCAGATAGACCTCAGTGCTGAGCAAAACACAGGATGTGTTTGCGTCTCAGTCGGAGTGGTCCATTTTGGGGCTACGTCTTACTTCAACGGCACAACCTGTAACAGAGCAAACATAAATTGGTTTTCAATATTTAATGTAATCATTTTAAAATAACTTTGAAAAGGACGTAGTCTGACTGTTTAAACTTTAAAGCCTTGCTTACCAGCAAGCTAACGGGCTCATGAGAGATCATGAACTCTTGAGATAATGCAGCAGCAGTTCTTCTAATCATGACACTTTTACATGTGATAAACAGGTTGACAATGTGATTGTGAATGAAGGGATAGGGGCAAGAGAGGTTTTCAGGAGGAGCAGCTTAACTAAGTTGTAAATGTGCTTCACATTTACAACTTAGTTAACTCTTATTCAAGTGTGCATGTGTAATAACCATCTATCTATGCAACAGAGCATAATAACTTTATTACAGAAGAACTGTTCATGATCATGACCATGTAATTTTGAAACGATTGGATGAAAGCAAGGCTTTGTAAAACTACTAAAAGAGGAAGTAACATGTTGCTTGTTATTCCCTTCATTGCAATCACATAATCAACAGCTGAATAATTTAAATTGGCAAATAATTACAGTAAGTATGTCCTGGATTTGTGCCAATGACAGGACAACAATGATAATATAACTCGGGCAACGGGCCGGGGATCGCTGGCTGTCAAGTGCATGTGTTGTATATGGCAGCAGCGGATTAGGGGACCGACGTGAAGAGCAAATGGAGGCTGCGGCGATTTGATTGGCTGGACCCGTCGTCCCATTATGGTTTAGTCGTTTGCGGCGTCAATAGGGCAATATCAAAAGTTTCGCAGTATCCGAACCAATTATTTAGCACAAATAAATATATCACATTTTAACAATGTCGGTATATAATAAATACGAAAGGACAACAGCTCAAATAAGCTAGCTCCATTGATAATTGCTAAATATGGCTGACCAGTGTCTACAACCCAGCTGTTTCTTGTATTCACATTAGCCCCGGCAGCTAGCTTCAGACTGCACTGCCCACATATCAACTTCTTCCTACAACCCATTTTTTTCGCTGACATGGAAAGGGAGCAACGTAATGCCATTTGTACATAGTTACCGGGCTAGTTATCTTTATTTCAGGTGCATTGTAACGTTGTGCAAATAGGTATAGTGTAGCTAACGTTACATTGCTGGGCTGCCGAGTGCGGCAATACAAATACATAACAGCCAGGGACACTCATAAGGATTAAGAAGTATTGTCATTACTTTGATTAAATACTACACAATCAGTGTTTGGTAGCTGCTGAAGTGTCAACAAACGTTAAAGTGACTTGTGATAGCGTCACTTTGCAGTCAAATGGCAAGGTTAGCTGGACCACCGACCTTTAACGTTAGCTTATGAGCTAAGTTAGCCAAGTTAGCTGCCAAGAGCTGCTCGTCTCCGGTCAATAGCACTAAGTATTAGTTTTACGGTACCATAACGGGCATCATGACAGGTTAACACCTATGTTATATTGCAGTGTTATTAATGTAACTCCAATTGCGATGTCCCCCGTCCCCGAGCAGACTAACGTTGGATTGTTATGTCGGGCAGGTGAACGGAGGCTCCTATGTACAGTGACATTAGAGCCCTGGCCGTGCTCCATTAAATAGTTAGCTAGCAAACCGCAACACGCAAACGTTAGGCCGAGTCTAAACTTGCAGTTGGAGCCGTAGCGCCCAGAATGGCCAACAGTCAACATACATTGTGGCAAATTGTCCTGTACAAATTGAAACAAACGTTTGCTATCGTTAGCTTTCACGTCCGCTTGTTGTGACCGAGGGGGAGGCGGCTGCCCGGGTAGGCAACAAGCGGACTGTCAGACGTTTTCCTTTCAAAATGTACGCCATATCGTCATACAACGACAGAGTAGGCTAACTAAACACAAAACATGGAGAAAAACAACACAGTGCGACAGTAAGTTCCAAGCCGGTTCACTGGTTGACCTACCTGCCGTGGGCTGAAGTAAAGAGAAGCGGCGAAAGGGGAGCGGCTATTTCTCTCCCGCTGCCGTTCCGAGCTCGAGCTCTGGAATCCGCTGCGGTAGCATCGCGTATCATGGACGCCGACAGAAATGGCGCTGTTTTCACATCCACTGCTTCTTCAACAGCGTCAAGGAAACTGGCGACATTCCGGCTCGAGCATAAGGAAGGTCATTCCTCGATGATACTCATACCCAGAACCACAATGTCCGCTATCGAAAAGCCAGTTTCATTCAGAGAGATTCGCCACCCTCCGCGTTCGTATCTAGGCAACAAGGCAAACCTCTGCTGTCCTGTTCTCAAAGGTTTGATTCCTCCGCTAGGGTATTGCATCAGAAGCCCAACTAGTGCTCTTAATATTTGTAGGCTAAAAGTAAAATGATGAATTACAATGCGCAGATTAAAGTCAGTATTACACATTAAATAAGAGACCTAATATTCTCTCTTGGGTCAACGTTATGATAATTTCTTAAAATAAAAAGAGACACACACAAAGGTTTTCAAAAGAAAAAACACACTAATATTTATTATTAAATACACAATATAGCGTACACAATACAATATGACTAGACTTGTCAATTTTCATTATTTTTCTTTTTAATGTTTCTATGATAAATAATAATAATCTTATAGTCTACCAAGTAGGTGTACACACCTAATAAACGTAGTCAACATGTAACACACATTTATTAAAGTTAAACCACAACAGAAATACAAATGTTTGTGCAATTGTGCCATTTGTATAAGTATTACCTTTTATAAGTTATAGGTCCTACATCTTTTTTTAAATAACAATACAACTGCTTTTCACAGATGAATTTCACTAAGTGTATATATGTGTGAGTGTATGTTGTGGGTGGTGCATATTCTTTAGGCTCGATCAAGGGTCCATAGTGTGGCACACTTCAAATGCCCTCTGGCCCCTATAGGGTCATGACCTCTGGTGGGAAGAGACGAGTCAAGGGCTATTGACCAGCTGTTTGTGCTCCTGGCACAACACACACACACACACACACACACACACACACACACACACACACACACACACACACACACACACACACACACACACACACACACACACACACACACACACACACACACACACACACACACACACACAACCCGATGCTGCATTGCCTACTCGATTAGCAGGCGTTATTATCTTCATGGGTTTGAGTTTGAGGTAAGTGTGTGAAAACAAAAGAGGACAGGAGAGTGTGCACGTGCAAATGAGAGCAGAAAACTAAATAAAGGGAGAGAGGAAGTGAGGTGTGTCTAAGTGAGGCAGCAACTGGCAGGTTATACAGGCAAGTATTTAACTACAGTTCCCAGGGTCCATCAGAGTCAGCAGAATAATATTGAGTACTGCTTTTTGATCTTTAGCTAAGGCGAAACACAAATGACTGCATTGAGGCCTGATCGAAGTGGAAGTGTTTTCCTCATCATCCTGTCACTGATAACATCTCCTCTGAACCTCCGCTTCCGCCTCAGGCACATCACATGCAACAACATAACATCCACAGAGAAACTTCTAAATCAGCACTGCTGTTTGCTCCAACAGCTTACTCATTTGTTAAGTGAAAGTCAATTTGGAGCAGATGGCATGGCTAAAAGATGCACCATAATCCTCTCCCAGGAAGGGGGCTATAGATGGGGGAAGGGGCCTCTAGGTGATTTCACTCAAAGGTTGTGTACTGTAAGATAAGTGTGTCCCACGAAGCTTTAGTGTTACTTTGCACCTTCACAGCAGGTTCACATGCTATCTGAGGTGAAGCTGATTATCATCGGCAGGGTTGGTCACTGAGGTAAATGCTTTATTCCTCATAGCTCACAAGCTTTATAACTTTAGACATGTGGTATATTGTACACTGGGACTTGTTTACATTTTCTCTGTGTCCTAACACAACCTTTTAAGCATTTTCAAACTCAAAGCTATGATTTTTTTCCGCTACTCCAATTTACGTAAGTCTAAATACATGGGTGGTTCAAAACCTGCAAAGGCGTCAAGAACATTTTAGCTCATGTTTTTTTTTTAATCTGCTGGGTCGGGGGGCTTTTATGTTTTCAGTTTTACTAGTAAGAGTTTCAGACAACAGAAGTTAATCACATGTTATCTAGACGGACTTCATTAAAATCACCTGGACAAAGACAGTCACATGTCAGGATTCATCATAAGGACTAATGCTATTGTGACAAACAATTCTCACCTCCTTTTAAGTTGACACACTTCTCAGGAATAATCATTTTTACAGAATTTAAATACTTTTCCCAGGAAGAGACCAATCACAGATGGGGCATTATTAACAAAGACTAATCAGGATCTTTGAGGAAGAAAGAGATCCCGCCCCGAGCTAAGCCATGACTTTGGTTCCTCTTTCTTGTCTCCAAATCTGTTTACCACATTCTGCTCTGTCTGGACTCTGTCTGCATGCCTGGTGGCACATGCACTCAGATCTCCTCTCATTACAGACTGATGTAACAGTGTAACAGCCTGCCTGAGTGATGTTTTGTTCCCTGTTGCGCAAATCTTTTCTGGCACCAAGCCATGTACCATACCTTACCTCAGGAAATTCAGAAAGATAATGAGAACAGCTGTAGATCCACTTTGCTGAACGTACAACTACTTGTATGTACTTTCTTACAATCCTCTCTCCTTTGTTGCTGTTGTCATGCTGTGTCCTGCATAGATAACATGGCTTCAAACTTGTATTAACAGCCATCATTTTGGTTATTGATTACTGGACAAAGTAAGTTTTCATGCACAAATCAACGTACATGCTGTTTTAAAGCTTAAAAATATGGATATTTTCTGTTTTCTTTTCCTGTTTAATATCGTATTAAATAAAAAATGTGAGGATTGGAGTGACAAAACAATATGTTTCACAATTTTCTGACATTTTATTGGTCACTTGGGAAAATAATTGAGAGATGAATAGATAATGAAAACATATTTTGTGGCAGCCCTAGTTATGTGTTAAGTTCAGGTTCATTTTGAATAATTTAAAGTATAGGAGTTGATCCAATTATTGATTTTTATGCATTCCTTTGCTATCCTTATTTTCTAGCGGTGTCTGTGGTGTAGAGAAGCGTTTCACATGATTCTCATAACATTCTGATCAACAGGATCACCTTATAGTTTCCATCTTTGTGCGACACTGTTTACCACCGCCAGCAGTGGAACTTACTTGAGGTCACTGAGTTCGTTCTGCAGTAGGTATGTGACGGTTTCCAGCCTGACAGATGCTTTGTCTACTGGCTCGTGTTAAAGGTCAACTGCACTTGTAAACATGCACTATTGTCTTTATCTGTTTTCAGAAAAACTCATTAACACATGATCTAAAAAGGATGATTTGCGTTGTTACTCAATTATCACTGCAGCAGGGAGATCGGTCAGTAGGTCAGTCGATACCAGTCGATACAGATCAATAAGTCTGGTGGCTTAGGCTCTTGGTTTTGGTGCCTGTCTCTTTAAACCACCCTCCAGAAAAAGTCCACTCTGATTGGCTCACGAGAAAAATTGCTAAGGTATTTGTTGATTCATGGCTTGAGATTAATAGGCCTGATTGTGATATAGAAAGAGGGGCCAAATCAGAATGGCTTGTTGGATCCCATCATTTCTGACCAATATGGTAAAAATGGGAATTCATACAAATGTTTTTGTCAGTAGGTAATTTTTTATTTATTAATATCCCCATCAGCACTAGCATGAGCATTGGCCATTCTTCCTGGGGTCTGCACGCACACCGTCAAAGATACATAATAGCTCATCATTTCATGCAATTAACTATTCAGAATGAAATGTTAACACAAATGATCATCCTTTTCTAACCATCATTAAGCCAAACGGAAATAATACACACAGACACAGATCAATTATGATTTATGATACGGAGATCTTGTTAAAGCAAACATTTGAAACATAGCCGGAATGTTCCTGAATAATATGGATCAGCAATGTCGGAGGTTGTCAAGGGATTTAAACTACTGATTTGTGTATGTGCATGTATCAAACCGATGTAAACCGCTCATCTGGAGGCCTTAACACATTTCTGCACGTCCAAAAACGTTCATTGAATTCATATATCTGATGACTGGCTCCGACAATGTGCAAACGTGTCTATGCTGACTGACGATAAAGAAAGGACAAAGTCTCCTTGTCATGTGTTTCACTCTGTGTGTATAATACAGAGAGCAGTCCTGTTCTCATCAAGATGGTGCACCAAATTTTACATCACAGGCAAGCGGCAGTATAAGCAGGAAAATGTGGATTACATCATGCGGTCACAGTCTATCCACAGAGAGCCTGTTATCAGCACAGTACAGGCATGAATGTGCTCTCAATGCAAATAGCACGGCCCCACGCCCCTCTGTTAACCTGTCTGCTGTCTGTCTGCATCATGCATGATTACTGATTAATGTTTCAATGGGTATACAAAGTGAAGAAAGTTTGTTTTTCTTTCTCTTTGATCAGATCCTGCTTAAACATTTAAAAAAAGTACATTTGAAGGAGCCTAAAACAATCTGGAGTTGATGTTTCTACATTTACATGTGAATGAATGTAGCAGTGGTGGAAGAAGTTCCCTGAAAAACTGAATTAAATGTATTATATCGACAGATTTCACATAACTGTATTAGGTTAGTAGTTGAAAGCAATAATATTGAGTTAAAATAACTAACATTAGATTCAACTTAATATTATTGCTTTCAACTAACCTAATACAGTGACGTGAAATTTGTTTATGTAATACATTTAATTAAAATCAATGTTTCCGTTTTTTCAGTCAGCTCTTATAGTAAAAGTAAGAATATCGCAGTCTAAAAATACTCAGTTTCTGCATTCAAAATGTTACCTAAGTAATAGTACAACATTATTTGCATCAAAATATACTTATACCTATATTTTTCTATAAGTAAAAGTAAAGGTGCTCATTATGCATAGTGTCAATTTTTGAAAAAAATAATATATGACTGGTTCATAATTAGTGATGCATTATTCTGTGGTCCATCATTTTAATTTTGCAGCGGTTAAAGGATGACATAAACATGAATAACTTTTTATACTGCCAGGCATTTTCATCCTTAATAGTACTGTATTAGTTTATTTAATGTTTGTATTAATCATATAAACCTGCAAAAGTAACTAATGTTGTCAAATAAATGTAAAAAGTTCAATATTTTCGGCCAAAATGTAGTGGAGCAGAATGATAAAGTAGCATCAAATGAAAAACTTAAGTAAAGTACTTGTACCTCACAATGTGGGTACAGTACTTGAGTAAATTAGTTATTTCCACCACTGGAACGTAGTTAAAGGAAAACGCGATCATCAAAATGAAAAATGAATGTAATGTGAATCTTACTCCTCTGTTCTATAGTTCTCTGAAAACTAATACAAATACACGAATGAGCTACAGATGTGTATTGATCGACAAATCAAAATAATCCACTACAAATGCACTGTTTTCCTCCTGTTAGTTATTTAAGTCAGAAAGAATAACTGTAAAAGACTGAATAACACATTTGGAGAAGTATGCCTATACCATATTTATCATGTTCTTGATTTTTTTGTGACTGAATGTCCACTCATAAAAAACTAACAAAGCTACATTTATCTATCACTTCCAATGGTTTCAACTTAACGCTCAGCTGTGAAAATCAAGGCCATTACCCAGATCAGCTGCTGTGTCACATGTTCTCGTGTGACACTGCAATCATAGTGAGTGCATTTGATGGATCATTTCATACATAATTATATAATAGAGCAATCACGCCTCGGGCCCATTTACTACAAGCCTTGGCCATAGAAAATGTTTTCATTTATATTCCAAGATCATAATTAAAATAAGGGTGGGACTAATATCATAATAAGTTCCTGCACAATTGCCCCTGCTCCCACGCTGAAAAAACAGAAATGTTGGTTTTAAGTAAATGTATTATGTCAACATATTTCACTCAACTGTATTTGGTTAGTTAAAATAAATAATATCAAGTTTAAATAAATAAATGTTAGGTTCAACTTAATATTATTGCTTTCAACTAGCCTAATACAGTTATGTGAAATCTGTTGACATAATACATTTAATTAAAGACGACGCTTCAGTCTTTTCAGTGCTTATCATGAGTGTAGGTCAAAGGTGACAGTGCTGACACTACTGTCATGAGAGCTGATGTGTGTGTCTGTTCCCTCACTTTCATACTTAAGAGCCACTTTAAAGCTTCTTACACATGGATTTTTCTTAAAAAAGCATCTGTCTGGTTCTGCCGTCTTCAGAAGTCAGAATTCATCCGTGGAGACAAGTCTTTAGTCTACAGATACCAGCCTCCTGTTTGACAGAAGTGTCCTCTTTGACACTAAGTTGAAAGGAATGCTGTTGTATAAGTTCTGGCCCAGACTCAATCCTCCACGCTACACACACAACATGATATTCTGGGAAGACAGGTTTGAAGGAAAAAGGGATTCATTACACAGCCTTTGTTTGGCAAATCACCCTCCCAGGTTCTCCTCCTCTTTTGCAATGCAAAACGAACACAAATGATTCCAGGCATGCATCATTATAAACATAAAGCCTTACTCAGCAACTGTCTGTGGTATGAAGAGACGTGTCACATGGTTTTCATTGGGCTCAAAGTGTCTTTATTGATACTTCTAATATGGCATTTCACTGAAGGAGTACAAACTTTGACCTGCTGGTGGCGCTAGAGAAAAAGTCAAGAGATCACCAAAGTTGTTAGGAATCATCCTGGGGCGCCATCAATGTGCAATCCATTCAACAGACTTTAGATTGCAATCCCTAGAGCAAATAGCTACACTCCTTTGTCAAAAAACATTGCCATTGATTAATTTAGGAAGAGTAGATAGATAGATACATACATACATACATACATACATCACAGCAGAATTTTGACAGTCAATGTACACGAATTATAAAGTTTCTTAAAAATAGAATAAAATACAAATAAACATAAAACATTTAAAGTGTAAAACAATACATACTGTATTATATTCTAATTAAAAAAGACATTCAGAAAAGTATCTACACACTAGAAAATATACAACATGAAAAAGAATGCTCTTTAGAATCAGAATCAGAAACAGGTTTATTGCCAGGCAGGTTCACACATACGAGGAATTTGACTTGATGTCATGGTGCAGACATAAAATATAAAACAATATACCAAAGGAACAGAAACATATAAACATAGTGTACTACATTAAAAACATTAAAACACGTATAATATGACCCAGCACATTCTCACTCTCACATTAACTCTGGTTTGGTCTCTACCACCTCCTGCGAGAAATATGTATTCATCAAATCTATGTTAACCTCTCCATTTATACCGCCAATATTAGGTTCAACTTATTGCTTTCAACTAACCTAATACAATGAAATGGAATTTGTTGACATAATACATTTAATTAAAGTGATGTTTCCGTTCTTTCAGTGTGACGTCAGGTCAAACAAACGTGTTGCTTTTGGATGGTAACAGACATATTGCAGACGTTCAGTAGAACCCAGTGACGCCCTATGACTCCTGCAGTCCACAAAGAAAACACACTGGGTTAAAGTTGGGAGACAAAGAGCAGCAGTGTGTTTGTCGTGCTCCTCCTGCTGAGAGTCAGCAGGACACCCTTCAGCTCATATAACCCCACATGTGTGGCTCTAAAACAGAATGAGGGATTCATAACTGCTGCACACCTCCTCACGTGGATCCAGCCATGCAATGTGTGTGTGTGTGTGTGTGTGTGTGTGTGTGTGTGTGTGTGTGTGTGTGTGTGTGTGTGTGTGTGTGTGTGTGTGTGTGTGTGTGTGTGTGTGTGTGTGTGTAAACCTCTAACCAAAAATAGCTTGCATTGGCACTTCTCCAAAATGAGTCAGTGTGCTTTTAAAGAGAGACTTATTAACAATTAATAATGCCATTTGTTATGGCTAATACAGGCTTTTTAAAGTCTTGGGCATGGTGATATTTTGTTGACTTGACTATCTGTGGTTGCTATTCTAAGTGCAAGGTCCATTTAGTTTAGTTGCCCAGAGCGTTCAACCAAATTTCAAAGCCTAAAAAAGAATAGCTTATAATGTTGAGGCAATAGGCCATAAAATAACATTTACTTTATTACTTTATATATTTCTTTATTATTATTATTTGTATGCTTTAATTTGATGATGATTTGAGTTTAATAATATGTTTTACTTTATTAACGTTGTTGCATGCCCATATACTTTATTAAAATGCAAAGAGAACAGATATACAAATAATAATATAATAATATGTTAGTGCTCCTGTTCACATTACTTATTGGTAATAATGTAGTAAGAACAGAATAGAGTAAATAGACATCAAAGTGATTTTATACTGTCAAAAAAGACACAAAATACTTGCTCAAAGTCCTTTTCACTTGTAAATTCTATAGATAGTTATAGTTTAAAAAAACTATATTTTTTTAAAGATGGCAATATCTGTCAAAATCCAAGAGTACAAATTAGGCCACTTTGTGATTAAAACTTCAATTTTTTTTGTCATCCTGAAAATGTTCAGAAATGGATTCAGCATCCTTAATAACCCCCAAACCAGTCCAAAATGTTCCAAATCTGCCAAGAATTAATTTTATCGGCTATAATTCCTACTTAATTGTGCAAATTGACCAACATATGCAAGTTATCAAATTATAAATTTCAATCATAAACGTTGGGGTACTCAACATTTCCGGGTTCACTATGCTGGCAACAAGACTATATCAGTCTACTTATTCAGTTAAGTCTAGTCTATTTTCTTCAACAAAAATAAAAACTGTGTTTAGTGTTTATTATATGTGTCCTAAAGGTCAAATACAGTGAACTCCGTGCCCCACTACACTTCTTCTCACCTGAACCTCCTGAATCCACTGCTCCATTGTCCTCCTTGCTGGAGACCTAATCCCCATAAGCCCCCATAATGCCCCCAGAGAGAGAGTAAGTGCAGAGAGGAGAGTGTTGAGTGGGAGTTTAATGACCTTACAATCCGATTACAGGCCGGCCACGTTCCACTCAGCAGCCGTGAGGCCTTCCTTCAGCCAAACCATCTCCATTCACAGAGAACGGGATGAATCCAGGTCATTCAGGGTGGCAGGAATGATAGATTATTACAAATAACCAGGGCTGGGATGGGTACTTTAAAAATGTAATCTGTTACAATGACTAACATGTAAAAAAAGATTTGACCTACTCTGAGCGTCAACATATAAAATGAATGATTACTTTATGTTTATTTTGGATTACCTCAATATCGAATGCAATGCAAATAATAACCAGTGAAAATAAATAACAACAGAATGCATTTTAATTAAGTGTATGTTACAATGTAATCTTGGAAAAGAAGAAACAAAGATATATCATATAAAAATGTAGCAACAGTAACAGCTGTTTAAGCTTAATACATTCATCAAATGCAGTATTTTTGTTTAATAAATCCGGTCTCCACCTACTGCATTCAAATATATATATATATTTAAAATAAAAGTAGCCTAAATATAAACCACGAAGAAAACGTATTTAGTATGTCTATGATATTTATTCCAAAATGTATTGGAACACTCACGCATTTAAAAAATAAAAAACGTAACAGTAATCTGATTACTTGTTGTAGTATAATTGTAATCAAATACACATACCTTTTTTTTCCATCCAGATTCCTCGTTACATGTAATCTGCAGAAGTGGAAGAAGTCCTCTAGTCTTGAACTTGAGTAAAAGTTAACAAAAAAATTATCTGTTACAAGTGAAAGTCCTGCATTCATAATGTTACTTAAGTAAAAGTACAAAAGTATCAGCATCAAAATATAGTTGAAGTACCAAAAGTAAAAGTAGTCATTGTGCAGATTGGTCCATTTCGGAATAATATATATATGTTTTATAAAGATCGATCATGAAAGTGTTATCAAAGTTGGTAAAGGTGCAGGTAGTTTTAATGGCTTTGTATACTGCAGGGTAGCTTGTGAATTTACTCCAGGTGGAACTAAAGTCTGATTTAAGACTTGATTAGAATTCACATCATTCATCCAAGTCTGGAAAGTAACTAAAGGTATTAAATACATGTAGTGGAGTTAAAGTACATGATTTACCTTAAAGGTAGGTAGACTATAGGTAAGAATGGAGAAACCAGCTCGAGTGCGCCAGAATTTTAAAGTACACAACCGAAAAAAATCTGCCCCTTCCTTCAGACTTCCTTACAGAGCCCCTCCTCCAACACACATGAACGCGGACATGACCAATGAGGGCACGAGATAAGTTTGTGCACGAGATGGAAGGCTGACAGGCAGGTAGGCCATCCAATTATTTCCCCCGGGCCGGGCAGATAATTGGACGTGCTTTTTACATCACCACGGCTTCCACAGATGAAATATGTTTACATATTTATTGTCAAAGCATTTAATTTATTCATTACTATCGGGATGTTAAGAGCATTCCATGGTATATACAAAAAATGTTTCTGAAGTGAATTACCGACCCCACCTTTAAGATGAACCTCTGATCTGTTTTGGGTCTGCCACTAGAGGGCAGCAGAGGGCTTCTGTTACTCAACAGTCCCAGCTGGAGGAAGTGTGTCACTCGGCCAGAGCTCCCTGCTAATAAAGGGTTGACCTGACTGATTAGAATGCAGGTCGACTCCGATCCTTTATCCTTTTCAGATGCTTAACTGAAGTAAAGCATACTGTGAAATACTCCATTACAAGTAAAAGTACTGCAAAAATTATACAAAAGTAAGAAAAGGGAAATGTAACACTGCACTTGTTTTACACTTCTGGTAAGATGCTTACTGCATTTTGTTGTGCTTGTACTTGAACTCTGTGCAATGACAATACATTTGAATCTAAAACATCTAATCTATTCCACTTCAATAATAAGAATAAAACCCTTTATTTATCCGCAAGGGGCAATTCACGTTGTTTACATTACATTACATTTTATTTGGTTGACGCTTTTATCCGAAGAGACTTACAATAAGTGCAAAAACCATAGAGATTCAAACTCCAAACAAAATGGAAAGTACAGATATATTTCACTTCAAGCAAGCATTACCATGTAAATGCTGGTGAATTTAATACAAGGCCAAGGCTAACTCTTTAAAGGGCTTTCCCCCCCTGATGTCAATGGGGAGCTCATTCAACCATCTAGGAGCCAGGTTAGAAAAAACAGACGTGTTTTTGAAGGGTGCCTGTTCGATGAATGAACTTATTTTGCTTCATTTTTTAGTCTATCAAATCCAAAGTAAATGGCCCTAAAGAATTATACCTATTCCCTCTGAGTTGTGGAGTAGAAATTAAAAGTCACATGAGCAGAAAATACTCAAGCAAATTGAAAACCTCTAGTCTACACCTCTTGACTTCCTTTCTGCACTGCAGTTATTCAGTGTGTGTTCACTGTATGGTTTGGATTGGCCATCAAAAAGGACAGGAACACATTCATTTCGGAAACCTTGGTGCTAAGCTATACCTCCATTAAGATATACATGTCAGAACAGGCTGCACAAATACATTGACTCACTCCTTTTCCAACTCCCCCCTCTGTGAAGCTTTTTATTCAGCTGTGAGTAGATTTATGTGTTTTTCTGTCCATTTACTTCAACAGAAGAGGCAGATTCCACGTATGTATACAAATTCTCTGCCAATAAAGTTAACTTCTGGTTCTAATATTTATAATTAAGTTCAGCACTTGTGTAATTGTGCTTTTTACTACTACTTCCATCACCAGAAAGGAACTATAAAAATGCGATTTTAATGTACAAAGTGCATTACTTTCCAACTGCTTTACAATAGTCATGCATACACAAAACGCAGGCCAAATATCCACTTTTGTGTATTTCCCAATGCCCCCACTTTGACTTTGAATAACACCTATGGAAATAGATGTGTGAGACCGCTGTGTCGGCAAGAAGCTGTGTGTTGACGTACTTTGTGTGAGCGGCTCATCACTGTTGCATCTGATCAGTGCTTGAATTGGAATAAAAAAGGTGCCAGTACTCTAAATCAGCAACAAGTATTTGGCACAAAGTCATAGTATATCCTATAATGCTGGTGGGTTTGTCTCTTTACTGTATATTTCAGAAAGGCTCACTGTACTTAAACAAAATGACTCAGGGTGCATCTGAGATTAGAGGGGGTGCAGTGGTAAAGTGCTATTTTTATAAGTGGGGAGTGGACCTGACACCCTCTAGTCTAGGGTGGTCCGGGGGCATGCTCCCCCGGGAACATTTTTTTTAAAATATTGAAGTTAGATGCATCAATCTGGTGCAATTTGAGAGCAAAATGAAGAGATATATGGATACCTCTCAACATCCATAATGAAACCACTGTAAACAGATTTACTTTTTCTTTATGGATATAAAAGAAAGTAAAGCTTGACTCCTGGCTGGTTAAATGACTCCTCGTCCCTGAGGCCACTACCAGTTTTATGTGCCATTTTTCTGGATTTATTTGTCAATAGCATTGCTGCACAAAGTGATAGCCCTCTAGTTTAAATCTACTCCCCAAAAAGAAACATATGGAGATGGATTACTATTTAAAAACAAATTGCAAATCTATTTGGGAACAGTGGGGCCGGGCCTCAAATCCTATAGGGGGGTCCGGGGGCATGCTCCCCCGGTAAGATTTTTTTTTAAATGTTGGACTTAAATGCATCAATCTGGTGCATTTTGAGGGGGAAATAAAGAGACTACACCCATATGAAACAAAAATTTATACATTTAAATAATCATAAAATCATAAGTACATGGCCATAACCAATAACATACAATATCCAATATGAAAAAACATTGAAACTTGTTTATTTATTTGTTTTTGGTTCATTTATAGTTGTGAGTGTGTCTGGGCTCCTGAATCGGCCTCTCCTGTCTCCCTCCTCTCCCCCCTGCTCCTCTTTGAGGCAACAGCAAAGACTAGTTTTAGCTCTCAACAACTTTATCTTACCTTTTTTCACCTAGTTAACATTTTGTTTGAATTATTCATGCATATTTTTATTTATCACTACCCCCTCAAATGGAAATATATGTTTACATAAATGGTGACCGAACCGTTTGAGACCCACTGAGATAACTTAAACTAAGTTAACTATCTAAAGACTCAGAGAGTAATTTACCTCACCAGAGCTGTAGTTATCAGCCTCTCAGTCTGACAGCAAAGGACTCTCCCTCCACCTTGTTGTTTTAACAGCTCCTTATATCCGTTAGCGCAGCTAGCTAGCACCAGATGCTAACAACAATACACGTAACCGGTGCGCGCGCTTTCTCGCTCGCTCGCGCCACACATACACCAACACACACCCTCCCGAGCTTGAATGACACACAGAGACCAATCGAGGGCTTTAGTGTATGATCTGTATGAAAGTGGCAATGTCGGCAGGCCACGTCATGTAGACAGCCAGTCACCCTCTGTGAGGCAGAGTCAGACCCACATTTGCGCTGCGTTGCGTTTACAATATATATTGCCTGCGGCTGAGTACCGGTACTGCGTACTGGTGAGTACCGGCCCAATTCAAGCACTGCATCTGATACAAAGCCACTGCTCTGACCACACGCTTGAGATTTCTGCAAACTGTGTGCTGAAACAGTGTCCTTTAAAGCTTAGGATGGAGCAATCACACCACGGCTAGTAGGCTAACTAACACAAATCGAACCTCCTGTGTGCATGCCCTACTTAGACAGGAAATCTAGTGATTGTTCAAACATGACAGGCTATTTGATCCCCTGCTACAGTGCTTTAAAAAAGATTCTATCGCACACCATGAAATATCGGTACCAGTGTTTTGAATTATTTATTGATGTCTTTCATCTTCTATATTAGATACTTTGGTTGTATTTTATTTGTCTCAGAAGTGCCCTGATCATCCTGATTACGCATATTTTTCTTAACTCATGTGTCTGCATGTTTATCAATTATTTCAAGATCCGAGGCTTTATTTTCATATGCACAGTAGCTACATTGTAGATATGGCAATGAAAAACTGAAGTCCAAGGCTCCTCCAACAATGCAACATAATATATATATAGAACATACAACAAATAAAACCAATACAATAGTTCAAGAAATAAAAGAATGTAAATAAAATAGAGCAAGAGAATGTTGTAAGATGTGCAAGTAAATACAAATAAAATAGTAATAGTGCAAGAAGAGTCTAAATACACATAAATGGAATATGATGTATAGATAAATAAATAGCAAGATGCAAACAGGTGAATGTTGTGGATGTTCTTTACAGAGCTCAGGTGTTTTGTAATCCTGAGGGCTTTCTTCCTGAGTCGCTTTTGGTGAGGGTTTTCTTTCCGTCCTCCTGGGAAGCCCATGCCTCTCTCTAGCTTGCTCATGGTGGCTGGTGCTGTAAAGAGGAAAATGGAAGACCAACAGCGATCGAAAGAGCTGTAGATGTGAAGCAGGAGTAGGAGGAGGCAAGCTCTTTTGATACCTTTGGAAATATGGATTGGATCCAAAAATTCAGGTGATCAAAACTTCAGGGTTTCGCCCTTTCAGACGTCATGAGTGGTGTCACTTCATAGTGATTTTATTATACAGGACTGTCTCAGAAAATTAGAATATTGTGATAAAGTTCTTTATTTTCTGTAATGCAATTAAAAAAACTAAAATGTCATACATTCTGGATTCATTACAAATCAACTGAAATATTGCAAGCCTTTTATTATTTTAATATTGCTGATTATGGCATACAGCTTAAGAAAACTCAAATATCCTATCTCTAAATATTAGAATATCATGAAAAAGTATACTAGTAGGGTGTTCAACGAATCACTTGAATCGTCTAATTAACTCGAAACACCTGCAAGGGTTTCCTGAGCCTTGAAAAACACTCAGCTTGGTTCAGTAAACTAAATCACAAGTATGGGGAAGACTGCTGATCTGACTGCTGTCCAGAGGACCGTCATTGACACCCTCCATCAGGAGGGTAAGACACAAAAAGAAATTTCTCAAAGAGCAAGCTGTTCACAGAGTGCAGTTTCAAAGCACATCCACAAAAAGTCTGTTGGAAGGGGGAAATGTGGCAGGAAACGCTGCACAACCAAGAGAGATGACCGCAGCCTTAACAGCATTGTGAAGAAGAGTCGCTTCCAGAATTTGGGGGAGCTTCAAAGACAGTGGACTGAAGCTGGAGTCCAGGTATCAAAAGTCACTGTTCACAGACGTGTCCGGGAAATGGGCTACAATAGCCGTATTCCCATGGTCAAGCCACTTCTGAACTCAAGACAACGGAAGAGGCGTCTGACTTGGGCTAAGGAAAATAAGCACTGGACAGTTGCACAGTGGTCCAAAGTCCTCTTTTCAGACGAAAGCAAGTTTTGTATTTCATTTGGAAGTCAAGGCGCCAGAGTCTGGAGAAAGGCTGGAGAGGAGCAAAATCCAAGTTGCTTGAAATCCAGTGTGAAGTTCCCACAGTCAGCGATGGTTTGGGGAGCCATGTCAGCTGCTGGTGTTGGTCCACTGTGTTTCATCAAGCCCAGAGTAAATGCAACTGTGTACCAAGAGATTTTAGAGCACTACATGCTTCCGTCTGCTGAAAAGCTCTATGGAGATGAGGAATTCATTTTCCAGCATGATCTGGCACCTGCCCACAGTGCCAAAACCACCAGTAACTGGTGTACTGACCATGGCATTACTGTCCTCGATTGGCCTGCAAATTCCCCTGACCTGAACCCCATAGAGAAAATGTGGGGTATTGTGAAGAAGAAGCTGAAAGACACCAGACCCAACAATGCTAATGAGCTAAAGGCCGCTATTGAAGCATCCTGGGCATCCATAACACCTCAGCAATGCCACAGGCTGATTGCCTCCATGCCACGCCGCATTGATGCAGTAATCCGTGCAAAAGGATTCCCAACCAAGTACTGAGTGCATTAATGGACATTTTCAAATGTTTGATTGTGTTTTGCTGTTATAAATCTTTTTTTTTTACTTGGTCTGAGGAACTATTCTAATTTTTTGAGATAGGATTTTTGAGTTTTCTTAAGCTGTATGCCATAATCAGCAATATTAAAATAATAAAAGGCTTGCAATATTTCAGTTGATTTGTAATGAATCCAGAATGTATGACATTTTTGTTTTTTTAATTGGATTACAGAAAATAAAGAACTTTATCACAATATTCTAATTTTCTGAGACAGTCCTGTATGGATCTCAGGCTGTTTTTTGTATAGACTGCAAGCAGACATCCAACATGTGTCCACCCTGTCCTGGACAGAAACAAAGTAGATTATATATATTTTCATTGTGATTAAAACATTTACATTTTCAGAAAGATATTTTATCCCTTTCTTCTTGACAACATATTGTATTTGACTTTATTTATATGGCATATCTTTTATACACAGTAGTAACACAAAGTGCTTCACAAAAACACATTGACAATTCACAAATAGAAACAATACTATCTCTCCCCCTTCCCGGTTGATAATCAGATTAACACATAGCTTTAAAATCTGAATTAAAAAGGTAGGTCTGGACTTTAAAGTGCTGAATTATGAACAATGTGCTGTTTGTCACCTTTTGTTACTAGATGGAATGGACACACAATTGTGGCAAGATACTTAAGGCAAAAGCATATTTTTTATTAGTTGTATTAAATGTTGCTTCCAGGAGTTGTAATAGTTCCAGGACACTTCTTTTTTTTTTTTACTCTACATCTGTATATTTCTCTTAAGTAGTATTAGCATTGTTTTCCTAAAAACATTTTTGAAAAAGTAATGTTAGTTAACAACTACTGGAAGTTACTGGTGAGAACCATTTGTGTCTCCTCTTAACCATCTATACACACACACACACACACACACACACACACACACACACACACACACACACACACACACACACACACACACACACACACACACACACACACACACACACACAATGGCATTGCAATAGCAGTGGTGTAAAGTAACCAAGTACATTTACTCAAGTACAATTTTGAGGTACTTTACTTGAGTTATTCCATTTTCTGCTGCTTTTTACTTCTACTCCATTCAAATTCAGAGGTAAACTTTTCCTCCACTACATGTATTTAATAACTTTAGTTACTTTACAGATGTGGATTAATGATGTGAAATATAATCAAGTGTCAAATCAGACTTTAATTCCACCTGGAGTAAATCCACAAACTACCCTGCAGTATACAAAGTCCCCCCATCAGACAGGTGCTTCAGATCAAATCAGATTAGATTTTATTTTATGGGTTTTTACATTTATTCAATCCTCATTTGTTATATTATTCTTTATATGTTGCACCTACGGGACAAGCATTTTGTCGTGCCTTAAAAATGCCATTAAAGTTCTTGAATCTAATGTTTAAAACCTCAGACGGCATCAGCCACTGCTTACTATATCATGCTATAGCACATTGGCATTGAATGCTTTGGCAAAGTGGGAATGTTGGATTTAAACATCTTTTTTTTCCCAGGACAACATTTTTGCCATTCTGGACATACATGTTTTGAATCATGAAAATCCTTAGCCCACTACAGGATAACATCTCAAATAAAATCTAGCAGATGGTTCTGAGTAACATATGAAGAGCAGTAACACATTTGACTAACTTTATATCTGCTAACCATTTCCTACAAGGAAATCGGCGAGGACACTATCGATACTGACTCAGCAATCACTGTAAGTTATATTCTTGTTTAAATAGACTTCTCTGTTTCATTTATTCTACTCTGTATAATTGTTCTGTAGTTATTGTAGCTAAAACGGCGATTTCTGAGAGATTTTAAAATCTCAGATCTGCTCAGGTCTCAGTGAGTCACGCCCCTCAAGTGTGCATTTCAATAGGCAGGAAGACTCTGCTGATTGCGGGAAGTGCAAAAACATTTTAAATAGCGCATTTCAAATCAGAATAACTCAGTGTGCTTCCAGAATCGGCGAGGACACTATCGATACTGACTCAGCAATCACTGTAAGTTATATTCTTGTTTAAATAGACTTCTCTGTTTCATTTATTCTACTCTGTATAATTGTTCTGTAGTTATTGTAGCTAAAACGGCGATTTCTGAGAGATTTTAAAATCTCAGATCTGCTCAGGTCTCAGTGAGTCACGCCCCTCAAGTGTGCATTTCAATAGGCAGGAAGACTCTGCTGATTGCGGGAAGTGCAAAAACATTTTAAATAGCGCATTTCAAATCAGAATAACTCAGTGTGCTTCCAGAATCGGCGAGGACACTATCGATACTGACTCAGCAATCACTGTAAGTTATATTCTTGTTTAAATAGACTTCTCTGTTTCATTTATTCTACTCTGTATAATTGTTCTGTAGTTATTGTAGCTAAAACGGCGATTTCTGAGAGATTTTAAAATCTCAGATCTGCTCAGGTCTCAGTGAGTCACGCCCCTCAAGTGTGCATTTCAATAGGCAGGAAGACTCTGCTGATTGCGGGAAGTGCAAAAACATTTTAAATAGCGCATTTCAAATCAGAATAACTCAGTGTGCTTCCAGAATCGGCGAGGACACTATCGATACTGACTCAGCAATCACTGTAAGTTATATTCTTGTTTAAATAGACTTCTCTGTTTCATTTATTCTACTCTGTATAATTGTTCTGTAGTTATTGTAGCTAAAACGGCGATTTCTGAGAGATTTTAAAATCTCAGATCTGCTCAGGTCTCAGTGAGTCACGCCCCTCAAGTGTGCATTTCAATAGGCAGGAAGACTCTGCTGTCGCCCATCAGCAGAAAATAGTTAACTAATTACAGGGGCGTGCCCCCAAAGCTGTGAGAACTGAGCAATCAGGTATCCATCTTAAGTTGCATTTTCCTGGAGCGTCAGCTTCAGCGTCAGCTTGACGAAGACTGACAAAGACATTAAGAGTCCTGTGGGAGTAAGACTGACAAAGACATTAAGAGTCCTGTGGGAGTAAGACTGACAAAGACATTAAGAGTCCTGTGTGAGTCACGTGGGAGGCAAAGAGGAGGCAAATCCTACTCTGATTGCGCCAAGTATCGCTGGTGTTATTTAGTTTTATTCAATTCTCTTGGGTTCTCTAGCCCCTCATGCTTTAATCATGTGTATTTTCTGCATTCCTGTTCATGTGTCTTCTCGCAATTATCACTGGCCCCGTGTTTCTCCTAGATCTCACCGGCCTGCTCTCGTCTATCCCACATGCTCCACTGAGATCCAACATCTCGTTTCAGGGGGCCTGTGGAACTGCCAGTCAGCTGTTCCTAAGGCTGACTTCATCTCTGGCTACGCTTCCCTGCAGTCTCTGGATTTCCTTGCTCTCACGGAGACCTGGATCACTCCATCCAACACATCCACCCCAGCAGCTCTCTCCACAGCATATTCCTTCTCCCATACACCCAGACCCTCTGGCAGAGGAGGTGGCACTGGTCTCCTGCTCTCTCCCAAATGGAGCTTTTCCCTCTTCAAGCTACCTAATTTCACTCCTTCCACCTTTGAATTCCATGCCGTCACAGTAACCCATCCTATACAATTAACCATTGTTGTTCTCTACCGTCCACCAGGCGCCTTGGGGGACTTCTTGGAGGATTTAGATAATCTCCTCTCACACATCCCTGAAACTGGCCCTCCCGCTGTACTTCTCGGCGATTTCAACCTCCAGACAGGGAAGATATCTGAACTAACATCTCTGTTAACCACCTTTGCTTTCTCACTGTCTCCATCCCCACCAACTCATAAAGCTGGCAATGTCCTTGATCTCATATTCTCAAGGAACTGCTCTACTTCTAACCTCTCTGTAAACCCGCTCCACACCTCCGATCACTTCTTCATTTCATTCTCTCTACCCCTTTCCAAACATAACAACCTCATCTCTTCTAACTCTGCTCCTGTCCGCCGTAACCTCCGTTCCCTCTCCCCCTCTACCTTTACCTCATCGGTGCTCTCAGCCCTCCCTTCCTCTGACTCGTTCCAACTCCTGCCTCCAAATGCTGCTGCAAAAACTCTCCTCTCGACTCTCTCATCCTCTCTGGACTTTCTCTGTCCTCTCACATCGCGGCCGGCTCGTCAGTCCCCTCCTGCTCCCTGGCTAAATGATGCACTGCGTGCTAATAGAACCATCCTTCGGGCAGCAGAGCGGAAATGGTGGAAATCCAAACACCATGACGACCTCCTAACCTATCAGGCTCTCCTCTCCTCTTTCTCTGCTTCCATCTCTCAGGCAAAAAGCACTTTCTTTCAAGATAAGATCCAATCTTCCTATTCCAATCCCAAAAAACTATTTTCTATCTTCTCCACCCTCTTGGACCCCCCCAAAGCACCTCCCCCCTCCTCCCTTCTGTCAAGCGACTTTGTTAACCATTTTGAAAAAAAGGTTGATGATATTCGCTCTTCTTTTTCTGACTCACCTTTACTCACCGCTGGGTCACCAGACCCTCCCTTCACCCACACACTGACCTCCTTCTCCCCTCTCTCTCCAAGTGAGGTTCTTACCCTCGTTACCTCTGCCCGTCCTACCACCTGTTCTCTGGACCCTATCCCCTCAAACCTCCTTCAGACTATCGCTCCTGATATTCTACCATTTCTCACCCATTTCATCAACACTTCTCTAACTTCTGGTCACTTTCCAAACAGTCTCAAGGAGGCAAGAGTAAACCCTCTCCTAAAGAAACCCACTCTCAACCCGTCTGATGTTATTAACTACAGACCCGTCTCTCTCCTCCCGTTCCTGTCTAAAACACTTGAACGCGCTGTCTTTAAACAACTCTCCTCTTATCTCCATCAGAACAACCTTCTGGATCCGCACCAGTCTGGTTTCAAGGCAGGTCACTCAACAGAAACTGCTCTCCTTGCTGTCTCTGACAAACTGCACACTGCTAAAGCAGCCTCCCTCTCCTCTGTCATCATCCTTCTGGACCTGTCTGCTGCATTCGACACGGTGAACCATCGGATCCTCCTTCGCACTGTCCAAGAACTTGGAGTTTCAGGCACTGCACTTTCCCTCCTCACCTCATACCTCAACGACCGCACCTACAGGGTTACTTGGAGAGGGTCCGAGTCCGACCCTTGTCAATTAACTACAGGGGTCCCTCAGGGCTCGGTTCTTGGTCCCCTCCTCTTCTCCCTGTACACAAACTCGCTCGGGTCTGTCATTAGCCCGCATGGTTTTTCATACCACTGCTACGCTGACGACACCCAACTAATTCTGTCCTTTCCCCGCTCAGAGACCCAGGTCGTCGCACGCATCTCTGCTTGCCTAGCAGACATCTCTCGGTGGATGTCTGCTCATCACCTCAAGCTCAACCTTGACAAGACTGAACTGCTCTTCCTTCCGGGTAAAGATTGTCCCACTCTTGACCTAACAATCAACATCGGCACCTCTGTTGTTTCCCCGACTCAGACTGCAAGGAATCTGGGTGTGGTCCTAGATAACAAACTGTCCTTCACTGCAAACATCGCTGCTACAACCCGCTGCTGCAGATACACGCTTTACAACATCAGGAGGATACGTCCCCAGCTGACCCAGACATCAGCGCAGATTCTGGTCCAGGCTCTCGTCATCTCACGCCTAGACTACTGCAACTCCCTCCTGGCTGGTCTACCTGCATGTGCCATCCGACCTCTGCAGCTCATCCAGAATGCAGCGGCTCGTCTGGTCTTCAACCTTCCCAAATTCTCCCACACCACACCGCTCCTCCGCTCCCTTCACTGGCTTCCAGTAACTGCTAGAATCCACTTCAAGACACTGGTACTTGCGTACCATGCTGCGAATGGATCTGGCCCTTCCTACATCCAGGACATGGTTAAACCGTACACCCCAGCACGTGCACTCCGCTCTGCATCAGCCAAACAGCTCGCTGCACCCGCACTGCGAGGGGGACCCAAGTTCCCGTCAGCAAAAACACGTGGGTTTGCTATCCTGGCTCCAAAATGGTGGAATGAGCTCCCCATTGAAATCAGGACAGCAGAAAGCTTACACATCTTCCGACGCAAACTGAAAACTCATCTCTTTAGACTCCACTTCGAGCGATAAAATTACTAACAAAGCACTTATATACTAATAAAGGGCTGGCTTTCTAAATGCCAGTTGAGTAGCACTTGAAATGTTTGGCTCTATGAAACCTGATGTACTTATATGATTCTGTTTTCTTAAAGGTTGTATCTTCCTGGTCGAATGCACTTATTGTAAGTCGCTTTGGATAAAAGCGTCAGCTAAATGCAATGTAATGTAATGTAATGTAATGATACTTGCTAACTAACTAGCTCAATGCAGCTAAAGCTTCTCATGTTCAGTGTTGTAGGGATGCTAGGAGTATAGGCTACAGTTATTTAAAATAGCCTACAGTATGCTAACAAATTAGCACTTTGACTGAGATATTTTATTTAGTTTTGGAGACCGTGACCAATATTTAACAGAAAAAAACGATTTATGTCATGTCCAAGGTATAATCCTTATAAACCTTTAACAATAGACGAACAAAGAATTTAACCATATTTCAGGTTAAATTAAGCACGTGCATTTGGTATTAGCAACTCCTGCTAACTTTTTGAGTGTAATGTTGATTTTTTAAATAATGCTAAGATTGTTTTGTACGTGTCGTTTCTGGACATTTCACAAAATTAACATTTAACCTCAAATACAGAGCACTGTGGCACATGTACTGAGATCAATGATAGTTCGATAATGATAGTGAAACATTGCCTCAGCAAAATGCACCAACAGTAAGAGTCAGTTAACCAGAATATTGCATTTTAGAAGTTCTGTATCAGGGTCATTTTTTTTATTTGTTGCCTTTGGTGTCCCCAGTACAAAATATGTTGTATTTTGTCTAAATTTGGACAAATACTAATTACATTTTGGTTTTAATGTGTGTTCAATTGTTGATTTATTATTAATACAATGATATGCACATCTAAGTGATATCGGGATATCGAGGAGTTTTTCCATGTCCCCACTGCTGGTCATTCAACTTAGATCTAAAATATAGCTATTAATTTCTTTTTAAATTAATCATTTATAAATATGTTATTATTATTTTTATTTAACTTGTCCAAATCTATCTAATCAAATAATGTTTTTATTCAAATTGTAAAAAAATAAAAAATAAGGTTTAATGTTCGTCCCGGCTCGCTGTCCACCCTGTTGAGCTGTGTATCTGTCCCTTTAAGAAAAATACATTATTTCTCAGTGACATCACACCTATGAAATTAAATGACACCAGAGGCGGGAAATTCAACTGAGGTAAGCTGTGTTGGTTTCTACTGCTCTTACAACTGATTTTGATGTTTCTGTCAATTTAGTTCAATGTTTTTGAACATAAAATGTCCAACCTTTTAGGCCTAAGTATGAAGGATATTAATCGAATTTTATTATTTTAAAAAGTTTCTTTAAAAAGTGATTGATTCCTCATAAAGTATCCAAGGTCATGCTAGCAAATATGCTAACACAGGCAGGCTAAAGGCTAACTTTTGCTCAAAATGTCCACCCTGTTAGTGTCCAACCTGTTAATGGCAGGTAACAGGTTTATTCAACTAACAGGGTGGACAACATCCTAACAGGGTGGACATGTAAGTATTGTTTACTTATTAAAACATTTGTTAATATTATATTAATATTATATTATTTATTGTTATATTATTATATTACTATTATAACATTATAATAATGTTTTTATAATATAATAAATTATCACCACCATTAGATCTATAGGCACAACACAAACTGCTGCAAAAAATCCTAAGGGAACACTGATGGGTATATTATCTAGTATATTATGTACACAAGAATTATAGGTATAGTACTTAAAGTAATGGCATGCATTTGTATAGGAATGGCACCCCCGATAAGTGCAGCTGAATCACAGCGGTACTACAGAGCACACCGTGATGCTGACCCAGAGAGAAGACATCAATACCTTGAAAATGAGAGAGAGAAATGGAAGAGGGACAGAGAGAAAAGCCTAAAGATGGGTATTAATGACGTCTGTGAGAGGGAGAAAAGGGCAAAAAGAATGAAGTAAGAATGAATTATGAAGAAGCAGAGACAGATACACAAAGTTGCAGCTCCAGCTCCAAATAGTGGGTTCATCAAACCAAAACGATTTGATATATTCAAACAATTTTAATAATTTAATATAAAAGATTGTTTTAACAATAGAATTAATACTGTGTAATATTTTAACCAAAAATTACACTTTAAAATGATAGGGCCTGGAGAGAAGGTCCTGAAGGCCCTGATGAACTTCCACTGGTGTCCACTCTGTTAGACGTATGTCCACCCTTTTAGACGTCTGTCCACCCTGTTATGTTGGTATTTTTCTAGCATAGTTTAATGAAAATATCAAATATCAAGCGTATATTTGTACTCTATAAAGAAATGAGAGAGGTTGATTATATATTCTAGAAACTTTTAGTAATTCTTATTGTATTTAAGTTTTCTCATGAAAAACAGTGGAAAAATATGCCACGTTGTCATAATCTACACTTGTTTTTCTCAATGTATACTACTTAAAACTAATTAGGTATGAAATACATATCTAATTAGAGTTAGGGACATACAACCCTTGTTAAAAAATTATTTTAATTGTAAGAATGCACTGAAAACTCATTTAAGCAGTTATGTGTATGTCCTTAACAGGGTGGACATATCCCGGGTGTCACGTATTGTTAATATATCTATATATATAAAGATTTAGGTGCCTGAGCTTGACCAAAATGTTTTTTAGCAAATTAGATATGTCCTTTATAGAATAGAACATTAAAAAGTAGGTAAATCAACTATTTATTTCACCCAACTATATGAAGTCCAAATGGCACCCTATAAAAAAAATTACCCATCAGCGTGTGTGATGAAAATGCACTCACAAGGCCACAAGTAGCGACTTCGACCGACACAGGAGCTGTTTCCACTTCCTGTTGTTGAACTTTAATGCAGCAACTCAGTAACACCACACTTTCCACAGTGTGAACGGAAGACATTGTGAAACTGGCATCTTTTCTACAGAACCTCTCACTAATGCAGACCATTGACTAGCTTGTAGTACACTTAAGAAACGTTGACTTGAATACATGTATTATGTTAACAGAAAATACATAACTGTAGTAGGTCAATTGAAAGCATTAATATTACGTTTAAATGTAAAAAAGTAATACAATTGCTTTCAACTTACCTAATACAGTTATGTGTAACCTGTTGACATAATACATGTAATTAAAGTTACTGTTTTTTACATTTTTTCAGTGTATGATCAAGTGAAAGTCGAAGTAAACATTTTTTAAATGCACAAAGAGAATGTCCTGATTTAAATTAACTTGGACCGCATAGATTCAGTTTATGGAAAAGACAATTTATAGAAAATAGAAAATATTTACACACATTTAAAAACATGTACATGCTTCAGGTAAAAGTAAAAAGGTATATACATAATTTACATGCTGAAAGTACGGATACAAAAATATATATAAAAATTCCCAGAGCAGGTCCTCATTCACTTTCTTTGTTCTCCACACGCTCGAAGTAATCGAAGGATTCGTACACTGCCACCTGACACTGAAAGAGAGAGACACGTAAAAACTGTGATTGCAAGCATTATACTGTATCAGTGCTATAGCATTGTGTCTATGTACATTGACATAAAACCTTTGCGAATGCGCAATACAAAAAATTAAGGAGGCAGGAGAAATGGAAACAGTTGGTCAAAAACAGGATGACAGATATATTTCATAATTATTACTCAACACTGTATGTCCCTGTTTTGGTTACAATGAAATCATAGTTCATACTGAATTCCCAGAAAAACTGAAATGTGTTTTTGCTGAAGTGTAAACCAGTACAACAGTTTGGTTGGGTTTTAAATCTACTTTTTAATTTAAATGCAAGTATGATGCAAGTTTATCGTGATGCTGCCTCACCGCATTATATTTCTATTACATCTGTGAGAGAGATCAAATATAAAACTTGAAATGAAATTCATTACAAAAGTAAAATAAAAATAATGCTTGAGCCACTGCATAAGGCATTCTTAACAAAAAGGGAACAATTTAAGTGTTGCTCTTTCAATGCTGTAGGGCACTGTATTACACCATACTGCAGGTGAAAGAAACTAAATTGTAATGGATTGAACATTTGATAAAATCTGGTCAGTGTATATGCTGCAGAACATAATAACATCAAATTGAAACCAACAATGGATCTTTAATTTGATATATTAAATACTGAGAATGCTGCTGTTTGATATAATGTGCTCTCATTCTACTTCCATTACGTATTGCTGCCACATGCCCCTTAGGACTTGTGTATATTTCTATGTTTAATGGTGTGTTATGTTATGTATATTGTAGTACCTTGGAGATGTACTTGGAAAAGACTAAGACACATTTCAACTGAGGTGGAAAATACAGTTAATCTATTCTAATAATGTTATGCCTTCAGAGAGTAGTTTTAGATTAATAATAATAATAATAAATGGGATTTATATAGCGCTTTTTTAGACCCAAAGACGCTTTACATTATGAGTCAGGTCGACAAACAAAACAAGAACAAAAACACAAACAAAAACAAAAACAAAACAAAAACAGAAAAGCAGTCAGGAGGATGTTGGTTCAGAGGGGGGAGGGGCGGGTTTAAGGATAAGCAGAGTTGAAGAGGTGGGTTTTGAGACGGGACTGGAACAGGGTGAGGGAATCAGACTCACAGAGGTCTTGGGGGAGGGAGTTCCAGAGCTTCGGGGCTGCCACAGAGAAGGCTCTGTCCCCGAAGCTTCGGAGTTTGGCCTTAGGGATTGAGAGCAAACCGGCTGAGGTGGATCTGAGGGTTGGTAGAGGATGAGGAGGTCAGTGAGGTAGGGGGGGGCCAGATGGTGGAGGGCTTTATAGGTGAGGACCAGGAGTTTGTAGTGAATGCGGTGTGAGACGGGAAGCCAGTGGAGTTCTTTGAGGACCGGGGTGATGTGATGCCATGATTTGGTGTGAGTGAGGAGTCTGGCGGCTGCGTTCTGGACACGCATGAGTCAGTTGAGGGATGTTGTGCTGATGCCGAAGAGGAGTGAGTTGCAATAGTCAAGGCGGGAGGAGATGAAGGCGTGAATGAGTCGCTCAGCTGCGGGGCGGGTGAGAGAGGGACGGAGTTTGGCGATATTGCGGAGGTGGAAAAATGAGGTTTTTACAACATGGCGGATGTGGGGGTCGAGGGAGAGGGTGGGGTCGAATATCACGCCAAGGTTGCGTGCCTGGGTGGAGGGGGAAACAGGGGTGCCATCGATGGTGAGTGTCAGGTTGGGGGTTTTGCTGAGGGTGGATTTGGAGCCGATGAGGAGGAGTTCAGTTTTATTGCTGTTGAGTTTGAGGAAGTTGTGTTGCATCCAGGATTTTATTGCAGTCAGACAGGATTCGATGTGTGTGAGAGGGGGGTTGTGGGGGGATTTGGTGCTGAGACAGATCTGTGTGTCGTCAGCATAGCAGTGAAAGTCCAGGTTGTGATGGCGGAGAATCTGACCAAGGGGGAGGATGTAGATGATGAAGAGGAGGGGGCCGAGTACTGAACCTTGGGGAACACCTTGGGTGACTGAAGCTTTGGTAGAGGAGTGATTGTTGAGGGAGATGAAGTGGGATCTGTCGGAGAGGTAGGACTGGAGCCACCTGAGTGCAGTACCTTCGATACCGATATCCCGGAGTCGGGTAAGCAGGATGGTGTGGCTCACGGTATCGAAGGCTGCACTCAGGTCAAGGAGGATGAGGATGTTGAGGGAACCGGTGTCAGCAGAGGTGAGGAGGGAATTGAGGACTTTGATGAGTGCCGTTTCTGTGCTGTGGTGAGGACAAACACCAGACTGAAGGGGTTCAAAAAGGTCTTTTTTTTGGAGATGGCGGTGGAGTTGTTTGGAGATGATGCGTTCTATTGTTTTTGAGAGAAAGGGGAGGTTGGAGATGGGGCGGTAATTACTGAGGGAGGAGGGATCCAGACCGGGTTTCTTGAGGATGGGAGTGACAGCAGCAGTTTTGAAGGCAGAGGGAACGGTTCCTTGGGACAGGGAGGAGTTGAAAAGATTGACAATGTAGGCGCAGAGGACGGGGAGGCAGGACTTCAGAAGAGGGGTGGGTAGAGGGTCAAGCGAGCAGGTTGTGGGTTTGGAGGAGCTGATCAGTTGGAGTATTTCAGGGGGGGTGACCAGAGTGAACTGGGAGAGAATGCAGTGGGAAGGAGGGCTCGGGAGGTCAAGGGAGATGGAGGGAGGAATTGTGGCGGTGGATGTTGGGGGAGATGTTTGTGTGTCAGATGCAGCGGATAGGGAGTGATTAATGGCAGTGATTTTGTCAGAGAAAAACTGGAGGAATGAACTGCATGTGGAAGTGGAGGAAGAGAGGGTGTCAGCACGGGGTTCGAGGAGCTTGTTGACGGTGGAGAAGAGGGTCCTGGGGTTACGGGAGGGGTCGATGAAGATGGTGGAGAGGTAAGCAGATTTTGCGGCATTGAGGGCGTCTCTGTAGGTAGTGAGATGGAGTTTGTAGGAATCATGGTGAACTGTGAGGGATGATTTCATGGTTAGGCGTTCAAGCTGGCGGCCGGTTTGCTTCAGTTTACGGAGTGCAGGGGTGAACCAGGGTGAGGAGGTTTTAAAAGTGAAATTGTTGCTTTTGAGGGTGGCCAAGCTATTGAGGGAGGCGAGTAGGGTTGAATTAAGGTGGTTGAGTTGATCATCGAGTGAGCTGAGGTTCGAGTCCAGGGGGAAAGTAGAGGATAGCAGGTCGGAGAGGTGCTGGGAATCGACAGAGCGTAAATTACGGAAAGTGATGTTCCTGGATGGGGGGGGGGGGCGGCGGACGGGGGAGGCGGTGTTGAACTGTATGAGTTTGTGGTCAGAGAGGGGAAAGGGGCAGGGGTGGAGGTCGAGTACTGTGAGGTTGGTGGAGCAGACAAGGTCAAGGATGTGTCCTTTATCGTGGGTGGGGAAGGTGACATGTTGTGTAAATGAGAAATTGTCCAGAAGGGAGGAAAATTCAGAAGCGTGTTTGCAGGTGGTGGAGTCCATGTGGATGTTAAGGTCACCGAGGAGTAACAGACGTGGGGAGAGGGATGAAGCAATGGTTAGGAGTTCAGTGAGATCAGAGAGGAAGGAGGGGTGTGGTTTAGGGGGGAGGTAAATGAGGATAACTGTCAGTGAGGGAGGGGTTTTGAAGGCGAGAAATTCGAAGGATGGTACTGAGGGGAGGGTGAGTTCTGTAGTCCGGATGTTCTGGTTGTAGATGACAGCCAGCCCACCACCACGGCGTGAGGGGCGGGGTTTAGTGATGTAATTAAAACCAGGGGGGGATGTTTGATTAAGCGAGAAGAAGTCATTGGGTTGTTGCCAGGTTTCAGTGAGCAGAAGGAAGTCGATGGATTTGTCCAGGATGAGTTCGTGAAGGATGTGGGCTTTAATGTTGAGTGACCGTATATTTAGAAGGGCAAAATTGGTCAAGTGGGGGGTTGTAGGGCTGGTGGCAGGCTGGAGAGGTATGAAGTTGTCTAGGTTAGCAGCGCGGGGGTGGGCATGAGAGGGGGAGCAGTGGAGCAGAGAAGGGGGGCTTGATGGTGGGGAGAAATGGCTTGTTATATGTGTTGGGAGGCGGAGGGGAGTGGGATCCGCTCCAGGTATTCCGTGCAGCTGGGAGTGTAGGTGAGCGGGGGAGAGTGTAAGAGGAGCAGTAGGAGTTGCGTTCTGATGACGCGTCAGGTGTGCAACAGTGCGTTGCGTGGAGCAGATGGATGCAATGGATTGTCCGTGCTGAAGGTAAACAAAACTGCGGCGGGTGCTTCGGTGAATGTAGCGGGGTCGATGAAGGAGTCCAAGATGTCTGATGACTGAGATGGAAGACGGAGTGGAGGAGTTGGTCAATGACAGCAGCTGGGAGATGGAGTATTTCAGCATGATGACAGGCGGAATGGCTGGGAGCAGTGTGATGGCAGCGATAGCAGCTAGCGGGCTAGCTAGGTTCACAGAGGTGGAGGATTGTTGTGGAGACGAGGAAGATCCACGACATGGCAGGAGGATGTGAGCAGCGGGACGGGACAGATGCACCCCAGAGATGAAGGCAGGAGGCAGAGAGAGTTCACGGTTGTTGCGTGGGACGGAGACAGACAGTAGGCGATGTAGCAGATAGCAATAGCCACCCGGCACGTTGATGGCTACGTGAGGGCAGCCGGCTACAGCCAGCAACGGAAGCAGAAGTCAAAAATAAGTAAAACATTTAAAAACAATGTGCATTGCATTAAAGATGTGTAAATGCAGGGCAGTGGTCCAATTCGAAAGATTGAAGAACGAATGGTAGCTGAGGGTGATAGAGGGTGACAGAGGCGAGAAGCGGCGAACAGTCAACGCCAGCGTCCTCTCCAGCAGCGAAAAGGCTGCACCCCCCTCAGATTAGCATATTTAGCACCATTCACCACCTATTCACCATTTATCACACTTCAGCTCACGCAATATATAAAAACACCTCCTGTGGAACAATTCTGGAAACTTTAAGTGTTAAATGTTGTACCATTATGTGTGCCCTTGCTCATTGTGTCCTGCAGAGGGCAATGTTGTCTGCAGTGCGTCCTTGCACTACCTGTGGCCTCTACCTTATCCGTTCAGATGTTGTTTGGATCGAATACAGCGGCAGCACAACCGCATCTCTCCTACCACGATATAAATAAATATGCCAAATGAAGGCTAAAGAAAGCTGTCTACGACTGAGTTCTATTAAATCTCCACCGCAACGCACTCCGCCTAACAGGTTATGGGCCCAGGAATGCCAGTCTAGAGCAACAAGGTAACAGAAGAACAAGCTGTTAGCCAAGAGAAGCTACTAGTGGGACCTGGATGAAGACGGCGCTGATAGTCTCCCGCGTAAACTAAAGTAACGGTGTTTCTACAAGCCGCAACCCAATGTTTGGAGATAAGTGAACTGTATAAAGAGCAAACGTGTTAACGTGGATGCAACGTAAAAAATGGCCGGAGCAGGAACACCCCAGCAGATTTTATTCGATGGAACAGAAGATAAGTATGTTCTGTGGGAGACGAAATTCCTTAGCCGTTTGCACATTTTGAAGCTAAAAGACACTATTTTGCGAGTGCCCATGGGTGAAGTCGCATTAGCTGCAGATCCAGGAAAAAATGAAGACTGTTATGCACAGTTAGTGAATGCCCTGGATGATAAGAGCCTGTCATTGATAAGACATGATGCCGCCGAGGATGGAAGAAAAGCCCTGAAATTATTGAGGGAGCACTATTCAGGAAAAAGCAAGCCAAGGATTCTAAACCTGTATACATCATTGACCACCATACAAATGGCAGACAATGAAACTGTTACTGATTACATGATAAGGGCTGAGAATATAATTGCAGCTCTACGTGATGCAGGAGAGAACATGAGTGATGTGCTGCTTGTAGCCACCATTTTGAATGGACTGCCAGATTCATTCAGGCCACTGGCTGTCCATGTAACACAGAACGAGGACGATGTTACATTTAAAAACTTCAAGAGAAGACTAAGGGTCTATGAAGAATCTGAGAAGATGAGGACGACTGGATCTATGGACAGTGTGATGAAGACTAACACAAGGCAAGGTAGACAAGGCACCAAGACACACAGGAAGAATGGAGAAGCCACTCTGACTTCAGTGACTTGTTACAAGTGTGGAGAAAAAGGACACATTAGAAGCAACTGCACCCAGAAAGTGTGGTGCAGTCACTGCAAGAGCAACACACACACAGAGTCCCTGTGCAGGAAAAATTGAAAAGAAGACGGAGCCAGGAAGGTTGCAGAGGAAGAAGAGAAGGACAACGGCGACGAGGATCATTGCTTCATGGCCAAGCAGGCAAAAAGCGAGAGGCCATCAGCCAACGTAAAGAAGAAAGGCATCATGGTGGACGCTGGAGCGACATCCCACATAGTGAACGATATCGCCAAGTTCAAGAGATTTGAAAACACATTCCATCCCGACACCCATTCAATCGAGCTGGCGGATGGGAACAAATGCAGCGGGATGGCGCAACGCAGAGGGACGGCGCTGATCTACCTGCTAGACAACGATGGACGTCAACAAAGAGCACAGCTGCATGAGGCACTGTATATGCCGACGTATCCACACGATATCTTCTAAGTGGCAAGAGCAACAAATGGAGGAGTGACAGTCACTTTCAAGAAGGGGGACAGCCACATGATCACCAAGAGTGGTAACAACCGGTTTGACTTCCATGAAAGTGGTAATCTGTTTTACTTGCCAACTGTTCAGAAACATTTTGATAAATGTAATGTGTGCCACGACATGCAAACTTGGCATGACATTTTGGGACATTGCAATTATGAGGATGTACAAATGTTACTGGGTGTGGTAAAAGGCATGGAGATAAGAGGCAGTGCAGTCACAGCACAGTTGTGTGAAATTTGTACAAAAGGAAAATTCCCCCAGACAAGGAATAGGGAGCCCGACCGAAAGGCTACAGAACCTTTACAGCTGGTCCACACTGATTTAGCCGGTCCCATGAGAACCCCAAGCTTAGAAGGGCACAAATATGCACAGTCTTTTACAGACGACTATTCGGGTGCCATAACTGTTTATTTTCTCAAATCCAAAAGTGATGCAATACATGCCACAGAGAGGTTCTTGGCAGACTCAGCACCTTATGGAAAAGTAAAATGTTTACGCTCAGACAACGGTGGGGAATTTATTAATACAGAATTCAAATCACTGTTAACCAAGAATAGGATTAGACATGAGACATCTGCACCCTATTCACCTCACCAAAATCGCACAGCAGAGTGAGGTTGGCGAACCCTCTATGAAATGCGCAGGTGTATACTGTTAGAAAGTAAGTTGCCAGACACACTGTGGAATTATGCTGTACAGACGGCAGCCTATGTAAGAAACAGGTGTTACAGTAATCACACAAAGAAAACACCTTATGAGATGCTCACAGGCAAGAAGCCAGACATGTCCAAACTTCAGACATTTGGATCTGTGTGTTTTGCCTACACACAAGAAAAGGGGAAGTTAGATTCCAGATGTGAGCAGGGCATTTTTATTGGATATGATAAGAACAGTCCAGCTTATCTTGTGTACTGTCCAGACAGAGATAAGGTCCAAAAACATAGGTTGGTGAAATTAACAAACAAGACAGCCAAAGAGAAAGAAACACAGACACCTGGGTCACAAACTGAATGTCAGGACAGAGAGGTACACCCCAGGGTCCTTGACAATGAGGAAAATGTTGATGAAAAAATGGGAAATGCATCAGGTCAAAGTGTTCAAGGGGATGTTTCTGTGGCTGAATGTGAACAGCCAGGCACTGAGAGTGAGGCTAGAAAGAACCCACCTAGAGCTAGGAGAAAGCCAATGCACTTACAGGATTATGAGACTGAGGATACAGACCAACTGGCAACATGTGTAGAATCTTGTTATAGAGCAGTTTGTGACATACCACAAAATTACCAGAAGGCCATAGGGTCAACCAAGTCACGGCAGTGGATCAATGCAATGAATGACGAGATGCAGTCACTAGAAGAGAATGACATATTCAAGATCACCCAGTTGCCTCTAGGCAAAAAGGCAGTGGGGGTTAGGTGGGTCTATACTCTCAAGTGTGATAATGATGGGTCAGACAAGTATAAGGCAAGATTTGTTGCAAAAGGTTCAAGCCAAAAACAAGGCATTGACTATGAGGAAACTTTCTCACCTACAGCTGACATGACAACTGTTAGAGTTGTCATGCAAAAGGCAGTGCAGGAAGATTTAGTTTTACACCAAATGGATGTGAAAACTGCATACCTGCATGCACCCATTGATTGTGAGGTCTATTTGGAAAAACCTGAAGGTTATGAGAAAAAGTCAAAAACTGGAGAAAAAGTTAGTATGCAAATTACAGAAGTCCCTTTATGGTCTAAAGCAGTCAGGCAGAAACTGGAATGCTCTGTTCAGCCTGTCCTCCTACAAAAAACGACCATATAGGCCGATTGTTCATGCCCTTATTACGACCCAGAGACACGTTTTAAAGTGTATGTTGTTTCTTACATGACAACTAGAGGTGCTCTAGTGGTCGTGTAAGAAACAACATGCTTCCGGCCCGTTCATTGCAAACGCTCCGGAGGGACGTTTATTCACAAATAACCCTCTCTGGAAAATCCTAAATTGTAGAATAGTTTGGCCATTCAAATGATTTTTGATTCCATTTCTAGCGAGAAGTGTATATTGTACTTTTAGGATCCACGTCCAGTTGATGTGTAGGATCTATAGTTTGATAGATATTAAGAAGATGATTTGAGGTCTCGTCAGGATAACGTGTATGCAGCTTCCATGTAAAATTAGCGTGGGTGAAAACAGTTTTTCCGGTCTCGAAGTTTTCATAATAAAACCGGATATATTCCCCTCACTGTCAAATTATTACACAGTGATATCTGCATTACTCATCCATTAAAAAAAATCAGTTTATGTTTGTTAATTACACTGATTAGTTGAAATTGTGTACAATGCTTTTGTGTTTTTAACCTTCGATTCGGAGAAACAAATAGTTTTTTCGGAATTTACACATGCTGTCTATTGTGTGTTTTGCAACATGTTCCATGACACGTCTATTTATAAGACGTTTTCGTATTTCCCACAATTAGAAGTTGCCAGTATTAAACTGTTTACACCCTGGATGTTTAGGGGATACGAAACACAGTGGTGTTATCAAATGTAAAACATATAATTAATAAATGGGTGAATTCATATACCCACATGACACCTAAGGTCAGAAGAGCTTTATTTAACAGCTGGTCTTATTTCTGTGACCGGTCCTGTTGTTCATTGATAAGCCAGAAACATGCACTTGTCAAGGTTCAGAGGCACATTTTGCAAATATGGCAGTAGCCATCGATCATCTTAAGATAAGATATACTGTATTGATACCAAATTGGGAAATGTTTTTGTAACAGCAGCATACTACTTTGTTCTACTCCACTACAATTCAGAGGTTAACCTGGTATTTTTAACTCCACATTTATTTTAGTTACTTTGCAGATTCTGATTAATGATGTGAAATATAAACAACCCTTAAATCAGACTTTAGTTACACCTGAGTCAAATTCAGGGAAGTTGATTCTCAAGGGCCAAAATAAACTATGCAATATATTGGACATTAAGTACTTTGTCAGACTTCATATTTATCTGTGGATAACCCCAACGTTTTTTTCTTAATCAAAAGAAGACCTTAACTTAAAGTATTCTTTAATGTTTAAATAAAGCTTTATCAGTTTGTCTGTTTTGCACATCCTCCTGTTAATGTCTTTGGACGTCCTGCACTAAACTGTTTTATTGTAGAGATCACTACAGTATCTTCTTGATATGTTCAATTTTGTATGTAGTCTACTCTTAATATTTAAATGTTTTCATCAAATAAAACGTATTCAACAACAAAATTAAATAACGTGCTTTAACCACTAGGCGGCGCGGGTTAAAAAACCAGTGGTGTAATTAATAAAACATAATAATATCAAACATAATATGACTATTAACTTTATTGTACAATTAAAACAGAACAGTTAAGGAAAATACAGTTTCAGTCTCTCGATTTGAAGCTTATGCATTGTACCATGAACCTGTATAGACCTGTAACAGTCAACTGCCTGAGGAGTTGGAAAGGTAGTAAATAATATCTTTAAAAACTATAAAAAATCATTTTGTATCAGCTGTGCCCCGTTATGGTGTAAACATAACCTATCTACCAATTGGATCAAATATAAAAGTCAGCCAAATTAGTGTTGATACTGCAAGGAGACGTATTGTGTGAAAAGAAATGGAAGATGTTGTTTAATTGTTGATATATTTATGATCCACGTCACATATTCAGTTTTGGCGGCAGTTATTCAAGTTTGTCCAGAAGTCTTCTGATCAGGGCTCTATAAATAAATATCTACGGCAGATGTGTAATATTTAATGCAGCCGAACCGTGTATTAGAATGCCGTTATGTGATGACTTCCAAAGAGAAAAGCAAGAACACTCGGAATAAAGTATTATTTTATTTTTAAAAAATGTTTTTCCGATTTCATATCGCACAAACACCATATCCCAACATGCATTGCGGCAAAATCAATCAATGTTTTAGCCTATCAAAAAACCTCTGAAAAAAGAAAGGTGTCTCTCAGAATCTAAAGAGAAAAACCTATGGTAAAAACACAAAAGCATTGTACACAATTTAAACCAATAAATGCAGTATAATTAACAAGGATAAACTGATGTTTTTTAGTTGATGAGTACTGCAGATATCACTGCTAAATCATTTGATCATTGGTTTTATTATGAAAACGTCGAGACCGGAAATACTGCCGCATACCTCAAGTCATCCTCGTAATATCTATCAAACTATAGATCCTACATATCCACTGGACGTGGATTCTAAAAGTACAATATACACTTCTCGCTAGAAATCTAATAAAAAAGCGTTTTAATGGCCAAACTATCCTACAATTTAGGATTTTACAGAGAGGGTTATTCGTGAATAAACGACCATCTGTAACGTTTGCATTCAACAGGAGCACTAGAGGGCGAACACTTTAAAACGTAATTATAGGACGTATTAAGCACTTGAACAATCGGCCCACTTGGTCGTATGAGTTGGAGGACTTGTTGGAACATAGAGGATTTACCTGTGATATTAAAAGATTAGGGTTTCTGTCTCTCGTCCTCCCTCCAAAACCGGATTTTATCTCTTGCAGGACAAACAGTTGAAGGGTTGGAAGTTAACTCTGCAAGTCAACAACAAAAAAAAGAAAAACAGACACACTGTGTCACTGTGAGTTGCATTTTAAATTTTTGTTGAAAGATTTGTAATACTCTTCTTTTTTCAACACTGAATTTAATATATTCCAGGTCTAAAAACACATTGTATTTATTGTTTTAATTTTTTCATCATTTCATGATTCCGTCTTATGAGTGTGAACTTGTATTTTACAGATCTGGGTACCAATGACTGATCCCTGTTATCCTCCCAATGACCTGGTGTGGGAGGATCTGAAGCCCTGGAAATCTGGAGATATACTGTGGTTCAGCCTCCGCAACAAAAAGGGGGTGATACAACATCAACTCTGTATGAAATCCCCTGAAAGACAATAACCAACCCCTTCTTTTCTGCTCATATTATTTTCCTTCAGCTGATCTTACTCTATTTTTATTAAAGGTTGCAAATAAGCTCCTGCTCATCATCTGCATAGCAACAAAAGTAGATTTGCGACTTTTGATGCTCTTGTCCGCTGCCTCATGAAAAAGATGTGCAACGTCTCTGAACAGATTTATCACCAACAGGAAAGAGTTATATGAGAAGTTAGCACATTTCCAACATTATACACATCATACATCAGGAACAACATGACAGTCGTGATGCTCAAACAAACATTTTACTTTTATTATTCTGGTATTTCAACCATTCAAAAAAAAATATTCTTAAAATGTGGTGAACATATCTTTATTTTATATATTGTTATAAAAAAATAATACTTTTCTTCAGTCAAAACATTCTTATGAAAGGTGAGAATACGGAAATTAACAAAATAAAATGTTTTGAGTTTACTGGATTTGAAATGCATACGATCATTACAGAACTTATGAATTGTGTATTGTTGTCATTGTATATGTTAAAACTATAATACAGCACTATACTTTCTGCTATGAAGATATAATCAATTTCAAATTGTATCTTAATTTGAAAAGTTCAGATGCTGATACAGTTTGGATATTTTCTTTTGGAAATACCAACTTCCAAATATGTTTTTGTATATATGTCCCGTGAGTTGTTGACCCCTTCAGTTACGCAATAAAACAATACAAGTTTTACTGTTTCTACAAAGCCTCTTCTACTTAGATTTACATACAAATATGTTCTGTGGATTGTGTCTGAGAAGCTGAAATCTGTAATCTAAAATAAAACTCAGAACAACATACACTCAGCTCACCTTTAAAAATAAATGCATGCGTCAGTCAGTACCTCTGTGGTTTTCAACTCTGTCTTGAGTGTGAGAAAGTCTAACAGCTGCTGCTCGTACCATCATGAGACACAGAGAAGTTACACACCTCACACTCAACCTGAGCAAAAGAAGAGATACAAAGCTGAAGAAGTGATAATGTCCTCAGCTCGTGGTGTTCATTGTCTTGATGACCAAACTATCTATGATCTTTTTACATGAGTTATTTCTGTGTAACCCTGAGTTTCCCACAATGCAGCAGTCCCGCCAGCAGCAGCAGCAGAGCCACCATCACTACGGTGAACACAGTCCTTAAGACGAGGAGGACGTGAAGGGAGTGATCCGAGGAGGGACACGTCTCTCTGTGAACGGCTGCAAACACAACACAACGTGAATATATATAGTTGTGAAGTCTTTTGAGAGTTTTGTATTACCTTGTATATCACCTCAAGTAAATCCTTTTTTTGAATCATCTTTTGTCTGGAGTCATGCATTTGGGTCCTAACATTTTTGTGTGTGCTCCAGTCGTAACAAAAAACGTATAAAATCAAGCAATATTGACACAAATCTACCATATGTTCCTTTAGACTATATGATATCATCTTTGATATGAAAAACAGCAGATGAAGACTCAGTACTCACACAGTGTGATGCAGAGCCCTGTGGCCTCCATAGCGTCTGGCTGCTGACTGAGTGAACCTCACACTGAAATATAAAAAGAAGAAGAGGGGTGGTCTCTTCCTATGTGGCTCACTAATGAAATGCCTTGTAGCTCAGACGCGTGTCATGGAAGGAAATACGTGTCAGTGGTGGGGTTAATATTAGAGGTTGAGGCCAAAAACTCACACGTGAGAAACACAACTTTACGTCTTGATGTGTAGAACAGACAAAAAGCAATATGACATGACGGAAAATACATTTTAAATCCACACTGTTAGTCTACTACAAATAAACACAACGTTTATCTTCTGTTAACTTGGTTTATTCAATCAACGTGCATAACACCAATACAGAGCCATTAACGAACAGTGGACCTCATGCTCCAGGTCGACACAGACTAACTGCGCATGCGTTACACAGCCTCAAGAGGGCAACCCCAGAGAGTCTGTCATCTCTCTGTCCTATCCTCCAGGCAATGTATTTCAATTCATCCATAGAAAAGGGGTGAAAGTGAGAACATGTCAACTCCCCTCACTTTCCTCCAGAGGCAGAAAAAGTCTGTTAACTTTTTGGAGAACCATAAAAAAAGGGTTAAAAGTGATCAAATGTATCCGAAAATAGTGCCTCATAATGCGGGTAGAGTCCCCTGCCAACTCCCCTTACATTCCTCCAGAGACCAGTTCAAATACTTAAAGTTTGGTAAGAACCATGCTGGGGGGTCTCCGGGCAACAAATGAATCCGAGCCAGAGTGCACATGGAGCGGATACATTCCTCCATGAAATCAGACACCCTTTTTTTTTTTCTGAGCCCTCTCAAAAAACGGGTTTCCGATTACGTGCAGACAGTAGTCTGAAATGGAGGAATGAATTTTTTGACAGAGTAGGGGAGGCTTGGTTTCCCCTCTCCGTTGTAAGTTGCAACGGGGGAGTGGAAAAGTGTCCGGGGCTTCGGCCCGAAGCGCCGAAGGGTTGAGCTTTGTTGAGCCCCTTCTCCGTTGGCACTTAGTGGCTTCATTTTTGATTATTTTAAGATATAATTGACCGTTTTCTTTAATTTTTCCTTCTTTCCACGGTTGGGGGCGCATGGCAGGCCGCCTATGAGCTCCCAAATTCGGCCTGGAATCTCCAGGATTTGTGGGATAAGCTCCATAAACTGACAAAGTCACCCAGAAATGTCACATTTTTAGCACACCAGAGAGCTGGCTGGCTTTCAGAGGTGAGATATAACCTGTAGTTTACATTTGGAGAGTATATGTGGAGTTTTTTATTATAGTATATTTATGTTGTTTTGTGTTTGCAGCTGTTCACAGAGAGACGTGTCCCTCCTTGGATCACTCCCTTTACGTCCTCCTCGTCTTAAGGACTGTGTTCACCGTACACTCTAAAAACGAATTCAGGCGACCTTTCACCTCCACTTAATTAAATGCATGGTTGCAAGATACAAATGTGAGTTAATTGATTTAGATAAACATTTTAAGTTGCAAACATTAATTTATAAGTTGTGTTGACGTAATAATGTTGGTAATTAAATCAACTTAATATTGTGTGTAATTTGAACTCTGATTTCTGCGTTTATTGACTTAAAACAAAATTCAAGTTGTAGTAAGTAATGCAATTACACACCTTGAGTTAAGGATTTCAAGTCCACTCCCACTTAACATGCCTGGACAAGTTCCGACAGTTAAGACAAATAGAAATATACAAAGGACATTTTAAGGTGAGTGTCATCTTTTGTCATTCAAATACAGATAGCCTTGTAGTTGCACTGTATAGGCAAATTGGTGTTTGACCACCATTAGCAGCCTTTGAACTGTGAATAGTTCTGTGAGAGGATACAAAGTAGTAGAGGCTACTGTGAGAATAAAAATACTTTGGGTACTATTGTGATATCGCTTTTTATTAAAAATGAATCTCGGTGAAGCAGATCAAGGACATGCTTCTTGAGGTAGGATCATTATTTAGAGTTGTCATTGAAATGCAAGTTGTTGGCAGTCACCCATTCAGTATATATTAATTTACATAATTTCTCTTTTTTTCCTTTTTGAAAAATAGCACAATACAATTGAAGTACGCAGAGAACTATAGCCATCCGCTGCCTTGTCGTGTACGTTGGAGAAAAGGAAGAGGACCTTTTCAAGGAGTTTAGCGACGTAATTACAAATCTTGAAATAACATAAAATCCATGGGCAGAGTGTAAAAACACAGGACAAAAGCACTGCTCTCTGTCAGTCACATTTTGAAGCATATTGCACTTTTGGCCACAACCCAAACAATAATATCTTAGCAACGTTCAGCATGGATAGGTGTTGACAGCAATGGCATGGGAAAAGGATTGTGTAACATTTGAAAAGTGTCTTCTGCTCTTCACTTAACCAGCTCACATATTGTGTGGAGCCTGCTAAAAAGATGAGAAGACACACTTAAACTTGCACGGTTGTGATTGACAAAATCTGTCCACATACATTTAAACACTAGGCAAAGTACTCAAAGCCACCTCTGTGTGTCTTCAGGACCACATTGCCATTATGACACACACATGCAGACTCAATAGGTGAAAACAATACCAGCGTTGCTTTAGAAGCTGGTAATAATGGCTCTGAATTAGCTAAGAGTGACAGTTTCGAAAGTATGCAGTTACCTAATGCATTATCTCTAATGCGCTAACCTATTATTCAATGTGCTTCAAAAGGACATGAATATCGCCTTCATCAGTGACCGGTCCACCCCAGGATCTGACCATACGATGGCAACCATCTTTGTTACATTTTTTGTCAAATTGATGTGTGTGATCTGCGGATCGGTGGCCATTGAGAGTTTGTTTCTGTAGTTTTTCAAAAACTTTACAGATTTTACATATTTGGCACTGGTTTTAAATATGCAAAGGCCTCTAACTTCGAAGTGATGGCAGCATTTATTTGCTAATATATGGTAATATGGCTAATGTGTTTATTTATTATTTGTGGGGCAATTTACATTTGTGTTATTTATCTTTTTTTTCAAGATTTAAATAAAGCTCAGCGCAAGTTCTTTCGGGAAGACTGGGTGTATATACATTCACTCCGCAGCTGCTTATAATCAGCTCATTACAGGCGTTCTCTTTAACCTATTACATTTCACCTCATTCTCCAGCAGCCAATCAACGCGCTGCAGCCAAACTATAAAATGGTTCTCCTCTCTCCTGCAGTCAGCTGTGATTTCAGGTGTTCATGCACCTTATCATATGGTGTCAATAAATGTTCAAACTAAATTAATTCTCTCCTGATTGAAACATCATGTGTTGAAATAAACAACTGCAGTTCAAAATAAAAAGTGAATTGCCTAATATTTTTGTTGTGGAATCAATTAATTTCTTTCTTTGAAGGTAAAAACATGAAAAAGCTAAGAACTTGTCAACTTAAAAATGTGTGTTTACAATGAGGATAATTAAGTACATACAACTTAAAATTCCTTTTAAATAATACGGTAAAACAAGTCGGAACAACTTAATCCTTTGAGTAATCAACTTAAAAACATGTGTTTATGCTACCAATTATTAAGTAAGTGGTAATTAAAAACACCTCTGATTGTAGAGGACAAGCTTTCTCCCCTAACTCAAATAACTTTGTTGCTTTAAGACAATTTCATTAGGAGTTGTCTTAACTAAATAAAAATTGATGCAAACTGTTGCATTGATTTTCTTTGTTGAGCCAAGGCATTTGTTTTTAGAGTGTAGTGATGGTGGCTCTGCTGCTGCTGGTGGGACTGCTGCATTGTGGGAAACTCAGGGTCACACAGAAATAACTCATGTAAAAAGATCAGAGATAGTTTGGTCCTCAACACAATGAACACCACGAGCCGAGGACATTATCACTTCTTCAGCGTTTGATCTCTTCTTTTGCTCAGGTTGAGTGCGAGGTGTGTAACTTCTCTGTGTCTCATGATGGAACGAGCAGCAGCTGTTAGACTTTCTCACACTCAAGACAAAGTTAAAAACCACAGAGGTACTGACTGACGCATGCATTTATTTTAAAAGGCGAGCTGAGGGTATGTTGTTCTGAGTTTTGTTTTAGCCTCCAGATACTTTCAGCTTCTCAGACATGTCTGTATAAATAAATGAATGCATATGTAAAGAGGCCTTCAGGAGGATTTATAGAAACAAGTAAGTTATAGCATATAAAATAATTGTGAGGTTTGAACGTGGTAATACCTGCTAGATTGTTAGCGTGCTAACTTTGGCTTATAGCTCAAAGGACGGCTGTGAGCCTCAGAGAAACAAGACTGTAGACTGAAAGAGAAAAACTGTTTATTTGAACAGAAATCATGTCAACGTATTTTCAGTCAACAAAACTAACTTATCTGGTTTTGGGTTAAAAGCATCATATAATTAAAATATATCACCTTGAAATTAAACATTATCTTAAACATATTAAAAACATATTTGGAAGTTAACATGGCCAATTTACACCGTCAACAATACAAAAGAAAGAATTACAAAGCTCTGCCAAGATCTATTAGAAATGAGAAATGTTTATTTACCTGATCTCAAATGTATATTTGAGATCAGGTAAATAAACATTTGTTATGGTTTTTGAGGAAACTTGTTATTTGATGATTTGCATTATGTCACATTTTGTATTAATTAGAGTGGAATATTTGACATTTCATAAAGCACGATAAAAGAGTAGGTTTAGTCAAATATAAAAGCAGTGGCAGCTAAATGAAGGCAGTTCACCTCAACACATGTTTAAACTGTTAAATGAACCTGAATAGTTAAAGTAAAGTGTGTGATTCTATAAAATGAATGGTTGATCTCTGAGTCTTTCTGTTCCTGTGAATAATGTTCAGATATTTTATAACGTTGTAACTTTCTCTCATGGCTTTTTGCTGTTAATGATAAATCTGCTCCGTCACTTCACAACACGAGGACAAGTTCAAATGGACTCCAGCTATTTGTTGCTTGGCAGACAGTGAGCAGAAGTATATTTGTAACTGTTGATAGATGCAGGAGTAAGATGAGAACAATGAGAGCAGAACAAAGGGTAGTTAAGTCTTTAAGGTATTTGCATACAGCGTTCATATTGGATCTCTTGTTTTTGGTTGAAGAGGACGAACTGGAGTTTGTCTCCAGAGCTCAAGGACTTCAGGTCCTTCCACTTCAGCTCAGCTGGAGCATGATTGCGACCATGACCTATAACCCACATCTGTAAAATACAAAATCACTGACTTACAAGCAGAATCATTAAATCATTAAAATAATAATGCATTATTTTGTAATATTCTTATTCTTTAACATATAATGAAGTGTTGAATGAAACAAATAAGAAAAGTAAAAATGCAACATAAAGTGAACAATCAAGAAGGACTCACAGTGATATCTCTTCCAGCCTTGAGTTTGAAAGATAGTGTAAATGGGTGCGTGATGGATTTGTTGTTGTTAACCTGCAGATCTAACTTCCATTGTCCCATCCCTTTGTCCTGCAGGAGGTCACATACGGGGAGAGAGGATGAGAGACAGAGATACCAACAAATGGAGGTGACCATTGAATTCACTTAAAACAATTTACACAAAAACAAGAAAAAGTTATTCTTAAAGTTAAACAGGTGATTATGAGAGTTTGAAGAAGAAGAAGAATTAAACAGCTCATCTGGAGTATGCTTAAATTATATTACTCACTCTCATAAAGCGCTCATACAGAGTTCATCCTCACAACATTACCTCAGTGGAAGTGTTTCTGAGACGGATATATGTGTGCTGTTGGTCGATCTCAATATTAAATCCTGGGTCTGAGGTCTGAGCGTACGGGGGGGTGAGGGGTGGTTCCACTGATCCAGACCCTTCACAGTTTCCTTCCTGAAACTAAGGGAGAAAACACACAGGAAATATTAATCCATCATCTTTGACTCAGCTGTTTGATCCCTGTGACACACTGTGGTCCATCTCATTTGGTGTCTCAATATGTGTTCAGGTCTAGTTTGAGTTGTCTTAGTCTCAAATATCAACAACTTGTAAAGAAGATTAAACTATTTTTGAAAAAAACAATATAAAGCATCTTTTTGGTCCTTCACTTCTCTCTCATTCTGTGTCTCAAATTATCTCTCAAGGTTAGTTTGATCACTTTAGCCTCCAAAACAAATCAATGTCTTTTGGAGAAGATGAAGTAAATATTTGAATAAAATTGTCCACCTCCTCTGCTAATCCCTCAGCTTCCTTTCCCTTCTTCTCATGGGCTTGCTGGTTCCACACACACACACACACACACACACACACACACACACACACACACACACACACACACACACACACACACACACACACACACACACACACAACACACACTAGGCTTGGGCGGTACGACGGTATACCAGGGTATTTCGAAATGCCGTCGGTATGATTTTCAATACCGTGACGTCACAGACTGTGCGCCAAATCACAGATGCGTTTCATTCTATTACACTGACACGGAGTTTTGACAGGGACGACATTGGTTGTAATGCACAGCACGCGCCAGCAGAGGGCAGGGGAGGGCAGTCCGTCTTTCCCGCTCTCAGAGCTCAGCACAGAGCTGAGCTGAGCAAGATGGCGGCAGCATTTGCCGGCCCCGAACTCGGACAACTAGTAAAAAAGAAAAACGCCTCTGCGCCTGTTTGGGACTATTTTGGGTTTACTCGTCGCCAGTGACTTCATCCAGCACAACGAGAGACGGAGGCACTTCTTTGGGAATGTTTAAGACGGGGTGAGTGAGTGTTGACATTTTTTAATCCTATGCAACTGGTTGATGGTTTTGTAGTGGAGTTCGGACGGTTTTAAAAACGAAAGCATTTACGTGCTAAACATTCACGCGAGTAATCCAATGAATCAAATGGAAATAAGGTTTTTAACACATGCACGGAATAATATTGCCAAACTAGTTAGTGAATATAGCAAACTTTATTCATTAAGTCAAGTATTTACTCCCGGAAAATGTTTATGTATGATGATATATTGTTAACTTAGCTCACTATGGAAACAACGTCGGACATCTACAAACGCGTCCTGTATCCGATCTCAAAATGTGCCATTTGCACAATGTGTCATGTATGCAGCCCTTGATTTGCACTTGCGCGCACGTCGCGGTACTTGGCGAGCGTCTACCGGCTCGGGCTGCATTTTACACCGAACATATAATATACCGTTCGAAACATCTATTTGCCGCCGAACGCCACCTCACTCAAGTCGACCCAAGTCATACCGTCAGTGGCGGCTGGTGGAAAATATTTTTGGTGGGGCTGGCTGTTGATATCGTGAGTAAAAAAGTTTTTGGGGGGAGAAATGACCCCCTGACTGATACCGTCATATACCGTATACCACGGTATGATGTCAGCAAGGTATGACGGTATGAAAAAAATGATACCGCCCATGCCTCACACACACACACACACACACACACACACACACACACACACACACACACACACACACACACACACACACACACACACACACGTTGGTTTCAACTTCTTGTGGGATGTAATTAGATATAGATGCAACACTATTTATCTTAATGGACAAAGTCTTAAATTCCACCTCTAGTTGAGCCTGACCATGACTAATGTCCTAATGATTTTTAATTCAGTGATATCTTAACGATTAGCATTAACTTCTGTATTCTGTCCCCTTCATCAAATGTTCAGTTCAGTTAGTGTCAAACTGGATGGTTACCACTTCAATACTTGCTTCATACTTGAAGGCCAGATAAAGGAAAGGAGATAAGAAACATGTCAACAAAAACCAGTGGCTTTAATTTAAAAAATGTAAATAATCTGACTATTAGTGTGGTTTATGCAAATCAACAAAAAAGTAAGAAAAAAACAAAGTCATTAATATCAAAAGAACTAAAAACAACACATAGAAACTGAAACATCATGGAAGATGAACCTCTTTTCTCGATGCCTCCAGATCCTTTTGCACGTTTTCACTTTTCTGCTTTTCATCTTTCAGATTCTGGATATCAGCTAAAAGTGCATCCGTCTGGGAGGAGAGAGGATTACAGAGAGAAGACTTTCAGATACACAACCAGACATGAAGGGAGTGTGTGTGTGTGTGTGTGTGTGTGTGTGTGTGTGTGTGTGTGTGTGTGTGTGTGTGTGTGTGTGTGTGTGTGTGTGTGTGTGTGTGTGTGTGTGTGTGTGTGTGTGTGTGTGTGTGTGTGTGTGTGTGTGTGTGTGTGTGTGTGTGTGTGTGTGTGTGTGTGTGTGTGTGTGTGTGTGTGTGCCCGTGTGTATGCGCGTTAGGTGTGTGTGTGTGTGTGTGTGTGTGTGTGTGTGTGTGTGTGTGTGTGTGTGTGTGTGTGTGTGTGTGTGTGTGTGTGTGTGTGTGTATGCGCGTTAGGTGTGTGTGTGTGTGTGTGTGTGTGTGTGTGTGTGTGTGTGTGTGTGTGTGTGTGTGTGTGTGTGTGTGTGTGTGTGTGTGTGTGTGTGTGTGTGTGTGTGTGTATGCGCGTTAGGTGTGTGTGTGGTGTGTGTAGTGCTGTGTACCTGGACTCACATTCAGGTTCAGGTCCGGACTCAAGTCCAGAGGTTCAGGTTCAGGTCCGGACTTATAAGTCCGGACTTGTGTCAAGTTGTGTGAGTAACTAAAGTGAACTTATTGTGAGCTAATTATCAAATTTTAAAAAATCATAATCAACTCAAATTCAAACTCGTCAGGTTTATTGTGCCCCCTTCCAACTTGTGTCTACACCATGTCTTTTCTAGAACTCTACATGTGTTACTAACTACACAACACAACTACATACATAATGATGTACATACAAGACTCAATATGCAAGAGTACAAGTCTATGTGTTCTTGTTCAAGAACAACAGCATATTGACATTGTGTGAAGTGTTGCTCTTTCGGCAGACACTATATCACCATGCATACAAAGGAGTTAGCTTAGCTAAACTACCATATATGGCAACCAGCATCCCACGCTGTCAGTGTCCACTATGTCTAAGCCAGCTTTCCTTGACGTCACACAGATCTCGCGAGCAGTTGCAATATTTTGCGAGACTTCGTGAGTTCAGTAATGGCCGCCATATCAGAAGCCAAAACAATGTTTTTCGTCTTTTCTCAGCGCAAATTTCTCGATCTATGGAAGGTTTTAGATGGTTTAGAACAAAAAGGAGAATATACGTAAGTACCGGTTCCCGACGTTCCGGTTTTAACCGGACTTGAACCGAAACTTTTTACAAGTCCAGTACCGGTTCGGCGTACCGGTACGCAGCACCAGGTGTGTGTGTGTGTGTGTGTGTGTGTGTGTGTGTGTGTGTGTGTGTGTGTGTGTGTGTGTGTGTGTGTGTGTGTGTGTGTGTGTGTGTGTGTGTGTGTGTGTGTGTGTGTGTGTGTGTGTGTGTGTGTGTGTGTGTGTGTGTGTGTGTGTGTGTGTGTGTGTGTGTGTGTGTGTGTGCGTGTGTGTGTGTTTGTGTGTGTGTATGTCTCTGAAGCTGGATGATTTCTATGTCCTTGCTGTCCAGGTGACTCCTTGCCTTCTTCAGCTCTTCATCAGTGATAGTTCAGCTCAGCTTGATCTCTGTTTTCCAGCTCACACACACACACACACACACACACACACACACACACACACACACACACACACACACACACACACACACACACACACACACACACACACACACACTAGGGGTTTCACCAACTAATCGACTAGTCGACTACCTTTACCACTAGTCAGCGCTGTAGGCCCTAGTCGACTTGTCGTGGAGAAAAATGGAGGTAAACGAGGTGCTGCAAAATGCTACAAAACACGTCCGACATTCTTATGTTTGGCAGTACTCCAACGAAGATGTAACCAACTCCACAGTGAAGTGTCAGTTGTGTACAGCTGTACTGAAGTACAATACAAATGCATCTGCTATGCGCAACCGTCTGAAGATGAGACACCCGCTGCCGACAGCTAGCACTAGCAGTAATGCTAGCACCAGTGAGCAACGGACCGGCGTCAGCACTGAACAGAGGCAAACGAACAGCAAGAAAACACGGGTCAACAGTGATGCGGATGATGAGCTACGGGATCACTGCCAGCGGACACCGCATATCCCCACAATGGATAATCCACTGGAGAGGTGGGCAGAAAACGTGCACCGCTTCCCCCGCTTTCGAGGAGCTACCTGGCTATTCCAGCCACAAGCACCCCGAGTGAGAGGGTTTTTTCCCTGGCACGCAACACTGTCACCCGAAAGCGGTCAAGCCTCCTTCCCTCACATGTCGATGCGTTGGTGTTCAAACCAAAAATATGGAAAGGTGGACGTTATCGTGGAGGACAGCGAAGTGTTGCGCACTGGATTTACGTGGCATTTATGTAAACAAGAGTTTTTTGCTGTCGATTTTGGTGAGTCCACTGTTTGTTATTTACTCAGCCATGTAACACAAATTAAAATGCAGTGTTTAATGTTACTGTATGAGTTCCAATAGAAAATACAGTTGTAAACCTCTCTTTGTGTGTCTCTATTATGACGTAACGACTAGTCGACTACTATTTTGAAAAACTAGTCGACTAGTAAATATTGGTAGTTGTGAAACCCCTAACACACACACACACGCGCTTCACATCCGTCTTCCTGCAAACTGTGTCAGTGAATGAAGCTGACAGATATGTGAAGCAGCAGGAGCCTCTTCTAAAGGGCGCTGAACGTCTAGTTGATCCTGAACACGAGTCACTGCAGGATCTCATGCTGTGTGTGAAGGACTTTCAGTGGAGACGACAAACCTTTTTCTGCAGCTTCTCCTCCAGGATGTGAACTTTCTTCTCAGCTTCCTCCCTCCTCAGCTTCTCCTCCAGGATGTGAACTTTCTTCTCAGCTTCCTCCCTCCTCAGCTTCTCCTCCAGGATGTGAGCTTTCCTCTCAGCTTCCTCCCTCCTCAGCTTCTCCTCCAGGATGTGAGCTTTCCTCTCAGCTTCCTCCCTCCTCAGCTTCTCCTCAAGGATGTGAACTTTCCTCTCAGCTTCCTCGCTCCTCAGCTTCTCCTCCAGGATGTGAACTTTCCTCTCAGCTTCCTCCCTCCTCAGCTTCTCCTCCAGGATGTGAGCTTTTCTCTCAGCTTCCTCCCTCCTCAGCTTCTCCTCCAGGATGTGAGCTTTCCTCTCAGCTTCCTCCCTCCTCAGCTTCTCCTCAAGGATGTGAACTTTCCTCTCAGCTTCCTCGCTCCTCAGCTTCTCCTCCAGGATGTGAACTTTCCTCTCAGCTTCCTCCCTCCTCAGCTTCTCCTCCAGGATGTGAGCTTTCCTCTCAGCTTCCTCCCTCCTCAGCTGCTCCTCCTCAAACTGCTGTTTGGACACCAGCGGCCATTTTATCTGAAATACAGAGAGGCAGAGATCAGGAACATGTTCAGTGGAGAATGTGACTCAACATGACAAATATCAAAGCTTCTGACTTTGTGATTTTTTTCAGATTTTTCAATTACAATTGAGAACAGTTCTACAGCTGGAACAGAAACAACTCAAACCAAGTTACTTTGAATTTGAAAAAATCACAGGGAGCCACATTAGAGCAGTAAAGACGAGGCAATGTGCCAACAAAGAGAGGGGAGAAGACTGCAAACATGGAGGAAAATCAGATTTACGTGTGTTTCTTAGAAAATGTCAAACAATAAAGTTGTAAGTACACTAACGATTCAACAAATTCAACAAATGTATTAATGATTATCCCCAGAGTGAACCAGGATGCTCCAAACCTCCACTTCCTCCCTCAGGGTCTGCAGGCGGGTCTCAATCCTCTGACCCTCCTCCTGGAGATGCTGGACTTCAGCTTCCTTCACTTCAACCTGAGAGGAAATCTGAGAGACATGTTTTATCATTGATACCATTCTACATGTAAGGGCCGGGTCGATTAGTTACAGTTTACACTCAGGACTTCAGCCCAGAGTTCAGTAAAATATCAGAAACCTCTTTGGTTTTGGTGTCTGTTTTCTCCTGTTGGGCCTCCAGCTTCTTCTGAAGGTTCTCCACTTCCTGTTCAGCTTTATCCTTCTTCTTCTGCAGTTTTTCAGTTCTGAGATCCTGAATTATATCAAGACATGTGACCATTGTAAAATGACCCAGCACACATAATTAAGCATCTTATATACTGTATAATATATATCTCTGAATAACATAAATTCTGCTTTTCAATGAGACATTTTCTGTGTAACTTTAATTCAGGTGGTTGAATAAAAATGGTTCCTCCTGTCTTTAACCGACATATTGAGATTATTTTCTACTGATTCTTCTGCTTTCACAAAACTGTGCAGGCCTTTATCTGGTGATGAATGCAGTCTGATTATCATTTCTCAACATATCAGTCTTTTAATCAGACTTATTACAGTAAGTACAATTCACTTTATGTTGTGGTTAGAATGTACATTAAGAACATGTATACTGTTTATTTTATATATTGCATATTATATTAATCTCAGGCCAACTTACCTTATTATCTTTGGAAACAAGCACATCTTTTTGAGCTCTCTCCATCTGGGGGAAGGAAAAGGACATGTAGAGACAAGCGAGAACAACATGAAACACTACAGCAGTGATAATGATAACATGTAAAGCCACAGCTACACTGAGTACAAACAAAGTAGCTTCAGTGCAGTGGGTCCTAAACATGGTGATGATTGAGTTTCTCAAACAGCTTCCTGACTGTCTGCAGGGTTACAGATGATCACATGAGAGGGGTCAATGAACCCAATGTCTGTCTCTCTATTCACATGAACATTAAAGTTCAAAGATGAAGAGGTGAACCTCTCTGTTCTTGTTCTCCAGATCTCCCTTCAGGTTCTGCAGCTCCTTCTCGTTCCTCTGTTTCTCTGCATGGAGATCCTGCAGCTCAGACTCTTTAGATTCAACCTGAAAGAACAGCAGGAAGATTAACATAATTTATTCACAGTCTAAAAGTAGGACTGTCTGGATGTGGTCTCCACTTGGACCTGCAGGTTTGACCTTGTCTACACTAAGGAGGACATTGAAAGAGACTTCAAACAGGAATCAATGTGTTTCATTATTGAAGTGGAGATGAACCTCTTTCTTCTTGTTCTGCAGCTGCTCTTTCAGAGTCTGGACTTCCTTCTCAGCTTCCTCTCTCCTCCTCTGCTCCTCAAGCAGCTGCTGCTCAGATTGATTTGTCTATGAGAGGAACAGTCACGTTTCTTTAGTGATCATTTCTTAAGGTGCCACACAATGACACATGTTTTCATGCATTTCTGGCAGATCCTGTATCTTGATGTAAAGTCTTCTGTGCTTCTTGCTAAGATTTACTTTTCATTCTGTTGTTTCTCTACTTACCGGTTTGCTCTTCTTTCCTACGTTTCCCTTCACAGCCTCCATCTGCACAGCGTCAGGTTTCATCAGCTGTCCTCTTTCTCCTTCATTGAGAAACTGATCTTTAGTTTTAGATTGGTTCTTCTTTCCTCCTTTATCAACTTCATCCGTATGCTTTCTCTTTGTCTCTGTGTGAAATGAAACGTGTGTTAAGATGTGTTGAAAGAGAATTAGAGGAACTTTAGGAAGGGATCGAAGCACATCAAACTGTTCAGGCTAGATTTAGCTGAACAGTGGGTGATTTGTCAACCGTTTAGAGATGTCCCGCCCCTAGTGCTAGCCAATAGAATCGCAAGTGTTACATATGTCACCATCCTCAAAACAAAGGAGTTAAATGGAGGCGTTTCAGGCAGTGGGGGGGGGGGGGGGGGGGGACCATTTACATGCACACAGACCTACAGAACATACAGCACTCAGCTTAATAGGACTCCTTTAATTAACCAAACTGAATCAAATCACCCGACTGTAAGTGACTTACTGAATATGTGTTCTCTCCACAGAAAGAAGAAAGAGACAGCCAGCATTAACAGAATGCAAACAGCCAAACTGACGGCCAGACCAATATTGATGGAAGAAGACCTGGACTGGAGCTTAAAGAAATCATCTGAAATGATAAAACACAGAACATCACAGCATTTATATAAAACTTGGTCTCTGATATTGGAGACTAAAGCAGTAAGTGTATCATGAGATTAATGTTTGACCTGGAAAATGGATTTGTGTCTGTGTGGTGCGGGTGGTGTTGTGGTGCTGGACTCTGCAGGTGAAGCTGCTGCTGGGTCTCTTCTCCACAGTCACTCTGCTGCTGACAGTATAGAGGTCATCAGGACCTCTGACTGTCTCTGGAGGTCCAGCAGAGAGGAGCTTTCCCTCAGCGTCCAGCCACAAGACCTCAGGCTCCGGATACCAGCCTGCAGACTCACACTGCAGCACCACTCCTCCGCTCTGACCTGATAACGTTACGACTGGTGGATGAGCAGCAGCTGATACTAGTAAAGAAGAACAGAGTATAAGAATACTTGAGAATTATTACAGAAATCCTAACCAAGGAGTGCTGGAACAATCTCCTCATAGACTTCAGGACAGCAGAGAGTCTCTGTCCTCTCAGACACTGAAAACCCACCTGTTTTTACTGCACCTTAGACCATACAATCCAGAACACACAAAGAAGGTGTTGTTCTGTAAATGGTTTAGCTTAGTTAAGGCTAATGCACTTTAGGTAAACACTGTTAGTTAAGTGTTTATGCAGATGATACCCAATTACATCTATCAATCAAGGTAGATGTAATTGTGTGAATTAACTTAACCTAAGCGTGCCTTTAAGGACACTTGGAATACCAGCTACTATTTGGTGTTGGACACAAAACTGAATTTATTAAACTCTGCCCCAAACACCTTTTCTAATCATTTTCTTTTCTGGATCCATGTTTTGATTAGTCTATTGTTTTCTGCTATCAAACACCAAAGAAACCACCAATGCAACAGCAGGAGTTCTGCAGGATTTGCACCTATTGTAATTGGATAAAAGGATTTGCTTTAGACTACAACTAAAGTTACAATCAGTGGAACAGTAGCACCTGATGCTGTGCTAGAGGAAGCAATGGAAGTTAAAGCTCACATTTGCATCCCAAAAATGATCAGAATTAATACACTAAAAGGTTTCTCATAAGACAAATATTTAGTTCTTAACTTTAAATAGCATTTACTTTCTGTGAACTGTGATCAACCCATTATTAAAAGTTACTCTAACCCTAAGAAATAGTATTCATCCTGAAATTGAATTGTTTCCCAGTTTTATGGCTTGTTGCTATGGGAATAATCATGTGACTCATACTATTTCCATACAACCAACTACAATCTGATACTCTCATCTTTGAGCTCTAGACTAGAGTATTACATAATCAGAGTCTTTTGGAACTTTTAAAGATAAAAGTCGGCACATAGCAAAACATGCACCCTGAACACATTGATTGTTAACTTACCACAAACCAGTTGAACAAAAGCATGCCGGTCCAGTTCTGGAATGAAACATCTGTATTTCCCCTGATCGGAGAGTTGTACGTTGGAGAGTTTCAGGGAAATGTTTCCTTTCTTCAGCTCATCGGTGAACATTGAAGTTCTTCCCTTGAATAATTTGTGTTTTTTATCCGCCAGTTCGTGACGAAGCCGTATCACATGGACGAATCTGGGATCCATGTCGGGCCTCGTCCACTCCAACGTCAAATCGACAACATTTATCGCCGGGACGAGATAACACGGCAAAATGATGTCACCGCCAAGGTTTGCTACTATTGGCTGATATGAGCCAATCAGCTGAGACTGACCTGCGAATACAAAGGAAGTACATTTTAATCTCTTCCAATTTAAACATGTTTGAAATAAACAAACTCGATTAAACAACAGTTTTTTACACCAGGCTGTCAGGAGGCTGAACTCTCTCCCCTCCCCCTGCCCCCACTAGACAATAACTCCTCGCACACTCAGACACTCATTTCCAGCACCAGACACATTTTTACGCTGCTATAGACAATCTTGAAGTGACTGTTATTTCTATATATAACGGTTCACAAATATTTCGGTTCGGTACGTACCTCGGTTTTTAGGTCACGGCTCGGTTCGGTACGTTTTCAGTACAGCAGAAAAGATTATCAAAAAACATAACATATATATATATATTTTTTTTTTAATCATTATTATTAAACTGGGAATAATGTATTCACTCAAATAAATACAAAATGTAATAAAATAAACATTAAGGTGCAGCATTTCGATGAACTGAAATAATCTGTATTTGAACTGTACTGTACTAGTACCTAAGCAGCCAGTTTGACATTAGGACTTGCTTGTCATTGTATTTTCATGTTTTTTTAAAGAAAGATGAACTTGTCCACATTGCTTGCTGAAAGGGCAGATCTGCTGGCACTAACAATGTCTCCTGCTGTGGAGAACACCCTCTCTAGGGACAGAGGTAGCAGATACAGCCAGGTAGCGCTTTGCTAACATGGCAACATAAGGAGATTTGGCATTTGTAATAGCTTTGGCTCGTTCTGAACTAGTTGCGAGTGGTGGAGGCTTAAATGCTAGCGGGAGCTGGGTTTGCACTTCAGTCTTTTTTCTTTTGGTACCGGTGATATTCACGTTCGGGTGATGCCTTTTCAAATGAGTGTGCAAGTTTGATGTATTGCCAGACACGTAACACATTTTAGTTGAACAATGCCGACAAACAGCTTTGGTTCGGTCCACCTGTCTTTGTCCGTCATCCTTGTACGTAACTGCAAAACCAAAATGTTCCCAAACCGGAGACTTCAATGATGCTGGAGGATTTTTGAGCTCAACTTTATCTGCGTTCGCCATTTCGACAGTTCCTCAAATGACTGACTACATTTGAACGAATCCCTCTAACCAGCTCTCATAGTATGCCTCTCGTCCAATGAAATGACTTGCTCGCTCTATGACGCGTTGAACCCAATGTGAGCAAATTACTCCGGAATCCGGTTAGTTTCAAGCACCACATTTTTTTCCGGCTTGAGCAAAAGCACCGCATACGTCACGCTTACGTCGAGGCGGGGGCGGGATCAACTTCTGAACAACAACAAAAAGCCGGCGTTTTATCCAGTTTGTACACAACGATAGAGAAACTTAACAAGCAGCAGTGGTCCACGGTTCGGTACACACGTGTACAGCGTGTACCGAACCGAAGGGGGTTGTACCCGAATATTCGAATATCCGAATATTCGCTTGTTGATTTCTGATCTAATATTGTATTATTCTCCAATGCAATAACAGTACTGAAATGAAGGCTATAAGGGCATTAATGGGAGCCCTTTTTTTTAAGTAAGTAATCAGTACAGTAACTGAGTTACTTTTGAAATGAAGTAACTAGTAATGGTAACTAGTTACTGGTTTTCAGTAACTAGCACAACACTGCTTATAAGTGACATATCTTTGGCGTTTTTTGGAAAATAATCCCATAACGACCAATATATTGGAATTCAAGGTTCCTGAAAGACTTTTGAACCTCTTGGCTCTGTATTTAGGATTTAGAAAGTCTTGGCAGTATACAGTAGACTAATCAGAGAGGATTTAACAGAGAGAGTGGTAATGGGCTCATTGTGTCTGGTGCCAGGCCTACACATAGGGGTCTCACTACAGTATATCCCCTCAAAGCTGAGCGTAAGAGTCCAGGGCTCAACGCTAACTTTTAAAAGTGGTTGCCAGGCTGGCAACCAGGCATCAGCTTTTGGTTGCCAAAACTGAAAATACGGTTGCCATTTTTAGTCACCTTATATTTAGAATAATTAAGATACTATACATTTATACATCAACTTAATAATGAAAATGTGACACAAAAGAATGTTCAAATGCTTTACAATAAGTAATTAACATAATTATTTTAAACTTAAGAGGTAGTAAACTTGTCCACCCTCAATTGCTGGTATACTAAATATACCAGCAGTGCAGCTGTTGTCATGTTCTTCACAGATACCTCACAAATGAATTGAGCAAGTCACTAGTTTCTTGGTCATCCGTTGTCTTCCTTTCAAATGTGGGTTTGATCTTTGTGCTGACCCCCACCATAGAGTAGATCCATTGGCCCTTCAGCATTGAAGTCTTGGATTGGCTCGACTAATACATGTCTAATGTTAAATAAATGAAAACCATTCACAGTTAAGAATTAGATATGAATTACTAATGCTGTAAATTACCTTTAATATGTCCAACTATATTTAAAATGTGTTACCTTTTTATAGAAGTGATTATATGTGTATGCCAATATTTTCCAATGTTAAAGTTTCGTTTAGCACTTTTATTTTGGTAGTAATAAGATCGGGCTCTTATTTTTGAATGAACTTTTACCGGAGCAGAATGTACATATATAATTCGCCTCCCAAGACTTCACACATTTCCTCTTTGCTTTTCGTTCGGGTTCACCTTGCGCTTTATCAGTTGAATCGATTTGATCATTCATTTCAGATGTTAACTGAAAAAAAACATAAATAATAATTAAAAAATATATAAATAAAATAGATTTTTTTAAATAATATTCGATGATGGAGACTGTAACGAATATTCGAATAATCGAATAATCACTGGCATCCCTAATCTAGATACATAGTATTACGATTGAAATATCATAGGGCTACTATAGCTAATAAAATGGCACTACAGAAAAAACTATAGTAATACGATAACAGGTGAAAAATACTACAGAACACAAACTTACTATAGGACACTATACAACTCTTACAGTATACTATAGTTCATTTATAGTTCATTTCGTAAGAGGTGCGTACAGCAGACAGTAGCTAGCAGTTTTCCACAGATACAGCCCACTCAAAAATACATTGTTTTATATAAAATTCATTTATATTAGCTGTACACTTTACGAATATAATATTTTTGTATGGACATCTTTACCATTCAATCTCGTCCAACTGATATTGCTGCTGTCACTCCTCGGCTCTTGGTAGTTCAGGCATTTATCAAACCTGGCAACTCCAGGCTTCCTGGCAGCTGTCAATCAAAGTCCAGTGGCTCCGCCCCAAAGTGTCAGAAACTTTTCAACCGCGCGCAGACAGACTCCGCAAGCGAGTGAGGCTGACACTCCCGCGAGCGAGCATGAGGGCTGTCTCTGCTCGCGGGGGTTTAATCTGCGCACGAGGGTCATTTCATGCGCGTGTAAAAGCACATTTTCCGTTCGTGAGTAGCTTGTTTTGTGCGCTAGAATATTGACCCGAATCTGACTCCATACAAACACACGGCACACCGCGCACGCGAGTAAACGTGCATCGCTTTCTGGCTCCATAATCACACCAATGCACGTGCAACTTAAGTATCAGGTTCCGACTGCTCACAACAATAATTAAATATCACTCTTAATACAACAAATAATTAACATTTATCTATTTTGGGGTGCACATTTAGCTGTTTGCTGTCCTTATTTATTTATGTTAAAAACTGGTTCCTACTGATGGCAACCAAAGGCCACGAAGTGGTCGACATATTTCTGAATGGTTGCCAATGGCAACCTGGCAACCGTTACTGTTGAGCAATGGCTTGTGGCTGTTCCCTCGGCAGCATAAGGCTCTTAGTCCATTTAGTGTTGAGGGATCTTTAGTTAATTATCACTCCTGGTCCACTCACACTACATCACTATTTAAGAAGGCACAGCAGCGCCTACACTTCCTGCGCAGGTTGAGAAGAGTACAGCTCCCCCCTCCCATCCTCACCACGTTCTACAGAGGAACCATAGAGAGCGTGCTGACCAGCGGCATCTCGACCTGGTCGAGAGACTGCAACGCCAAAGACTGGAAGTCTCTGCAGAGAGTGGTCAGGACAGCAGAGAAGATCATCTGAGTTTCTCTCCCTCCCATCAGAGACACCGCTCAGAAACGCTCCCTGACAAAAGCCCAGAACATTTGGAAAGACCCCACTCATCCTCACCATACTCTGTTCTCCCTGCTGCCCTCCGGCAAGAGGTTCCGCAGCATTAAGAGCAGAACAGCCAGATTCTGCAATAGCTTTTACCCCCATGCCATCAGACTGCTGAACAGCAAGTAGACCAGTAACATAAAGATTACATTACGCTGTGTAAAGAGCACATATTTTTATATAGTATGTCTATTTTATTTATATGTATAGTAAGTCTTTATATTTTAAACGCACACTTTATCTTTAATTTTATCAGCACCACGTCACTATTATTTATTTATATGTACACTTTCAGCAAGTTTTTATATTGTCCTGTTCCTGTAAGCCAGTACAACGAAATTTCGTTTTAATGGTACACTCTGTGTCTTGTTGAAATGACAATAAAGTCTATGTCTATCTATCTCCTCAATATTCATTATGAAAAATATCAATTTGGGGGGGTGATCAGGACAGATGTTAATATACATTTAAATTGAACTTTCTCCCTCCACTATAACATTTAGTTTTAAAGCTTGGATTTGTGTGTGAATTACCTCTACAGTGGTGTGTCAGGAGAAGAAGGGAAACCAAAACACTGAGAGCTCTGAGATGAGTTTTAAGGGGCTTCCCGTCTGTGTGGAGAAGCATCATGGAGCGCTTGAGATGAACAGAGAAAAGATGACAGTGTGAACTTCCAGGTGAAAACATATCTTATATAGTTTTTTATGTAAAACTTGGAAAAAAGGCTTGTCAGAAAGAAATCTGATAGTCATTTAAATATAAAGTGAAATTCACATTTGGACATTACTTGTACTGAAAGCTCCAATAGAGGAAAAGTAAAACTCTGCTGCCATCTTCTGTGCTTTACTTATAATTACTCACATTCAATGTTTCCTCATATTATGTCCTCTGTATCAAACACAACCTACTTAAGAGAGAACAGCTTCACTTTTCTGTCATTTTCACTTCTGTGTTGTCAAATATTCTTTAAATATTAACAAAGAGTCATGTCATTTTGTGTCTGTCTCTACGCCGTTCAGAAAAAAAAATCACATTATACTTTCACTTTAGTAGCATGAGACTTCAAGAGTGTTTAAAAGCTGCCATTATTGTTTAGATATTTTACAATAATCTAAATAAAGACTTGGTACACAATTACCAGTTTATTCAATTGTATTGATCTGTACATATGGTTAAGATTGAACAATTAACCTGTTAAACCCGCGGGGGAGAAACCACCACATCTGCAAGCAACAGTGTCTGAGGGCTTCTTAAGATTTAATAAACTATGAATGAGCGACACGAGAAGCTAAAAAAGACATCACACCACGTAGCATTAGGTAGCCAACACGACAATATGTTTCACCTTTGTTTTTGTCTGATCAAAAATTGTCTTCAATGGCATTAAAACGATAAAAACGCTGCTGAAGGTTAATCCAATGTGTCTGTTTGACTTTGAAATTATTTCTGATTATTCATCAGCAATAAACCTAGTTTTAAGTTTTCAGATTTCAGAGCGTGAAATAAGTTTCGCTTTGGGCAAACTGCGCGAGAGGGGTCTGCCAGTGCCTGCAGGCCGGTTATGGCTAGAGAGGATCCGTCTCGTGTAGAACTCTCGCGAGAGTTTGCGAGTCACGTGGCTGAATGTTTGCGTTTGACAGGCAGCCTTTCAGTTACGATCGTTAACATCAGTGGGCCACAGCAAATGATGGTGAGAAGCTAGACTATCTATTAATTATGTCAATGACAGGGAGTGTGATTGTTGAAATAGGGTGTTAGCGGTCTTGCTGTTCAAATAATAATAACAACACTGTAGATCACCAACACTATGGTTTATTTTGTGTTCACAGGCAAGACAACGTTGTCGCAGTAAAAGTCCCAAGATAGCCCCTGGTGCAATAAAATGTTCCCTTTCAGTGTTTTACTATTATGTCTGATGTTTCTCTATTAATATTGCTGCTGCATTAATGTGTATGTTGCATGTTACTGCTGTAGATGTGTTTCCAAGCCACTCCGATTACAACGAGAGTTAGGCCCAATCCCAAATCACCCCCTATACCCTACACACTCCCCTTCCGTTCGCGCGGAGGGTCTGCCATATTGAGGGCTGTTCCAAACCAACGAGTGTGGAGGGGGAGTGGGCTATCAAGCCCTCAAACAGCGAGTCTGCAGCGGTGCTGATTTGAGAGCGGTCTCTACCTGACCGGAGTCACGCTGTGTGTGTCCGTCAGGAAACACGCTGTTTACAAGTAGTTCCAGCAAACATCCACTGATAAACTGCGATGTTAACAACCTCATGATAACCTCATATATGTTTTAACTTAGGATCATACCTGTGTTTAGTCTAGAAAAAGGTAAATGTGTGCATTTTATTATAACGTTGTGTATATTTACAGACTGTTGCAAAAACTAAGAAGCTTATAGACATCAGGTTTAAAACTAAAAGTGCTTTACAAAAAAGTAACACAATGAAATATGTTTGGAGTTTTATTTGAGTTATTAATTTCAATTTTTTGTCTAAGAGATACTGATTTGAAACCGTTGTTACATATAGTTACGGTGTTACAGTATAAGTTGAGTCATGACAACTGGCGACATTCTATTATTTTCGTCATAGGAATCCGGGGCGTGTACATTGAGGACCCATTGTTGACTTACCAGGAAAGAAACATCGTTTCTCGTTTACGTTCATCTTTTGCTATATCTGCCTCCATAGGATCACTTTGATGCACATTCAGTACTCGTATGTGAGGTTGTGGGGGAGAGGTCGATATCGTGACGCTTACAGGGAGGTATCGAACATTACAAAGTAGGTGACTGTGTAGATGCCTGTTCAAAATATTGCAAACTTGAATAAATCATTTAAATTATATTATTTGTTTCCGACTTTCATTTGTTCATCGTTCTTAATGTGATGTATATTAGCTTTGATAGCTGTCCATACCTTCAGACAGCCTAAAAGTAAAACACAAGTTGTTTATTCACAAACACTCATCGACATGACTGGATCACTCATGACAAGTTGTGATCAGCTCCGATTAAATTGTGATATCAATTCTGTAGCTATTCTCCAGGGAGCACGTTTTTTTGATGAAATACCTGTATCCCTCTCATCACAACAAGACTCTACACTGTGCAGGAAAAACAATTACATACATGAAAATAACCTTGATGCATGGGAATGAAACACAAACTATCTTCCGTGGCTATGCTGATATGTCACAGTAACAGTCAACCACATAAAAGTAAGTCCAGCGGGGCACACGTTGAATACATATAAAACATTTGTACATCATTCTTAATGTGATGTATAGTAGCTTTGATAGCCTAAAAGTAAAACACAAGTTGTTTATTCACAGCCCGAAAGCAACATCGAGATGACTGGATCATCTGCAGTGTTGGGCAAGTTACTTCCAAAATGTAAGACAGTACATTACTTACTAATGTCTTTTTTAAGTAATAGGCTACGTTACATTACAATATTACTGTCTCTGAAATGTAATGACTAACACTACTTTTATATTAGCCTATTTTTGAGTTACTCTACCAAAATAACCTTAAAAGAATGGCTAAGTATTTTAAATGCTAAAATGTAGTTAAGTGCAGCTCATTATACATCCAGTGAAGGACAATGTGGTATAGCTAAAATCTTGCCTAAAAACAAAACCCTTGGTAGCACGTGACATAACACATAACAATGGCAAAAGTATGTATATTCAGCTAACCAGACCAGGACATGATATGAACGTAAACAATGCGAAAGGAAATGGCACTTTAATAATAATAATAATAATAGTTGACATTTACATGGCGCTTTTTATAATGCACACACTTTTTCTTTCTTCGAAATGTCACCTAACATGTTGCATTCATGATAGTTAGGGTAAGTTCAACACTTGAATATCATCAGGTCATAGTTGTTTTACTACTTTAAACATTCGCTAATTCAACTTAAGTTTTGTGAAAGCATCACATCTAGTTAAAAAGAGAAATATATTTCCCTGTAATTACTGATTTACCTGGGACTTGATTGATTTTGGTGCCTGTAGTTTTATTTTGGCAAATGCTTATTTATGAAGCAACAATTAAATTACATGGTAGCACAGCTAATCTGAGTTCATCTGTTTGGTTTTTTTCAGGTCATCTATCAATTCAATTATATGAAGTAGCCTATTATCATAAAAAAATCAACGGTTCTTTTCAGAGCCATATTCCTCTTCCTACTCTCTTTCACCCCTCTCGTTTTCTTGTCTTTTGTTTTGTTTTTCTCCCTCCCTGTATGTCAGTTCATCCTTTGTTTGTTGTTGCCCTTTTTATCCTCACTTAAAAATGGCATCCAAGCAACTGAATGAATGGCTAGAGATAGGGAATGCCCTCGCAGATGAGTTGGCAAATAAGGCAAGTACAACATTATCCAAAAATGTATTATAAGATTTACTCAAATGATAACAGACACACACATTACAAAGATGTGTGTGCAACAATTAAGGGAAATATATAATCTCTTTTATATATTTATATATTAAGATACCAAAGAAACCAAAGAAACCGAAGATACAGAAGATACCAAAGAAAATAACGCAAGGATCAAATATTTCCTGGAGGAAGAGGGACCTGGATGGGAACATTATAGCCCAACATTGGAATAAGAATCGATCTGGTCTGTAAAATATAATCTAGTTCTAGTGTTTCATTAAGTTTTAATGTCGTTGGTCGGTCCTCAATAATGTTTCCCATATCATCGTACTTTGTTTTATGCAGTTAAACCTTCCAGCTCTCAGAACTCCCCAGAGGTCGAGGAGACACATGAGATTCCTCTACAGGTCCCAAGTCTTGGTATGCACAATGAATTCTTAAATTATCCTTCAACTTGAAATGTAGGTAATTGTTTGTAGTATGTAATAGCTTTGTTCATGATACATTGTAAAGTGAAAAGCCATGTATGGAATATCTTTTTTTAATTAAACTAAATTCCATGATTTGTTTTATATTTTGTTATTTTAGATCAACATCTTCAGACACTGAGAAACCTGTTGGGTTCTCTCACTGTCCCTGCATCATCAGAAGAAACACCCACTGCATCAACATGGACCCAAAGACAGTTGAAACGTGAACAAACATTCAGAGCTGCAATGCCAGAGCTCCTTCATTTGAGATTGGCTGCAGAGATTGTCACTACACGTTCCTGTCTCCAATGCAAAACTGCTGATGCTGTGGTCCGGTGCTTGGACTGTGTTCCACCAGGAACTCCCTTTCTTTGTCCGGCATGTGACCCTATTATCCATGGTAAACATGTCTTCCATGACAGGGAAGCCATGTTTGATGGGTTTTACAGACCTATTCCTCCCACATCCTTAGTGGTTGTGGATGAAAGTGGCCAATATGGACTCTGTGAACAAGGTGGGTTCAAATAATGTATTACATATTCCCTTACCATGGTTTCCTAATGTGCACTACATATACAGCGGCATCATTTTCACCATGTCGGAAGTTTGCTTTAACAGTTAAAATGTCTCAATTTGTATTGACTACATGTCCTAACATGTCCTAACATGCATATGAATCTCTGAAATTGTCTTTGCTGCAGTGTGTCTGCTTCCAATTCCTCCGCCATCCCAAATCTGCTTCTGTGGTCCAAGCCAAGATTTCACCATCATCCCAGGAAAGCAGACCGTGTTGGTGACTATCAATGGTTTGTTGCCACCAGAAGACGATCAAGCAGAAATACAGGATTACTATTATAATTTTGTCCTACATTGCATAGATAGCTGTCAAATTTCACATTTATATATTTTCTCAGGTCCATACAACGTTCGTCTGCCTTCTGTGTGCTGCCCAATTTGTTCCGCCAAATGGTCCCCGAGCATAGGTGACTTGCTGGGATACAAATACTGGCCAGCAACCGACAGCTGCAAAATTATTTTTAAGTTTGATGTGTTCACATCATTCGAGCAAATGAAATTGGCCAGCCCAGCATTATCCCAGCAAGTATTTATAAAAATGCTTGAACATCGATCGTTTTCCACAGGAAGGGTAAGAATAAAATGTGGTTTTCAAGATTTTTGAATACCAAACTTTTAATTAACCAAATGAATACCATTCTTGTTTCCAGACAGGCAGAATCTGTAGCGATATCTTCCACAGAGTCTTTCGGGAGTTTGCCTTCTGTAATTACAGACAAGAAGATCTATGCCTGGTGGAGCCCTTTAAATGCCCAGCATGCACACCTGACATGCTGGCTATTGCTGTAGATGGCAATAGAAAGCATTATCGCTTCAAGAAGTCCAGAGGGTCAGTGAAATCATATTCTCATTTTAGTTGTTGTTTTATTGACTAAGCTGAATGTCTTTGCTGAAATGTCTAACTTTCCCCAACTCTGCAATTTCTTTTTCCAAAGTTTGTAGACCATCAGAAAACAATAGTTGGTTTGAAATTACACATAATTATATAAATCCAATTCATAAACATTATTATATATGACGCCTGTAAAGTTAACTCAACTTTAAAATGTTAAATGGTTGACGTTAGTTGGATATGTTGGAGCTAAGAACCAGTTTTGGATATAATCGCTTCATGAAAAATGTATTAAATTGCCCAGGAACCTTTTCTATGCCTTCCTCTGCCCTATTCCATGCCCATCAATATAAAGGATGTACTTTTATTTTTACCTTTTTACAAGAAGTCAGTAAAATTTTCACTAATGTTAAATAATGGTGGCAAAAGACTTTACACAGAATTAAAGATCAAATTCACAAAGACCTTTTCCACATTTATGAAAATGTTATGGCAAAAGCAAATTGGCCACATTAAATAGAGGACACAATCAAACTTATGTATGTATGATAATGTTGCTTACAATGTCTTTCTCGAATTTCGCAGGACAGATGAACCGTCTCTATTTGATGGACTGTTCATTGCCCAGGACAGTAAAGTGTCTGCCTTTGTCGACAAAATCAGGAGCCAGATGACGATTGTAAGAATCTATTCAATCCCCTAACCCTTTATTTATTTTTCTTAGCACAGGGTTAAATGTAACAGATTGTGTCTATTTCAGAAAAGTGGTCGTGATGTTTGTGGACCGGCAACATTCACAGCTTGCAGAGAAACCTCACACAAGTCCAGGGCCAAGGTGGATGAGGAAGGACTGCAAATAGCTGTGTGCAGACATGGCATCTTACTACAAGGCCTAAATCACTACCGTGGTGAAATATATGCCTACCCAATGTTCCTGCAGAAGGAGCTGGCTGAAGTTGCGAATGCAACATTCTTTTGTATGGATGTTGCCTGCAGGTAGTTATAACTATTGCAAAATTGGAAGTGTTTGTGGGAAACGTGTTATCTATTTAATTCTTGCACATCCAGTAGATGTAAAGCAAAAAAAGCATTCATTTGGATAAATGCTGTTGTTGGTTACAAGGATTATACTGGTAATTTTAAGGACCTGGTTTATCTTTTTACTATTATGCCATCATGCAACTGGAAAAGCTAATTGATTTTGTCATTACAGGTACTGGCCTTATTTGGAGAAGATGGCAGCAAAGTTGCCTGAGCTCCAACCACTTACAGAGATGAAACCTTTTCTCTCTGTAATGCACGCCAAGGCCCACACAGGCAAATGCGAGGTACAGTATGCAAGTTAAACATTTGTGTCACTAGATTCAAATGTTTTAGAAATTGTAGTGCACATAAGAATATCATGTAGTATATTCTATTCAAGCCTGTGGAATAATTGTAATAGTTACAAATGTTGACAAAATTGTTACAAAACAGACTGTCACAAAGATAGGCTTCCAAAACCCATTATGTTTATTTTAGTAAATATATCCGCACTGTAGAAATAATGAATGAATAGAGCTTCAAATAACTGCAGTTGTGACATTGTAGTTCAAAGCATAATTCAATATCAGAACATTTTAACTTTCTGAAATTGCTCCTGACACTGATGATAACTAAAGATGTACAGTACAAGAAATTATAATATTGAACTAAATAGCTAGATCTCATTGTTTATGATTCTGAGCAGGTGAAGTGGGGTGGCAGAAGCCAGGAAGGTGCTGGAAATACTGTCGGCGAGGAAGTGGAACAGGTTAACAGCTTCCTCTCAAGGGCAGCTCTGACAACAAAATACATGACCAAATCAGGTTGCTAGAGGAAAACAAATAGTTTTAAGTAGTGCCACATTGTAAAGCTCATATGAATTTTCATGTTTTTGTGTTTACAGCTAGAGCAGATAAGATAACCGTGCTGGCTATGCAATGGAACCACAGGAAGGTGGAGAATCTCCACAAGACACTCTCAAAGAGATTTGTCAAAGTAAGACGTCCATGCTGCATTTCAAAATGTATATTAAGACTATCCGAGTTTGTTGTTGTAGTAATTTAACACCATCCTTAGCTACATGTTGTTGAATTGAATGTATTCTGCAATCATTTCATTATGATGGCGCTGCCATGGCACACTGTTCTGCCAAGAGAGTCTCTGTTCTGTTTGTTTTTAATAAAGCACTATAGGTTGATTCATCTGAATTTCTGGATAATAATAATAATAATAATAATAATAATAATAATAATGTTAATCCTGCTTGATCTTGAAAAAAAAGGGACACTAAGGTGATACTTGCCAACCTTGAAGAGAAGGTGTTTAGCATTTCATGTTGTTGTCTGGTCAGTTAATGTGCATAAAGGAATTCAGTAAAAAACAACCTTCTCAACCAACTGGAACGCATATTCACTTTTTCCTTTTAAACATTCTAACCAGACTACACAGAGAGCACAAACTGAAGTGGACAATCTTGAGAGTCTCAAGCAAGAGCTGAACATCTCCCTGGAGGACACGGAGCAGTGGGTGTTGGAGGTCAAGCAATGGGCAGCCACTGGTATGTTATATGATCACTGTGGTATAGATTTGGTTCCATATTTCCAAACATTTGGCTTCATGTTTTATGATTACACCTTGTTGTTTCTGTTTTCAAGAGAAACATGGAGCCCAGAGTAGCCAAGAGGAGCTCCAGAGAGAAATAGATTAAATTATTTATTCCCTCCGAAGAAAGAAACACGACCTCTATCGACAAAATGGTATTTATTATTACGTTATCTAGAAACAATATTTGTTTCTTGTTGTTGTTGTTTGTATTATTAATATTAGTTTATTTGTATTTTGTTTTACTTTACAGACAGCAACCAAACAAGGCAACGCAAACGGAGAAGACTGACAGAGCTCAAGAAGAAACTCAGAGAGAGGATACTGCAGTACAACACCATTGATGCCTGTTCAGAGAAAATTGACACAGAAGCAGCATGCGGTCTGTCTGAGGATGTCATTCTGCCCTGGGAGGCGCAAGGAGATGGTAAGAAACAACTTGTTTTTGTTTGCCCTAGATATTCCATAAATTCAGTTGAAGTACTAGAATACAATCACCAATGTAACACAGAGCTATCAACATAGGTGTCACAAATCATCATGATCACAACAAATCATTTTAAAATAATTATATTGAAAGGTCTGTATGATGTTGCCCTATCAAGTCTTAATAGTCTAGTCCCACTGGGACAGGCATATCTATGGAAACAGTAAAACCCTTCCTGACCACCCTGAACTGCATACTAATGTAGAATCTCAAGACATACTGAATGTAATTCTGCCAACATAGACAGAATTGAAAAAATTCAGCAAGCGGCGAGGTTGAATTTTTTTTTACCAGATTTTAAGGTTTTGGTCAATTTAATTAAAAAAGATTGAATACAAACTGATATTATTTGTTTTATTAGCCTTACCATTGTGGTTGTTATATTTTGTGTTTTTTCCATTATAGTGGTGAACCTGCGCACAAAGAGGCGACTTTTTGACCAGGTTATGCTGGTCAGGCGTATGGAAGAGGAGAAAGTCATCATTGTGAAGGAGATGACCCAGCATTGTCAAAATCTGAGGCAGGCACTGGACAAACTGGACCGCCTCCTTCATCAGACAAAAGACGACATCAGGAACCAAAGTATGTTCCACAAATACCGATTTATAACATTTGCCACTGCCCCCCTCCCAGTGTCAAATGTCTATCACTGAATAGCATCTGTAATGATTGCATTTTTTCTGAATCACAAATCTTTTTAGCTAATATACAGCCTCGGAGTTAAACATTCAAATTGCTTATATGGAACCAACATCAATGCTAACTAAAAGTTGCCTTACATAGACTGTCATTTTGTCTTTTTATTTTAGTTTCTCCAAGCGATATAACAGAAGAGGGATACAGGGGACTGCACTGCTGTATTTTACACCATCAATATCTTCTGGAGCAGAAACTGAGCAGAGTCACCAGCACCTACAGCTGTATTGGCTCGGACTCGTCTTTTCTCATGATGGAGGAAGACATTGAAGACGGTAATGAGGACGACGAACAGGACGGTGATGAGGACGGTGATGAGGACAACGAACAAGACGGTGATGAGGACGGTGATGAGGACAACGAACAAGACGGTGATGAGGACAACGAACAAGACGGTGATGAGGACGGTGATGAGGAAAACTAACAGGACGGTGATGAGGACAACAAACAGGACAACGAACAGGACTTAACAAGTCTATTGTGTTGTATGCATGTCAACGTATTAAAACGAGTATTACGATTGAATGGCTTGTTTATTACCTTTTTTTTTATATGATCCTGCTTTGCATTTACTATGTCTGGTATTCAAGTAAATGCCATTAGCAGTTATCAGTCACCTTCAGATCCGAGTTACCTCGAGGGCCAGAGGTTCCCCACCCCTGGTATAAGGTTTTGGTGATCACCCTTATTATCATCATGTCATTTAATCATGATCTGTTTAATTAGCCAATGCTTACATCCAAAGAATGTGTCTCGACTTTACTCCTACAGACACACACTAACAATACAAATTGAGCTAAGTAATACACTCACGAGCCACTTAATTAGGTACACCTTGCTAGGATGGGTTGGACCCCCATCTGCTTTCAGAACTGCGTTAAGTCTTCATGGCATAGATTAAACAAGGTACTGGAAGCATTCCTCAGAGATTTCACTCAATATTGACCTGATCGCATCACGCAGTTGCTGCAGATTTGTCGGCTGCACATCCATGACGCAAATCTCTGGTTCACCATATCCCAATGGTGCACTGTAGGATTTGGATCTGATGACTGTGGACTGTGACATTTGAGTAAAATTCATTGTCATGTTCAAGAAACCAGTTGGAGAATATTTGAGCTTTGTGACACGGTGAGTTATCCTGCTGGAAGTAGCCATCAGAAGATTGGGACACTGTTGTCATAAAGGCATGGACATGGTCAGCACAACCCGGTATCACGGCAAGACGTGAACATGTGACGATTTACCATGATGGGAGACGTGAAGCTGTCACGATTTCGTCCCTTCAAACGTGACAATTACACAGTATTGTTAACGTGGCCCAACCAGTGGAGATATACCCGGAAATGCCAAGCAAATGCTACCCCGACGGTCGGTTGTTATTATTATCAATATTAATATAATAATGATTTCATTTGTAATAGTCACACTCAATTTCGCCAATTTGCTGTTGCCCCAGCTGGTCGGCACCTCTTTTAGCAGATACAAAGGCTACATTCATTTATTAAATCGATGTGTGTGGATGTGGAATTAACGGACGTGACGTTGCACGATTGCGTTACCAGGCAAAAGCTTCGGTTCATGTTAATTTATAAACTCTTCAACTCGAACCGTAGTTATATTTTAAAACATTTTAGAAAGCCTCATGAAATATTTTAATGTACATTTTAATTTAAATGTGAAGGAATGTGTGTATAACAAAATACATCCGTCAAAAACAATACCGGAAACAGACGTAGGCAAGATCCTCGGTTATGGCTAGAAAGGATCCTTCTATTGTAAATATGACGTCACGTTCTCGTTGTAACTCTCGTTGTAATCGGAGCGGCTCGGAAACACATCTACAGCAGTAACATGATGCAACATACACATTAATGCAGCAGCAATATTAATAGAGAAACATCAGACATAATAGTAAAACACTGCAAGGGAACATTTTATTGCACCAGGAGCTATCTTGGGACTTTTACTGCGACAACGTTGACTTGCCTGTGAATAAAAAATAAACCATAGTGTTGGTGATCTACAGTGTTGTCATTCTTCTTTGAACACCAGCAAGACCGCTTTTCAACAATCACACTCCCTGTCATTGACATAATTAATAGATAGTTTAGCTTCTCACCATCATTTGCTGTGGCCAACTGATGTTAACGATCCTAACTGAAAGGCTGCCTGCCAAACGTAAACATTCAGCCACGTGACATTCAGCCGAACTCTCGCGAGAGTTTTACACAAGACGGATCCTTTCCAACCATAACCAAGATCCTCAGCTCGGTGATTCATGGTTTAGCCGCAATGCACGTTGGGAAATGGTGTTTATGCGATGTGAAATCCGAAAACATTTAAAAAAAAAAAAATAATAATTTATTCCGAGTTTGCTTGCTTTTCTCTTTGGAGCTAATCACATAACGGCATTGTAATACATGGTTCGGCTGCATTACATATTACATATCTGCCGTAGTTATCTATTTATAGAGCCCTGATGAGAAGACTTCTATACAAACAGGAAGAACTGCCGCCAAAACTGAAAACGTGACGTGGATCACAAATATATCAGCCATTTAACAACATCTTAGATTTATTTTCACACAATATGTCTCCTTGCAATATCAACAGTAATTCGGCTGACTTTTATATTGGATCCAATTGGTAGATAGGCAGTATTTACACCATAACGGTGCACAGCTGATAGACGGGCACCTATTGGTTAAAGCATCTTATTGAATTTTATTATTATTATTAACTAACAGAATAAGAGACCTGACAGGTGATGGTCAGACGTTGACCTGACAGGTGATGGTCAGACGTTGACCTGGCTGCACAGTCACAGAAGCTGGCTGTGTCAACTGTTCACACTTCACACCTGTACAAATACAAAAAAAAGTTATATGACAGATTATCCTGTTAAACAGCAGTATAATAAGTGTTGACTCACTTCCAGCTGCCAGCAGCAGCAGCAGCAGCAGCAGCAGCAGCAGCAGCAGCAGAGAGAACATGATGATGATGACTCTCATTTCATTTAATTTCAAACCTTTATTTATACAGGTGTATCCCATTGAGATCATTGATCTCTTTTTCAAGGGAGAGCTGCTCAAGTAGGTTCCACATGAAACATAAAAACATAAACAGAACAACAAAAGGACATCATACAGCACCATTTACATAACTATCCACATAAACAGGTACCAATAGCTTCCGAATGAGTAGCATCCAACCGAGCTTTAAAAACATTTAGTGGCACCAGATTGCTCAGTTTCCATTTAATTTGCAGACTATTCCAAGACAGAGGAGCTAAGCATCTAAAAGCTGTCTTCCCTAAGACAGTCCTAGCAGTTGGCACATTTAATAAAACCACAGCATTCGATCTCAGGCAGTAGCCACTTACAATTTTCCGTGAGATCAGGGAGCAGATATAAGATGGAAGTTTCCCTAACATGGCTTTGTATATAAAAATGTACCAGTGACTGAGCCTCCGTACAGTTAGTGAAAGCAAACCAGCCCTTGCATACAGGGTACAGTGATGGGTTAATGCTTTACAGTTTGTCACAAATCTCAGTGCACTGTGATACGCAGCATCTAACTTGACCAGGCAATTGGCAGGTGCATTCATATAGATCAAATCACCATAGTCCAGCACAGGTCAAAAGGTCACAGTGACTAGCCTTTTCCTGGCCTCAAGCAGAGAAACAGGACTTGTTCCTGTAGAAGAAACCTAGCCTAACCCTCAGCTTTTTAAGCAGGTTATTGACATGAAGTTTAGAAATGTGAGACAATCATCAAGCCAGATACCAAGGACTCTGAGAAGACGTGAGCTCCTGATCCCCTTTAATCTCCACTGACAGTCTCTTGTGAAGGCCTTATAACTGTATCACAATGGATATTACTGAGTTTGCATAGAACCAAACGTGTTCACGTGTGAATGTGAACATTAATAGAATATCACCTCCCATCTTCAGAGCAATCTGACTATTATAACATTAGCGTTAAGAAAGCTTAATTAAATATCTGCCACAACATAAGTAACTGGATCAAAGTAACAGTAGCCTACAGTCCGCGGCATCACATCATAATGTATCATATATCTCCTTATCTGAGTCAGCTGAGCCGTATCTGGCCGTGCAACACTTACAGTGTCACATACTGTATGCAGAAGTATTATTTTAAGCAACACATTACGAAACACTCGAGTCAAATGTAATTAAAGTCAGATCGTGTCTTAGACGGGGCATATCATAAACCTGTTAATGTACGCATTCAAACACTTTTTCTTTTACCAGCTGTGTTCACCTTGCAGGTGCAGCTATGTGGCTTTTATCCTGGATAAAGTGTTTGAGTCATGGATGTTTAAAGTCTTCATATTTGTCTAATTATATAGTTGACTTTTCATTCAGGAAGTATACGCGCTGCGCTGTCAGTACGCTTCTCCATGTTTGTGATTGGTCGAATGCTCCAAATACTACCCCTTTTATGTGAACGCGCACCTAACTAGATAGGACACGGCTGGCTTGAGCGATCCACTTGATAACCCGTGTCGTAGTGCCGTTTAGCGAGAGGGCGTATGTTTTGGATTAGGCCAACCGGCTAACTCAAACATATCCAGGTTAGGTTGAACCAGTTTCGTGGTATACCCCCCAGGTCTTGTCCTGACTGAGCACAGGCACCTGTAGCCTTGGCTACTGTGCTCTCAGTGTTTTGTCTCCCTGTTCCTGCCTATTGGCGTCAGCTGATAGAGGTGTTGGTTTTATCTTGTTATGCACAATGTTGATTCTTCTCTCAGAACTAGCTAAATATGGGTCTGGGGTAGAGATCTTCAGAATTGGTTTGGCATCTTTTGTGTCAATTCGTGGCACACAACATCTCTTGTGAATAAACCATCAGTTTGCCATCAAAGTTCCTGCTCTCCTCGTGTCTCTCTGACTCCTGTTTCCATTGCTTCAGAAGTTTCCATCGCATATGAAAGATTTTTACATGTTTGTAAATTATTTTGGTTTCAGTGTGTGTGTTTCACATGGGTGAACAGTATATTTATATGTTATGGAATGAAATACAATGTCAGATTAGGGGAAAGTTAGGGGAGTGCATGTTAATGTGTCTGGAGGTGGCGTGTTCCAAAAGTGTTTGGGTTTGTCTGCCGTGTGTGGGCTGCGTTTCATTTCAAATTGCCGCCTGTACAATGTATGCACCAGTCTGTGATATGCCGATGTGCAGGCCCGCCCCTCCATACACGCCGATCACACAGACTGCGTCTGCCTCTCGCCCTCATCTTGTGGAGGGAGCCTCATCTGATGCGCAAATGCGGCGCAATTGAGCGCGCCACAGTTTCTGCTGCCAGGCTCCACTAGCTGTAATCGGCTTGGTGTGTCCAGGGTTTACACACCACCCCCCCGTGGACGCTCGCGAGGGCCTCATCACATCACAGCCCTGCCGCTGTGATATAATGTATAGGACCTTTTTCCTCATGGGTGTCATTCACAACAGACCAATCATGACAGTTTTAGAGAATGAGTTTGTATGGATACACTTAAAACATATTTGTATTTGTCTTGGCTTCAGCTCACTGATAACATAAGAACACAAATAGGCACAACACTTACATAGATGTTTTTTTTATATGTATTTTATTACTCCAAAATAGAAAAAAAAAAGTCAGCCATATTTAACTGGAAAAGTTTTCCTTTGGCTCCCAGGAATTTTTCCACTTCGCCCCACTGTAAAACAGAAACAGTCAATCAATTAATCAATCAATCAATCAATCAATCAATGTTTATTTATATAGCCCAATATCACAAATGTTACATTTGTCTCAGTGGACTTCACAGTTTGTACAGAATATCAGTATGACAATACTGACACAGCAAAAAGTATTACTTTTTGGAATATGTAGTTCTACAGTATGTTGACAATGCTATTTCAAATGAGAAGATATACTAAGTCACTCAAAAATATCATGATGAAAGTGCAGTATAATGTATATATTTATATATAACACGTACATCATATATAATACAAGGTACATTTTTTATTTCAAAGTCAATGTTTCATTTGACCAATTCTTTGAATTTGCTGTCTTATCAATGCCCAAACATACAGCACTAAACTTAGACAACTGCCTGCAAGACTGCACACAGAAATAATACTACTTATTACTACTAACTATACTTATAGTATAATTGTTAAGAACAAATGTAACAAGTCAGTAATTACAAAAGAGATCAAATACCATCCAGCCTCACATATCAATCATTTAACCTTTAGTGATATTGATCAATGATAAACTCTATTGTATATTTTAATTTCTATTTCAATGTAGGCTACTTCCCTGCTTATGTGTTACAATCAGACAGCGTTTCTAGGGCGCGATGTCTGAATGACGAAGGGCAGAGAACTTGGATGTCTTACTTTATGGCGCAAACGTCTGATAGAGCCATTGATGACATGGCTCCCCACCCCCATGTGATCAACTAAATTCAATTTACTGCTGAGGAACCCAAAATGTTTAAGTTAGTGATCTCAGGGTTGATGAAGTTGGTTGGTAAGACTACTTTGTGGCCCCTGTTCTGCCAGACCCATCAGCTACACTGAAGGAAACTTCAGATTAGATACATACCATCCAGAGCAAGACTGCCACTGCACCAACACCTCGGTATGGCCCTGAGTAAAGAAACACAGATTTTAGGTAAACTTCATTTTTTTCAAATGTCATACATGTAAATACAAAAAGTCCAGTGAAATCAAATGATAATTTGAAATAATAGTAGGTACGATTAACTCAAACATATGAAGGACTGTAACATAGTCAATAGCATTTTCCCCATCAGTTTAATATTTTGGAATACTATTATTATTTAAAAAAATATTTGTACTGCCAAGAATAGGAATTCACCTACAAATGATTACAAGAAAAAATGTAATATACAAATAAATGGCTGGACATGATGCATTAATGTGACATGAAGCATTACACAAGTACCTCAACCTTAAATTAATAATAAATTATTGTTACTGTAATTTCAATATTTACATTAGCAGTCATGCTTAAGACTGAAACACTCCTTTTAAACAAAGTATACGAAAATCCAATAAGATAAGACTTGGTTCCACGGAAACATTATTGTCATTGTTTATTTATTTAAAAATATTTTCTAAACAAACCTCCCTGATTCGTTCCCTCAGTAGTTTTTTGTAGGGGAAAGTGTCTGACCCTTGATGAATGGGACATTCTGCAAGGAATTAAAAGATGGTAATAAGTTGAAGTTCAGCAATAACCTCCTAAACATTGCCTAACATCACATTGTGCTCAATTAAACTGTTCAAAATGGCACTGAGACTTTTGATACTGCAAAGTCTTAAACAAAACAAAAGGTGGTGTATTCTAATTGTACCGATGATTGTTTTCTCTCTCTTTAACTAATTCAATGTGCAAAATCAAACACAGTTTCAGTCGATGTAAATAAGATAATTACTAATTAACCCGCACATACCATTAATTGCCACTTTATTCCTCGTTGGTCTTCTTTTCTGTGAGGAAGACACTGAGGAGAGAGCAGGAGTCAGCCCGGAGGAGAGAGCAGGAGTCAGCCCGGAGGAGAGAGCAGGAGTCAGGCCGGAGGAGAGAGCAGGAGTCAGCCCGGAGGAGAGAGCAGGAGTCAGCCCGGAGGAGAGAGCAGGAGTCAGCCCGGAGGAGAGAGCAGGAGTCAGGCCGGAGGAGAGAGCAGGAGTCAGCCCGGAGGAGAGAGCAGGAGTCAGGCCGGAGGAGAGAGCAGGAGTCAGGCCGGAGGAGAGAGCAGGAGTCAGGCCGGAGGAGAGAGCAGGAGTCAGGCCGGAGGAGAGAGCAGGAGTCAGCCCGGAGGAGAGAGCAGGAGTCAGCCCGGAGGAGAGAGCAGGAGTCAGGCCGGAGGAGAGAGCAGGAGTCAGGCCGGAGGAGAGAGCAGGAGTCAGGCCGGAGGAGAGAGCAGGAGTCAGGCCGGAGGAGAGAGCAGGAGTCAGCCCGGAGGAGAGAGCAGGAGTCAGGCCGGAGGAGAGAGCAGGAGTCAGCCCGGAGGAGAGAGCAGGAGTCAGCCCGGAGGAGAGAGCAGGAGTCAGCCCGGAGGAGAGAGCAGGAGTCAGCCCGGAGGAGAGAGCAGGAGTCAGCCCGGAGGAGAGAGCAGGAGTCAGGCCGGAGGACACAGGAGTGAGGAAGAGAGTGAACTCAGTGTCAGTCTCGGTGGTAAGAGGTACAGACAAGTCTGATCCTGGGTCTGCGGCCATTTCTGCCTGTGTGGTACAAGGGCCCTCAGGTTCAACTGCCAAAGTCACTATTGAGAAGAAAAAAAAGTAGACGCATGGTGAATAAATGACCAAGTATAATCCGCCATATACATTTATAATCTGAGTAATTACAGCTAAAAATGAAACAGCGGAACATCAGTGATTCTGTGTTACAATGGCGTTTGTTAGCAACCAGGAAATGACACCAGTAAGGACAAACAGATGAGAATGCTGCGTGGGGTCTGGGTGCCGTGTTGGCGGGACGTTGGGGGGCTCGCTGCTCCGCCCTTTGAGGCTCGAGGAGCAGACAGTGGGAGCTGGATTACTGGTGTTGTTTCCTGGTTGCTGTGTGGGGTCTGCGAGACAGCGAGGAACTCAGCCTGAGCGCACACACACACACACACTCACATCCAGGCTGTGAGTGTGAGTGCGTGTGTGCGTGAGGAGATCCACGGAGCCTCGGCTGAGAAAAGATAAGGCTGAGTGAGTGTGTGTGAGCCGGTACGTCACTATGCCCGTTACGTCACTATACTCAGGAAGATTTTTTTTTGAAAAAGAGCAGCATAGACAGGTATTTTCTGTGTTAGAGTTTTACTCGCTACAGGGTGTACTTTGAGGGTTTGTGACTCTGCAGACCGTTTAAATGCAGGAAAAGCTTCATAACACACAAGGGGACGGGTAATAACCAGAAAAGCATGACATGGGCCCTTTAACTGACAAAACAAGACATAACGACATATTTTTACTACTTGGTAAAGAGTGATTCACATTTTTTTACATTTAAAACCAGATAACTGAGCAACTAATTTACAAAAAATGTTAACAGATACATTGCTGAAATATAGCATGCAGATTTGTATACTTTACCATTAATAAGGCTTTCGTAAATCCTCTTTATGGTAACAAGTGCATTGTTACCATCTTCTGTCTCGATTTGCCATGGACAGATGCAATCGGCCGCAAAACCATTTGTGCCTCTCTTGGCAAGAAGGAGGATGGGACGCCGATCTAACATTTTCCATTTGTGGAGCTGGAACACAATGGACACAAAAAAACAAGAAATATTATGTACACAACAGCTCTAAACATCATCACACACCTAAAGCCATTATAACTCCATTTATTTTGCATAAGTGAAAAATGCACTGATGTGATACGTGTGCACATTGAGGAAGGCACCCCACAATTAACCAGGTGTGATTTTAGACCCCTTTTAGGGGAGCCCCTAAAAAAGAACTGTAAAAAAAAAAGAAGTTTATCGAGCTCGGGTTCACTTTGAGTTTTTTTTACATGGGCATAGTTCTTTTTATATGGGTTAGGGATGCCAGCGATTATTCTATTTTTCGAATATTCTTTATAGTCTCCATAATCGAAAATTATTTTTAAAATTCGATTTTATTTATATATATTTTTATTATTATTTATTTTTTTATTTTTTTTCCTGGCTTAGTTTCAATTCGGCGGCGAATAATCGATTAATATTCGCCAGGGCTGTCCGATTTTGATCATGGTCAGTTTCTGGCATCCCTAATATGGGTCCATTTAACTCTCACATTCAGATATCTGAATAAGCTACATTTAGCTTTGAAACATGTCAGCAAGCTATAACCTATATCATTTCAGGTTCAAAGTTCTGCATTAACAGCACTTCAGATGTAAAGCTGGTGTTACAGGGGAATTTTGAAATGACTGTTCGAACACGGCTCAAAGTCAGAGACTCTGGTAAGCTTAATGAAAGTGCTTTTAAGGGCCTCTTTATTAATACTAACTCTGTCCAGGTCTTGATTGTCTTTCAAGCACTATATTAATATGGGCTGGTTTTGATTCTGTGACATTCTTGGTTTTACCATTTATTCAAAAATGTATATGATATTTCATTTATTTTACTTTTGGAAACCATAGTCACATAATTATGTGTTTTCCATACTATGAAGTTCCAAAATAAAATATAAAACACCAAAATGCAGGTTTTTTTGTAAGATATAATTAGAAAAACATGTACATTGAAGCTCTGATTCTAGGAATTACCACTGGCCTGAACTATGTTACTTCTGGTTAAGAAATAATGTTTTACTAAAACTGGGTGCTTGCAAGTACAAACACTATCTAACATCAGTTCGAAAAAATGTGGTATGCCTTTACAGATTTAAATACAACGGTGACAACAATTTTGCTTAACACATTACATGAAGTGCAGTAGGCATGGGCGGTATAATTTTTTTCATACCGTCATACCTTGCTGACATCATACCGTGGTATACGGTATATGACGGTATCAGTCCCAATTTAAGGGGTAATTTCTCCCCAAACATTTTTTTTTACTCACTATATCAACAGCCCCACCAAAAATATTTTCCACCAGCCGCCACTGACGGTATGACTTGGGTCGACTTGAGTGAGGTGGCGTTCGGCGGCAAATAGATGTTTCGAACGGTATATTATATGTTCGGTGTAGAATGCAGCCCGAGCCGGTAGACGCTCGCAAAGTGCCGCGACGTGCGCGCAAGTGCAAAACAAGGGCTGCATACATGACACATTGTGCAAATGGCACATTTTGAGATCGGATACAGGACGCGTTTGTAGATGTCCGACGTTGTTTCCATAGTGAGCTAAGTTAACAATATATCATCATACATAAACATTTTCCGGGAGTAAATACTTGACTTATTGAATAAAGTTTGCTATATTCACTAACTAGTTTGGCAATATTATTCCGTGCATGTGTTAAAAACCTTATTTCCATTTGATTCATTGGATTACTCGCGTGAATGTTTAGCACGTAAATGCTTTAGTTTTTAAAACCGTCCGACCTCGACTACAAAACCATCAACCAGTTGCATAGGATTAAAAAATGTCAACACTCACTCACCCCGTCTTAAACATTCCCAAAGAAGTGCCTCTGTCTCTCGTTGTGCTGGATGAAGTCACTGGCAACGAGTAAACCCAAAATAGTCCCAAACAGGGGCAGAGGCAGTTTTCTTTTTTACTAGTTGTCCGAGTTCGGGGCCGGTGTCGGTACCAGATGTGTTCGGGGTACCAGATGTGTTCGGGGGCCGTCTCTTACTAATGACGTCACGCATTGTACGCGTTGTGATTGGCTGTACGGTAATTTACCCAGGGGTGCTCGGGGGGAAATCACATCTACAGATCATGACGAACCGAATTGAAGTATTCCTATACTCCTAGCGTGTGAAAATGTTTGAGAAAAACATGTTAAAAAAACATGAAAACGGAGCAATGGCTGTACGCCATTGGCTGTACGGCAACTCAAGAGGACCATCATACACGGTCAAATTCCGAACATTTAAACATAGCCTACACTTCATTCTTTACTTTGTCCGTTATTATATGTAGAAGATATTACTTTTTTCTCCGTGATGTTGTTTCCATAGAATCCTTTTCCGTTTCACAGAACACAAATTGGGTTATTTACATAATTATGTTGACACTACTACTCCCATACTCCTAGCGTGGGAAAATGTTTGTGAATAACGTGTGCAAAGTCTCCGAAAACGGAGCAGTGGCTGCGATGCTAGCTTTGCGGCTAGCGGTTAGCATTTTCAATGGAAATATACAACGAAACATGTTTCAGTAAAAAAAAGGCCCCACTGATCATCTACTCTCTGAGACGATTCGAGGGATGCCTGACTTGAGTTTCTAGCACTAGGGAAAGTGGACAAAAGTGCCCCAGATCAGCCTCTTAATTTACCCAGGGCCTAGTGCTCGGCTTTGGGCATGAAAATTCAGGAAACTCCCCTGAGTATTTTATTAACCCTTTCATGCCTGAATTATGAAAGCCTCAGTCAGGATTTTTTTACCAAGTGTTATTATTGCTCTTGGGGCATGAAAAACAAGATTTGAACTTTTTCTCTTTTTAATCTAGTTTTTTCAAAGACATTTGTATATGTCCACTCAGGTGGACACTATGCGTTCAGGGTTTGAACTGAAGAGATGTACATTTTGAAAAAATGATAAAGATGTGCAAACTTAAAATTACATTATAATAACATAAGTATATTGATTTATGGCCCAAAAAGATATTGCAGATGAAGTATTTTCAAGAATAACCAGGGCCAGGGACCAATTTGAGGCCCCACGCACAGTTATTTGATGAGTGCTAGTGGAGCCTCGCAGCAGCGAAACCGTGCCGTGCCACCCTAATTGCGCCACATAAGCGCATAGGTGCACCTCAGATGAGGCTCCCCTCCGCAAGGGGTCTTTTACTTCCAACTATCCGCAATGAGCTACCTCCGTGCATTACCACAGCATCTGGCTCTATATCGGACAGGGCCACCATACTAAATTGTTTTAATTAGCATTTTGTGTCCTGTGGCTCTCTGTTTGATTCTGTTTCTCATTCTGCTTCTGTGAACACCACAGTCTGTGACTCTGAACAATGTGGTCTGGAAAACCCTTTCAGTTTTACTCCTTTTACTGTTGATGTTGTTCATGAAGCATTAACCAAGTTAGATCCTAAAAAGCCGGCTGGTCCGGACAATGTAGAACCTTTCTTTTTAAAGATAGCTGTAGATATTATTGCTCCACCTCTCACTACTCTTTTTAACCTCTCTCTCAGCACGAACAAAATCCCAAAAGTATGGAAGTCAGCTTATGTCCTGCCACTACTAAAAGGAGGGGAGGCCAGCTTATTAAACAATAATAGACCAATCTCTAAATTATCAGTTCTGGCTAAGGTTCTTGAACGCCTAGTGAGTGAGCAGGTAAAGGTGTTTTTATGTACAAATGACATCCTGTCTAAACATCAGTCAGGCTTCAGAAAGCAACATAGCACCATCACTGCCACAATGAAAGTGGTGAATGATGTGACGAGTATTTTAGACAATAAGTAGAGTTGTGCAGCCCTATTTATTGACCTTTCCAAAGCGTTTGATCCCGTCGATCATCGCATCTGGAAGCAGAGGCTAGTCAGTATTGGCTTATCCTGCCATGCAGTAGGGTGGTTTGTGAACTACCTCTCTGAAAGGTCTCAATGTGGTCATTTTTTTGGGCTGTCTTCTGAGTGGTTAAACATCACTAATGATTTTCTGACTTCTGACTGCTTTGGATATATAATTACACCACAATAAGGTTTTACTATCACAGTGCACTGAGATTTGTGACAAACTGTAAAGCACTTACGCATCACTGTACACTAAACCAAGGCGGTTTTGCCATCACTTACTGTACTGAGGCTCAGTTACTGGTACATTTTCATTTACAAAGCCATGTTGGATAAAGTACCATCTTATATCTGCTCCCTGATCTCTCGGCAAATTGAAAGTACTTATTGCCTGAGATCTCATGCTGTGGTTTTATTAAATGTGCCAAGTGCTAGGACTGTCTTAGGGAAGAAAGCTTTTAGATGTGCAGCTCCACTAACATGGAACAGTCTGCAAAAAGAATGGAAAATTACCAAGCTGGTACCACTACATGTTTTTAAAGTTCGGTTGGATGCTCCAAAATCAGATGCTGTTGGTACCTGTACATGTGGATAGATATGTAAATTGTAATCCCTGTAATTTTTGCTGTATGATGTCCTTTTGTTGTTCTGTTGTTTATGTTTTTATGTCTTCATGTGGAACCTACTGCTGCAGGTCTCCCTTGAAAAATAGATCATTGATCTCAATGGGATTTTACCTGGATAAATAAAGGTTTTGAATTGAATGTCGAGCATTAACTGCAAGTCACTCAAATGCATAAACTGGAGAATAATTATGTTACAAGTATTACAGAAAACATATCCAAGTGTAACAAAAATCCAGTATTAACCTTACCGTTTTTTACTAACAGTAACCAACTAATAATTTTCATAAAGTACATATTTATTCCAAACTCACAATATATATATATGTAATAAAACATAATGCACAATGGTACACAGTATCCAAACTCTTGAGGCACTGGTCAGAGGCATTCATGTAAAGCAGATCACCAGAATCCAATACTGGTAAAAACGTTGCAGAGATCAAATGTTTCCTTGTCTGAAAGGAGAAACCTAATTTTAAAACAACCTTTTCAGTGTGTGACTTGAAAGATAAGTTCTGATCAATAATAAAACCTAGATATGTGTATGTAGTGACCCTTTCAATGTTAATGTCAGTCCTTTGAAACTTTTTGCCATTTGAGAATATCATGAGTTTGGAGTTGTCTGCATTTAATACTAACTTGAGTTGAGATAAATGGAGATGGAATAACATCAAAGGCAGACTGGAGGAAATCAAGACTTTGCTCTATAGAAGAGGATGAACAATAAATAACAGTATCATCTGCATAAAAATGGAAAGCAGCATTTGAAAAATTATTAAAGATTATTTACATATATGGTGAAATTATTGGTCCTAATATGGAACCTTGGCGCATACCCTTTCAAATCAAATCAAGTTTTATTTATATAGCAAATTTATAAATGATTTTTGGTCGAGCCAAAGTGCTGTACAAATAATAAAAAATACCCTACAGTAAAGACATTTTACAGCTAATACAATAGCAGTTTGTTCAGAATATCAGTATGAGAAGAAAACGACACCCTCTGTCCTGAGACCCTCACATCGTACAAGGAAAAACTTCCAGAGAAAACCCACAGTTTTTAAGGGAAAAATGGGAGAAACCTCGGGGAGAGCAACAGAAGAGGGATCCCTCTCCCAGGACGGAGAGACGTGCAATAGATGCCGTGTGTAAATCGAAGAGATGATACATTTTACAGCACATAGACCAAATGTTAGGAAATGCATGTGTCTGTAATAAGAAGATGAATCCACGAAGATGTCAACAATCCTGTGGGAGCCTTCAGGGAGGCAGCACGACGAGACCCAGGCAGGACCGCAGAGACAGGTTCAGCCACGATCCGAAGTCCACGACTTAATCCAGAACTCAGGATAGAGGATCCAGGATGCGGGACCACAGCAAGAGGATCAGCCTCGACTCAAGACCCAGGCGTCGATATAGACACAAAAGAAGAACAATTTGGTAGGGTTAATCGGAACATGAGAATACACAGATACAGACAGACAGACAGAAGGAAGAACAAGCACTCCCTTTGGAGTGATTTTTTTTAAATATTGAAGTTAAATGCATCAATCTGGTGAACTTTGAGAGCAAAATGAAGAGATATATGGATACCTCTCAACATCCATATGAAACAACTGTAAACAGATTTACTTTGTCTTTATGGATATAAAATAAACTAAAGCCTGACTCCTACTGGCGGCTGGTTAAATTACTCCTCGTCCCTGAGTACACTCACCATCTTTCAGCAGGAAAGGAGAGAGGGAATCAATGGAGCTGCCAGGGAGGACACAGGGGAATCCAGACGGTGGTCTATGGGATGATGTAGACGTAGCTCTTTTTATGGACACCTGAGAGAAAAAGAGAGAGAAACATTATATACTGTATGTGTTCATTATATCTACTTTTTCAATATTATTATGTATTGTTTTATACTCACATTGTTAAAAAAGGTTCCAGAAGGCCTTGGGGACAGCAGTATCAGGGACTGGAGCTGGACAGGCTTTCATCAGCACTTCTCCTTCTTGAAATGCTTAACTAAAACATGACATTTACAATGGGTTCTGCTTTCATGAAAAATGTTCATATTCCCTCTGGAACATCACCATGCCATGATGAGACAGTATCATTCCATTTGGCTTGATACCTACAAGGAGAACCTACACATGTTCTTTAGTGAGCTGCGTGGGATTCTGCCAGAGAAAACGCTGGCGATCTGGAACATCACCATGCGGGACGCGAGGGTGCCTCCCAAACTGGGCAAAATAGGGCGTGCACTTGGTTGACCTGTGAAAACATAAAAATTCCTTTTAGTATCTCTGTTGAGCATTGTTTCCATCTGCATTTGTTACAACATTGTACCTGCTTTGAGGTGTTAATGCTGGCCACAATGCCCCTCAAGTGTTCATCCCAGTCATTCTGGTCCTCTCCGCAGTACTTGGCAAGTGCCTTTTTGATGGTTTGGTTGGTACGCTCATCTTGGCCATTGCACTGGGGATGGTAGGCTGAAGTGATGCAGTGTTTTACACCCAGTGCATCGAAAACACCACGGTTGACCTGCAGGCGGTTTAGTGTACACCAATTACCCTGATCGTATTACATTGTTACACATAACACATACACTGTATTAGATAGATTATTGTACCTCATTCACAAATTCCCGTCCTTGGTCGGTAATGATCTCCTCGACAAGCCCGAAATCGAGAAGAATGTTGATGATCTTTTTTGAGACCTCAGCAGCTGTTTTCTGGTAGAGAGTTTTTGCTACCACCCACTTCGTGAATAAATCGGTCGCTGTTAGAATGTATCCGCAATATGAAATGCAGAATGTTGTAAATACATACAGAATCACTGTCAATTATTTCCTTTCTTTTTAAACCAGAATCTTCACGTTTAGAACCTTTAAAGGAGGTTACACATGCTTCAGCCCATCATGATAGTACCTTTTGCACTTAGCAGTGGTGGGAAGTGGGCCAATGAGTTCCACATCAAGGACAGTCCATGCCTCGGGAACATGAATCGGATGCAGTACGGGTGCAACCGTTTTAATGGCCTCGTGTTGCTGGCAGCGGGGACACTCATAAACCTTCGCAAATATCATACATTTTCAATCAGCAAAACAAAAAACTTTAGGTATAAAAATGATAGAACAGAGAAAACTTTCAGAGGAGACAGAATTAAACTGTTCAAGTTCTGAAATATGTTTTTAGACAGCTCTGATGGAGCTCAAACTGTCTCACTCTGTTTCAATGTACACATACAACACATTTCTGTAGATCAATAATCAGTCAGTCAAAAACTCCCACCCATTTCTTCACGTCTTCCCGCATAGTGGACCAGTGGTACGTTGCCAAAACCTTCTCGGTGGTGCGCCTTCTCCCTGCATGACATCCGGAACCCAGGTTATCATGGCACTCCTTCAGGACATCGATAATGTGGTCCTTGGTGCACACAACCATCCTTTCATTGTCCTTGTACGTGTAGTACAAATCTCCAGCTGGCACATCAGGAACAAAAAAACAATCATTTAGACATGGGTAGAGATGACATTATGACTAAAAGCTGTTCAAGAAATCCAGTGGCAAATGGGGTTTAGACGTAACAACTACAGTAATAGTGTGTATACTAAGAAAAAGAAAAAGGAGAAAAAAGCTGTGGAGTCCTTGCGATTTACTGAAAAATGTTGGAATATGATAAACCATTAGAGGTATGATCACTTTTGCACCAAAAAACACCATTAGATAAATAGATAGATAGATATATACTTTATTGAGCCCTAAAAGTAAAGGGATGTGAGGTTTATACCTCATAATAAAAACGTATGTTCATGACTTAACCATGGTCTTATTCTGTTACTTACCTTTGATCAGGTATTGTTTGGATGCCCTCCGAATTAACGCCTTCCTTGTATCAGGCTTTTCAGCGGTGATGGTGAGATCGTGGTAACCACCATTGAGCACGTAGTGCTTTATCTCAGTATAAAAGCTCTCCATTTCTGTCATGAAAGTTAAGAACAAAAGAAAATATGACATACTACATATGGCGCGAAAATGTCGCGGTCATTATGGGGAAGCGGAGGGATCGAGATCGGCATGAAGGTGTTCTTTTCACAATAATGACCAAGTCGCTGCACATTATCCCGCTTATTACATGGACACATTCTCAACGAAGTAACGATATGACTCCCAATATTAATTGAAATGCTTTTGTGGATTTAGAAAATGATTTTATTGATTTAAAAATAGTTGTATGTATTGATTGAAATTTACATGCATCCGCTAAGAAAAATACTCCGTTGTTACTGTTTGAACTAAAGTACCAACGGCACTGAACATAACAAAAGAACATATTACATATTACCTATGGCGCGAACATTTCGTATATATACATATTACATGGCTTAGTTGAATACTCGATTGTGATTGCTGCACATTATCCCTTACTTAATAAATACTTTTTTTGATAATCTATTATATAGAAAAGTATAACATATTGATATATAATATATAATTTCTTGATAATATATAATATAATCAAATATAACAATCAAAACGAAATAAGAAAAATAGTCCGTTGTTACTGTTTGAACTAACGTACCAACGGCACTGAACATATTACATATTACCTACCATATTACGTTATATACTTCTTACCCTCGATTTCACTTATTCTTCTCCTCATTCGTCTTTGTTTTTCTTCAAGTTTGTATTGTATTTCTTCAAGTTTTTATGTTGTTGGTCAATGCACTTAAGCGTCAGCTAAATGCAATGTAATGTAATGATCAAAGAAACCTCTATACTCTAGACAGCGTGGGTAAATTACCGTACAGCCAATCACAATGCGTGACATCATTGGTAAGAGACGGACCCCGAACACATCTGGTACCCCGAACACATCTGGTACCGACACCGGCAAATGCTGCCGCCATCTTGCTCAGCTCAGCTCTGTGCTGAGCTCTGAGAGCGGGAAAGACGGACTGCCCTCTCCTGCCCTCTGCTGGCGCGTGCTGTGCATTACAATCAATGTCGTCCCTGTCAAAACTCCGTGTCAGTGTAATAGAATGAAACGCATCTGTGATTTGGCGCACAGTCTGTGACGTCACGGTATTGAAAATCATACCGACGGTATTTCGAAATACCCTGGTATACCGTAATACCGCCCAAGCCTAAAGTGCAGTAATCGTGCACTAGTCTGTAATTCTCACATAAACTTAATTAAGAAATTATGATTATTTTTAAAAAGTAAATGAGGGCGACTGTTGGAAAGTATAAATCAATTAAGTAATTTAACAATTTGTATAAAAAGATTAAGATCAGGGATTATTTACACACTTTTTTATGATAACTGACATCTAAAAGAGAAAAAAGCTTACCAGTAAATGTGTCGAGTCATACACTTTGTTGACACTGTGGTTTTTCTTTTGCGTGGCCTTCCACTCCTGTGCAACCTTTTCTTTTTGCTTGGAGAGTTTCTCTTTGTAGGGTTGGATGGCACCACATTGTTTGCATTTTTTACTTGCTACTCCTATGCTTTCCCTGCATGTCTGGCACACTTTTTGAGTAGGCATCTGTAACAGAAACACAGATAATGTCAGGGAATACCAAAAATAAGAATACTATACTACAAATGTTTACAGGATTCATGTATTTTATTATATCGTGAAAAATCTTGTTAAAACAATGAACTCATGTTTTTTTAATCTTTTAGATAGGATGAACAAAAATCACAAGAGTAAGGAAAACAATGTTATACAGAGTCAGTCACATGTTTAAAGTGACTGTTATGGACAACCCTAATCTGTCAATATCTGGTTGATCCAAAAGTTGATGCTCCATCATCACAGAATAATACTAAAATCATCATTACCAGGGGTGTATTGCTAATTCTATAAGTTCTGCATGTGTGCACGCGCAGTTGTGGCTCGTTTTGAAGCTTATGTAACTACTGTCAATTAACACTCCAGCCAGAATCAACAAAGAATGGTCATTTATTAAGTCTGCATTATTGAATAAATGTGTGATTCTTACAGTAAATGCTGCACACAGCTGCGTGATAGTTAAGTGATCAGTGAAGGACCTTTATAAACTAACTCCCTCCTGCTGGCTGAGGTACAAAGGTTACTATATAAAAAGTGTGCACATTTATTTAGTATCCTATCCATGTGAATATGTTTTAAGTGGGGGTGGACCTCATGTCCTTTAGGGGGGTCCGGAGGCCCCCGGGAAGTTAAATGCATCAATCTTGTGCACTTTGAGGGCAAAATTAACTAAATCTATGGATACATCTGTCAACACCCATATGAAACTTAACTGTATACATTTCAATAATAAAAAAAAAAGATAAGAATAATACTTTTTTTAAATGTATCTTTGTGCATATTTAACTATTTACTGTTTTTTTTTTAATGCATTTGTTGTATGTCCAATAGTCAGTGTTGGGTGTAACGCGTTACAAAAGTAACGGAGTTACAGTAATATATTACTTTTTGCTGTAACGAAGTAATGTAACGCATTACTAATGAAATTTGGGTAATATATTACCCGTTACAATTATCAGTAACGCAGTTACACAACACATTTTAACCCAAAATTAAATGGTGTTTTGTTTTTTAAGAATTTACAAATATCGCGAGACATTCCGACACCAGAGAAAAAATTTGCGAGTAGATTAATAAACCTGATGCATTGTTTACTATTGGGTTAAGATGGCGGGAGGAACTTTTGAGTGATGGGTGTTCTCACATTATTATCAGTTCATTAGAGAAAAAGATAAAAACATAATAGTCAAGTGCAATCTATGTTCGTCGGCAGCAAAGGAATTGTCTACATCAAGAAATAGCACTAGCAACTTAAAGAAACACCTGGACCGGTGCCACGCTAACACTAAGTTAGTCGAGAGATCTGCCGGCTCGGAGAAAAGAAAATATACAGAAGACGTGAGTGCAGGCACGCCGAAGCAACACAAGTTAACATTCTCTCGGTCTTCTATGATTCTGGAACCCCGAGAAGTTAAGAGACTCGTGGCAGAGTATGTTGTGGAAGACATGCAATCTCTGTCAACTGTGGAGTCGCCGGCATTTAGAAAACTTGTCAGCAAAATCCCTGTCAACACCACCAATGACAAGGTAAGCTAACGTTGCAATAGAGACTTTTTAATACAGTAGATTACTGGGCCATGCCGAGGCTGTACTACCATGTTAGCGACCAGCGACGTAATTGTAATGTTGTTATTTTGTGTGTGTGTGTGTGTGTGTGTGTGGTGTGTGTGTGTGTGTGTGTGTGTGTGTGTGTGTGTGTGTGTGTGTGTGTGTGTGTGTGTGTGTGTGTGTGTGTGTGTGTGTGTGTGTGTGTGTGTGTGTGTGTTTGGACTCGCATCTTATTCCACTCGCTTTGTACATGGTTAGCTTAAATGTTATACTGCTGCCTGGTGGTAAAAAGATGCATTGCCTATACATAAGCACCTATCATTACAGTAATATTACCGGTATTTAAATATTATTTAGCTCAGTTATAAATGGAGCATTAGTTTATTATGTAGCATTACTTTAATATCTCTATCTTCTTAATTTTCAGCAAGTGTTGCCTGATAGAAAGACATTTGCCAAAGAGTTGGATAAAGAATATGCTATCATGGAAACTGTGCATTGGATCGATGCAGATACCTTGAAACGAAAGAAGGCTGCGATCGCTTGTAGAAGATTTAGGGGTCGACACACGTACGACGCAATAGCAACAGAGCTGGAGGACATTTTCTCTCAATATGGACTTACCAACGATAAAGTGACTGCATGTGTGACGGACAACGGGAGTAACTTTGTGAAGGCGTTCAAGGAGCATCAGCAGCGGCAAGTGGAGTCCGATGAGGAGGAAGATGAGGTGGATGGCGATGGTGAGGCAGACTTTACAGACCTTCACAGTGTGCTTGCCACCGCCAAAGATGATAATGCCCAGGACGGGCTATGTGTACTGCCTCCCCATCATAGATGCGCAGCCCATACACTTAATCTAATTGCGAACAATGAGGTTGATAAATGGCTGTCATCTAACGTAGAATCTAGAGCTGTGTATCGTAGTGCTACAGCCAAATGTTCAGCGTTGTGGACGAAGGCCAGCCGCTCCACAGTCGCATCAGAGTTCCTGGAAGAAGTCAGTGGTAGAAAATTGATTGTTCCCACAGTAACAAGGTGGAACTCATACTTTGACGCCTATTCTCGGATCACAGAAATTCCCCTCACTGACATCAATAATATCTGCACACAATTTCAAATGAAATGTATGAACGACAGGGAATACCAATTTCTCAAGGAATACTGTTCCATTATGAAGCCTTTCACAGTTGCACTGGATATCTTACAGGGTGAGGACACTTGTTTTTATGGAACGCTTTAACCAACACTAGAAGTTCTCATGGGAAAAATCTTAGCAATGAAAACTGGCCTATCAGCAATGACCACTGGGCTGCCTGAAGTTATTGTGGGAGCAATCAAAACTCGATTTGCCGCAATAATTGACTCCAAGGAAGCACTGCTTGCCGCTGTCTCACTGCCTAAGTTTAAGCTGCGTTGGGTAAAAGAAGAAGCCAGAAGAGACCATATCAAGATACTCCTCATGTCAGAGTGTCGTTCCCTAACAACACAAGAGCCTGCAGCCCTCATGCCCGATGTCCCTCAACCTGCTGCTGTTGCCTCCAGCGAGGAGGATTTTTTTGCCTTTGACTTACAGCCCGTTACCACAGCTGATGCGCCCATGTCTGTGGAAACAGAGGTAATGTCTTATTTTAATTCTGCCCCTACGATGGAAAGTCTGCACCAGTTTCCAAGAATTAAAAAAATCGCACTCCGCTGTAATGCCCCAACGCCATCCAGTGCACCAGTAGAAAGACTTTTCAGTCTTGGAAATCTTGTGCTCACCCCAAAACGCAACCGTCTCGGTGATGGACGCTTTCAACGCCTTCTCCTGATGCGCTTCAACCGTCATTTCAGTCAAGGCGGTAATGGAATAGGCCAGCCCCCCACCATAGAAAAATAAGTAGGCTATAGGTCAAGGCTTTAAGGGCTTTCATACTTAAATGTATTTTACGAGCATTAATCGGCTGTATTCTACCTCTGTTTTGGCAGTAACAGGTTTCCTGTTTATTTGTTTTATTTTCAATATTCCAATGTGTGTGTTAAATATAGTGGAGCTTCATTTGTTTTGTGAAGTATTTCCTACGAGGCCTTTTTTGTATTTAGATTTGACCAGACTTTGTTTGGTAGCCTATGTTCTAGGCGTTGTTTGGCAAATAGCAGGGCTCCTATTTTTGGCCTACGTTACATTTAGTAGCAATTTTAAGCAATGTTTGGATTACATGTTAATAGTGTTGAACTGAAAATGGCTGAGCCGTAAGCTATTCCTTGAAGCATAATCCTTTTCGTATTTTTGATAAAGCTTCTTCTTTGTCCACTAAATACATTCAAACTTCTTGTGCTTGGAACTTAAATAAAAGAAAGTAACAAAAAGAAAAATATATTGCACACCTTGTCATTTCATAATGTTATAGATTTCATTATAGTGAGCTCTAGCTCTATTGTATTTAATATATATATAGGCCTAGACTTATAAATATTTACAGTATCTCTACTATAATTGACCAGACTTTGATCCTTTGTCTGCTTTAAATAAGTTTATAAGTTGTTAGTAGCCTTAAGGGCCTACGTAGTAGATCACCCTGGCTGTTTGTGCTGAACCCATGAGACACTCACACACACACACACACACACACACACACACACACACACACACACACACACACACACACACACACACACACACACACACACACACACACACACACACACACACACACACACACACACACACACACACACACACAGACAGACAGACAGACAGACAGACAGACAGACAGACAGACAGACAGACAGACAGACAGACAGACAGACAGACAGACAGACAGACAGACAGACAGACAGACAGACAGACAGACAGACAGACAGACAGACAGACAGGCAGACAGACAGACAGACAGACAGACAGACAGACAGACACACACACACACACAGAGACAAACACAAAAGTCATGATAAGGTATGTTGAATAAAATCTAATCCAGGTTGATCATACATTGAAGCATCACACTTAAGCTTTATTTTACCCAAGCCATGTATTGCAGTCACATTTGACTTTAACTAAATGTATTATGTCAACAGATTTCACATAACTGCATTAGGTTAGTTGAAAGCAATAAAATCAAGTTTAAATATGAATAGGTTAAACTTAATATTATTGCTTTCGACTAACCTAATACAATTATGTGGAAACTGTTGACATAATACATTTAATTAAAGTAAATGTTACATGTTCTTGGTAGCATTTTTTAGTCTTGTGTCGCTCACCTCGAAAACGCAAAAAGCAGAACACAGAAAGGTGTTTGAAAGTGCTGGAAGTTTACCATGAGAATAAATCTTGCTAACATGCATGAGCTAATAAAGTCCAGAAATTCAAATATATTCATTTTATTTGTTCATTTAATATATTTTGAAATATCAGATGCGCATTCGATTTTTCCATTTAGTTTAAAATTAATTACAAAGACTTCACCTTTGAAGTGCGGTCCAGAGTAGATTTCTTTACGTCATTAACTCATTGTTTTGCTTCCAATACGTAACTTTACCTTCGACTTGAGTTTTTCTAGCACTTTTTCATTACAGTGTGTACGGTGAAAAGATGTCAGTATCATTGTCTTTCTAGTGTCTAGAAAGACAATTATGAAGTTTAAGAATGTATTTTAAGATCCTCATCTTCAAAGCACAGATTAGCATTAGTCCCCTATTGGCCAAATTTGTATTAGATTGTTCCTCTATTCAAATGTAAGCCTTGTAGTTTCTGCTCTGTTAAGGTCTTTCAATTGGCTGCGATAGTTGTGTCTCTTAAAACAATGACATCATATTAAAACATTTAATTAAATAAATGCTGATGATTTATTTTAAATAATATGACTTTCAAAATGGTGTATCACAAAAAAATAATTATATTCTCTTCCATTCTTATTAAATGTAGGCTAAAACCTATCTGCATGGTATAGAGGTAAATGAGAAATATGCTTTTTATTTTATTTGGGTAAACCAACCTTTTATTCTGGGACAATCACTTAATAGAGTTTCCGATGCTTGAATAATATGGCAGCAATATATGTTTCTTTACCTTGTCCCCTTCGCAGACAGCAGAAACAAAAGAGTGTGATGAGGAGTAATGGAGTCACCACAGCCAGATAAATGATCACAGGACGCTCTATAAAAGGAATATCTTGTCCTATCGTGAGAAAATGTAATACACAGATATAACAGTGAAAAATAGCAGAAGTGAAGGTGTTAGGGAGTTTCTTTTAATTTGTTTTCTTTTGCAGGAAATTGGATGTGTGTGCGAGGTAAAGAGATGTTAAAAAAGTAGCACTATGAGAGAAAACAACATTGGATTGTTTATTTATGAAACAGGCTAAATGTGACTGATCTAAGGTTTGAAAGTCAATGTGAAGCCTTGTTTTGTCACCTACCTCTTGTTGTGTTGTCCTCTGTGTTGTCTACAACTGTGATGACAGTACCATTTCATTTATTTATAGTTAAAACTGGTATCTCACTTATCACGCTGCATATGTATCTCCCTGAATCCTCTCTGGTGACATTACTTAAGGTCTAGAGTGAGCAGTTAGATCCTTGAGAGTGATCCTTGAAGTTGAAAGACTCCAACTCTGTGTCATTTTTCATCCATTTAACTCTGAATCTTCCAGACTCCAGTGTCCAGCAGCAGGCGATGTTTACTGTCTCCCCCTCCGTGACAGAGAAATCAGGAGACTGGGTAACAACAAATGTACCTGATGAAACACCTGTGAAGAGATGGAATGGTACATGATGAGTTGATAACAAATACATTACCTATTGCCATATTTTAAAAGCTGGACCAGCAATTTCTTTTAGCATGGAACATGTTATGGACCATTTTTAACAAAATCTCAAGATATGCTTTATATAGACATGGTTTAAGAAGATTATAGAGATTTAAACTGTTTTAGCAAATGTCTACAACCAAAATGTGGAAACTACACAAGCAATAAGAAAATGGTGGTCTTTGTCAATTGCCATTTATTGTTACACATTCAACAGTTATTGCTGGCTTTGATAAATAAACATTTTAGGAAATCCATAGTTTTCGAGCACAAGTTAAACATGTGAAATTAAAGGTTACGTTTTGTTTCTACTCACTCCGAGATGAGAGGGCACAATGAGAGGCGAGGAGCAGACTGCAGAGAAGAAGCTTCATCTTTACACTCTGATTCACAACAGACAACAGACAACTGACACTCTGCTATCAACGTCCTTCCCACCACATCACTCACACACACACACACACACACACACACACACACACACACACCACAGTGGGCATTGCATTTTTTCTGCCGTTGCTCTGTTCCTTCCTCTTTCCGTTGCTGCTTCAGGTTCTGTGTAAGATATTCTCAGTTTTTACAATGCTGTTTAAAGATCAAAGTCAATTCCACATTAGAAATACTGAAATGTCCCACCAACAAATAAGATGATGAGGATAAAAGCAGTCAAATATCAGTGTTTTCATTAAGGAAAATATACTATAAGGGCAATGTTGTCTTTGCTTTGTGTTTCAACTATCAGGGGACACACATGGTGGCCTTACTCAATTTATTACCCTAAACCTAGTCCTACATTTATTTTAAGGTTTCTTTGTAGCAAGTTAATCGTCACATTAATTTCTAAAAAACCTTAGGATATTCTGCAGAAGTTTGGTTCAGTTCACCTGTTTATACTAAAATGGGTTGAACCATTCATCTCTGTTCAGGGGTCAGATTGAGGTGGTGGTATCTTAAAGAGTCCCTATTGTGCTTTTTGGGGTGTTCCCTTTCCTGTAGTGGGTTCTAGGTTTGTGTAAATGTAAATGGTCTGCATTTTTTCTTTTTGCCGCTGCTTTTAATTGAACTATTCATATCTTAAATTGCACTAACTTTTATTCATGTATTTTCTCTTTTAATGTTTATTTTATTATAATTAGCTTTTTAATGACCGTTTTTAAATGCCATTTTCTTAATGTCTTTCATTTTTGTAAAGCACTTTGAATTGCCTTGTGTTGAAAGGTGCTATGAACATTAACTTGCCTTGCCTTGCCTTGGCTAATATCCCTGTGTGCAGCACAGGCAGTATGAGAAAAATAAAGAGCTTTTTGAACATTAAAGCATGAAGACATGTCAGAGTAGAGGCAGAACATACAAATATGAACCTGAACATGAACAAAAGAGGGCCCCTTTAAAGTCATGAATTGCTGTCTGCTTTAGTGTTGTGTTTTTTTTCAAAAAACCACTAGGAGTCCCCACTCTTCAAATCTTTGACTGAAGGGCTCACTCCTACACTGCAATTCTCCACTGTCTTCAATATACTAAAAACGAATTGGTCTAGTTTTATTCTGATGTAAACCCTCTTTGTACTATGTGCAGAAATATGTACTCTTATCCACACTTTTGGATCTTCCATTCAATTCGTATGTACTGCTTTGTGTCACTTTTTGCTTAAGATAAAAACCTTTATAAATAAATGATCCAGACAAATCAAATAAAACATGGACTCTACCATACTTTACTACAGGTCCATATTTAAACTAAAACAGATGGTGCCCTTATGTTTCTGAACTGCATGTACGTATACACTCCTGTGCATATAAGAAAAGATTACTGTCCTGTTAATTTTTTAATAATTTTTAATGACATGCAATTAAAGAGACAGATGCAATCAAAGGAGATAAGCAGTATACAGGGCACATTTTCAAAATAAAAGCATCAAGACGAATCTCAACGTGCAGATTAACACAATGTTAGCAAACTCCTTTTATCCCAAAAACGTTAGTGAATCATTAAAGGTGACAGATGTTGATTTAGTGTAAATATCATTACTACGTATCGATTCCTTTTCCTCACGTCTCTTTACTCTTCTTCCTGGTTTTCTGCTCTTCTTTGGGCTGAAGTGAGTTCATTTCCAGGAGCAGCTGAAACACAGATGCACTGATAGATTAGACTCAATGTTCTCTAACATTGTATATGCTTCTAATGCATGATCAAAACACAATTCAATTCAAATTGAAGGTTGTTCTACCTGATGTGCGTCGCTGAGCTTTAGCCCTGAAATTGATGATGAAGGTCACGATGAGGCCGAGGAGGGGCAGGCACCTCAGGACATAAATGAACACGGGAGAACCTGACCCTACACAGAGATCACATGATTAGTCTCCACACTGAAAAAAAAAGGCTGTTGGATTCACAGGATTTTAACATGGACATCGGTTGCACATATTAAAAACATGTGTACTCAAAACTATTCCATTATGTTAAAGACACACAACTATGTTATGTCAAAGAAACATGAAATTGTTATTTTAATGTGAATATTTACTTTAACCCTTTAACTGCCAGCACCACCATTTGGTAGAACACATTTTGTGTCTTGATATCTTGTTGAAAAATAAATAAAACAGTTTAACTGATTCAGCCAGCTCTACCCTTTGGTTGACATGTTATGCACAAAACTACCTCTAGATGTCACTGTGATTCGAACAGAAAGCCCTTCAGCTAGGTGTAATTATTTTTTAAAAACTTTTTTCACTGTCTTTTATGAATATATGTGGTTGTATATATTGCTCATTTTCCATAAAAGAAACAAATGTATTTCAGTTTGTGTTTTATTTGAGTTTGATGCATTCAAATACTGTACTGTATATGATGATTATTGAAAATGCACTTTTACCATAAAAGGCCAGCTCGACCAGTTGGTAGAGACTCAAAAAAAAAAAAAACTGTGTGGTCAGTCAAACAAAAAAAAATGGTTTGTGGTTATATGTGGCCCATTTGATAAAAAAATGCAAACAAATCATTTTTTCCATAGCTTCTTGGTCCGGTAGTTAAAGGTTTAATATAGGTATATTCATTTACCCTATGTTTAACCAACATGACTTTTATATGTTCATTTTAGGCTTTTAATGTGCTCAGTATATTTAACTTGTACCTGCTAAAGCAACGTGATTTCTTTATTTAAGCTTCACTGTAAAAAGTCTGATGGACTTAAGTAATAAAAAACATGGACATCGGTTGCACACATTCAAATCATGTGTACTCAAAACTATTCCATTATGTTAGAGACACACAACTATGTTATGTCAAAGAAACAAGAAATTGTTATGTTAATGTGAATATTTCCTTTAATATTAGGTATATTCATTTACAGTACCCTAGGTTTAACCAGCATTACTTTTTTTGTTCATTTTAGGCTTTTAATATACTCAGTATATTTCATTTGTACCTGTTAAAGCCACATTAATGTTTTGTTTAAACTACATGCTATAGTTTTCTGTTTAATCTACCTGCTCAAGGGGTACATAAGATTATTTATTTCATGTGAATAGAGGCATGTCGTACATTCAACAACAGGATCCATCCTAATCTCTTATATCTAGAGCATTTATCATAACATTTTAAAACAAATAGTCAATAAAGACAAACACATTTCTTTGAACAACATTCATGTATTTTTCTCAAAAAATAAAATATTAACAACCACCACATCCATATAAGCTTTTGGTTTCTCCATCATGCAGCCCCAGGAGAATTAACAAATACATTGAAAATAAAGAAATCGAATAAATATAAAATGTTTGTGATGCATGTACATTATTGTGTTAGAGCAAGGAAGCTTAAAGGAAACTGTAGCGGCCAAAATCATATAGAAATAAAACAGATAATTAACTTAAAATAATACAGCCGCTGAGGCACTAGTTAGCGGATCTTACGTAGGGAAATGATCCAGGTCCAGACAAGATTCTCCATTTGTTCAGTTTATTCCGATAACAAAGTCGAACAGGTTTCCTATGGCCTTCCTTTTGCTGACTTGAAACACCCTGGTAAAAAAACATTTGCCTAATAGTGCTCTGGCTCCCACCTCCACCTGTCTCCAATACAATTACACCAGATGCTCTAATCACCCAGTGCCCAAAACATGCCTTCAAAATAGAAGCATAGAAACTACTTTAACTTATGAGACTAACTAAGAATACATTTACAATAAACACTATAAAACCGCAAGAAAATAAATGTTGAACTAGTAAATAATATAAAGACATACATAGCTCCAACATTACGGCCCCTAATTGTGGCCAGTGTAAACACACAATTACTTAAATATATATAAATGGAGCTACACTCTATCTTTATCCTATCCATACAACATACAAATAATCATCTGCATAGTCTTCAGGCAACAGCCTCCTGGAAAAGAAATAGAGAGAAAGAAAAATAGTCTAAAGAAACAGAAATACATTTTCATGATGCTACGCTGCTGCATCCAGGAGCAGTCGGATCTTCAAACAGGTCCCTCCATGACACTGGTCTTCATTTGGGGCTCACAGAGCTGACCAGTCATTGTCCGTCCTTTCCCTCATCCAGGGTCCAATTGTATTTGCAATAAAGAAAATATCTCCTGTTGGAAATTCTTTTCTTGGCCTTCTCCATTCGCTCCATCCTCCAAATCCTCTTCATAAGGAGGCTCCTCTGTGTCTCCATCAGTGTTCACACCATCTATCTGGAGGTCGGATTCCATTTCTTCATCCTGTGTTTCAGTCTGATGTTTATGACTTTGGTGAAGCTCTGATGTCTTGGAGCTGGTCTCCTCTTTGTGATCTATTTCCTGCTCCTCACTCTCTGTGTGCTTTTTACATGGCACTGTTGATGTTTATTCTTGTAAATCCTGATGGGTTTGATGGACATATTTTCTTGTTGTTCCGATGCAAGCTGAGAGGTAAATACAACAGGGCAGCCAGAGCTGAATTAATTGTCCTCTCCAGGTCCACCGGCCCCACTATGAATACTTGTCTCTGACTGTCAAGGTGAAACGTGTGCTTTGTTGAAGGATGTGCTTGAATCCTCATCTTCAATGTGAAGGGCTGACCGTTGCTTCTGGTGACACACACTGCACTTCAAATATCTCCAATAGTCTTTGCTTATGTGACCAGCAGAGCAAACAAAACTAGATCCATCCACCTTTATGGAATTTGTTTCCTCATTATCTATTTTCATATCGAAGCTTGAACATGTATCCTGTGAGTGATGATTGTGTTGGAGAGAAAAACAGTTGTAGTTTGGGGCAGAGGGAAACTTAATCTTCTCATATTTCGGTTTGTTACCTTTTTCAACAGATCCTTTGGATTCACACCTTGAGTGGATTTTCAGTATGTCAAATTTGGCATTGAGTGCAATCAGTTTTAGTTCAAAAGCAAGTTTTTCCTTTTCTATTCTAATCACCTCCTCTTGGATAAAGGATAAACTCTCTCTCTGCTGCCGCTGTGTTAGCTGATGAGTATGTGCTGATGCATAAAACTGTGTTTTCCCCTGTCTCTACGGAGAGATCCCGCCGTGTGTCAGCCGCACCATTTACTCAGCCAGCAAATGTGTGTAACGTGAACAGAGAAGAGAGGGAGTGTTTTTACTGTCATAAACCTGGACATGTCATCGCCAATTGCGCAGCTCTGAAACGCAAGGAACAGCGGCAGAATATATCCCCGCCTAAAGGCATTGGCCTGGCTACACGTGCACGCGCACAGGCAAGTAAATGTGACCCTGATGTTTCATTAGCTGATCCTGTGATTGTGCCTGTGCCTTCAGATGAAGCTGTGTCCGAGGAGAAGCCAGAAATTGTGGCTCCCCCTCCTCCTCGTGAGGATGTCGCGAGACTGGCGCAACACGCCGGCTCAGACAAGCCTCTAGACTTCTCGACACTCCCGGTAACCCGAGAGCGTCAGCTTGTGTATCGGATCTTAGTGTTAGTGTTGGCTCTACAACATGCTAAGATTGATGTTGGACCCAGCCTTTGGCCAATTGTGATGTGTACCTGTTACGATCCATTCATATTCTGCCCCAGCGTGTCCAAGCACAACCAGCGGCTCATGCAATGGGCTCTGATTGTGCGGGACTACAGCAGTAGACACCCGTCATTAAAGGGTTCAGAGAATGTGTTGGCCAATGCTTGTCCAGGTTGAGTTTGAGATGTTAGTGTGTCCAGGTTGAGTTTGTGATGAATGTGTGTTATTAGGAATTTCGTTAGAGTGCTTAGGTTCACAAAACCTGTGGGTTTGTGTCTTATGGGGGGGAGTGTTACGGCTGCTGCCTTCCTGATCGTCTGAGTGTTTTCAGCTGTGTGTTCTATGTAAATGAGCTGTGCGGTTGCCCTCCCGGTATTGGCTCCCATCTCCTGGTCCGCCTCCTGAAGATTGCGATTGGAGCACGCCGGGCCCGACGCACTCCAATCGCAGCGCACAGCCGGCGCACACCTGCTGGAGATGACTAGAAAGCTTGGGGACAATCCTCATTCTGGAGGCTCTGTAGGTGGACAGATGCCTCTCGCTACTTGCTCTTTGTTCTGGGGTTAAAACTTGTGTGATTAGTTAGAGTGTAGAGTAGCTTAGTTAGTGTTTAGAGTATAGTTAGGATTTGTGACTGTTGCCTGTAGTTTAGCTGTGTTTCTGTATAGATTTTGTGTTAGTTGTACCACTTTTAGAGTGAGGTTTTGTTTTGTTCTTTAAAATCATATAGAAATAAAACAGATAATTAACTTAAAATAATACAGGCACTGAGGCACTAGTTAGCAGATCTTACGCAGGGCAATGATCCAGGTCCAGACAAGATTCTCCATTTGTGCAGTTTATTCCGATAACAAAGTCGAACAGGTTTCCTATATCCCTTTTCCTATATCCCTTTTCCTTAAGCCTTTCCTATAGCTTTCCTTTTGCTGGCTTGAAACACCCTGGTAAAAAAAAAACGTTTGCCTACTAGAACTCTGGCTCGCACTTCCACCTGTCCCCAATATATACAATTACACCAGGTGCTCTAATCACCCAGTGCCGAAAACATGCCTTCAAAATAAAAGCATAGAAACTACTTTAACTTATGAGACTAACTAAGAATACATTTAAAATAAACACTATAAAACAGCAAGAAAATAAATGTCAAACTAGTAAATAATATAAAGAGATATACAGGACTGTCTCAGAAAATTAGAATATTGTGATAAAGTTCTTTATTTTCTGTAATGCAATTAAAAAAACAAAAATGTCATACATTCTGGATTCATTACAAATCAACTGAAATATTGCAAGCCTTTTATTTTAATATTGCTGATTATGGCATACAGCTTAAGAAAACTCAAATATCCTATCTCTAAATATTAGAATATCATGAAAAAGTATACTAGTAGGGTGTTCAACGAATCACTTGAATCGTCTAATTAACTCGAAACACCTGCAAGGGTTTCCTGAGCCTTGAAAAACACTCAGCTTGGTTCAGTAAACTAAATCACAAGTATGGGGAAGACTGCTGATCTGACTGCTGTCCAGAGGACCGTCATTGACACCCTCCATCAGGAGGGTAAGACACAAAAAGAAATTTCTCAAAGAGCAAGCTGTTCACAGAGTGCAGTTTCAAAGCACATCCACAAAAAGTCTGTTGGAAGGGGGAAATGTGGCAGGAAACGCTGCACAACCAAGAGAGATGACCGCAGCCTTAACAGCATTGTGAAGAAGAGTCTCTTCCAGAATTTGGGGGAGCTTCAAAGACAGTGGACTGAAGCTGGAGTCCAGGTATCAAAAGTCACTGTTCACAGACGTGTCCGGGAAATGGGCTACAATAGCCGTATTCCCATGGTCAAGCCACTTCTGAACTCAAGACAACGGAAGAGGCGTCTGACTTGGGCTAAGGAAAAGAAGCACTGGACAGTTGCACAGTGGTCCAAAGTCCTCTTTTCAGACGAAAGCAAGTTTTGTATTTCATTTGGAAGTCAAGGCGCCAGAGTCTGGAGAAAGGCTGGAGAGGAGCAAAATCCAAGTTGCTTGAAATCCAGTGTGAAGTTCCCACAGTCAGCGATGGTTTGGGGAGCCATGTCAGCTGCTGGTGTTGGTCCACTGTGTTTCATCAAGCCCAGAGTAAATGCAACTGTGTACCAAGAGATTTTAGAGCACTACATGCTTCCGTCTGCTGAAAAGCTCTATGGAGATGAGGAATTCATTTTCCAGCATGATCTGGCACCTGCCCACAGTGCCAAAACCACCAGTAACTGGTGTACTGACCATGGCATTACTGTCCTCGATTGGCCTGCAAATTCCCCTGACCTGAACCCCATAGAGAATATGTGGGGTATTGTGAAGAAGAAGCTGAAAGACACCAGACCCAACAATGCTAATGAGCTAAAGGCCGCTATTGAAGCATCCTGGGCATCCATAACACCTCAGCAATGCCACAGGCTGATTGCCTCCATGCCACGCCGCATTGATGCAGTAATCCGTGCAAAAGGATTCCCAACCAAGTACTGAGTGCATTAATGGACATTTTCAAATGTTTGATTGTGTTTTGCTGTTATAAATCTTTTTTTTTTACTTGGTCTGAGGAACTATTCTAATTTTTTGAGATAGGATTTTTGAGTTTTCTTAAGCTGTATGCCATAATCAGCTATATTAAAATAATAAAAGGCTTGCAATATTTCAGTTGATTTGTAATGAATCCAGAATGTATGACATTTTTGTTTTTTTAATTGCATTACAGAAAATAAAGAACTTTATCACAATATTCTAATTTTCTGAGACAGTCCTGTATAGCTTCAACAGAAACTATTCTCCCGACCAAAATAAAGGTTTATTGTGCCAAATTGCAAAGAAAGGCTTATTTTTGTAACTCATTCATAGTAAACAATTAACAGAAAATGTCAACGCCTAGTCGAAAAAAGGAAATGTTCTTGCAAATCCATTATTTAAATAGTAACCTGCTAATATGAAAGGGCACTTTAATGAAAAATACATGAAAGTATAATAATGGCCTGGTATCTCACCACATATGCACTAAAGAAATCAACAAATTATTACAAATAAAAACAAGAACTGACATTTTGAAGTAGCGCATTAGTACATTCTGAAACACATAACAAGTGGTACATTCTGAAAAAACATGACCCCAGGAAAAACCCACATTTCTGAAACATGCAAATCAAGCAAAAAGCATGAGCAAAGGAAGTGCAAGACAGTTGTATCGATGAAAGTCCAGTATAAATGCAGTAAAAGTGCACAATGGTCCATGGCAACAGCTCACTCAAATAGTTTGTTTTTAAACGCTTGGGCTTTCTTGGAGAGCATGTTGCCGTCTAGCTCCATTAACTAAACCCTCCAGAAAAACGCGATTCTGCGATCGCAGAATTTACCGCATAATCAAGGAATTTAGCCCGCATAATCAAGGATTTTTGCCCGCGTTTTTCTGGAGGGTCTAATTAACATTTGCTGGAGCACTTCGAACGTGCACTTCAGTTTAGGGGGGTAGTTCAGGTTCATTGCATACATTAGTCCAAACAGCATGGTAGCAGCTAATGCATGTTGTCCACATCAGTTATTACCTGTTGGCCTTCCAGGACAGTCTGTCCTCTGGTCTCATCTGTCCTCTGGTCTCATGGTGGAATTGTGTTTGACAACATAAAGTCCCACTGTAATCCCCTGAATGGACCGCAGAATGACGTCTTCATCTTCTGCCTGCAGAGTGCACAGTCACAAAAGGAACAGAGTGAGATCTAACAAATCAATACATATACTGTATATACCCATTACTAAATCCCTGTGTTTAACAAGTACATTTGGTCAAATTTCTGTACTTTTAAGCCTACTTGTTATCTGATATACTCCTGTCTGACCTGATCAAAAATGTTTTATTTCCTGTAACCGTTTTAAATTAAAAGCCCTCTAGTTTTTCAGTGTAGTCTGGCTATTAAACAAAAATGAGGGATGTTCACATACTTTAGGCTATATACTATGTGGTGTTTCAATAAATACATATTTTAAAGCCCAACAAAAAAATCAAAAGGTCAAATATTACTTCTACTGACCACAAACTCTCTCATTGAGGTACACACACAGCCCCTTGAGAAGACAATCCCGGCCTAAATCGACATCATCAACCTAAGTGAAGGGGAATAAGAAAATAAAGAATCTGTTTTGCTCAATGAAATGTGTACATTATTGACTCGATGTATAATTTCCTTAAAATGAATTGTTACTTGAGTCATGTTTGACATAATACAGTTCAGACGCTGGCCTATCTGTTCTCCTCTCTTCTCAAAAACCTTCAGAAGTTTGTCAGATAGCACATCCAGCTGAGAGAGAAATCTTGATTGGAGGGGCGGGGTTGTTATATGCTTAAACTCCGTATTTGTCAAAGATAAAAACAAAATATCACAGTCATATAAATCATGAAATAATTTCATTTTCTAATGATGTTATGATTGTAGGTGTGTGTTAAATGTACAAAATCACATACCAGGCATATCTTGCCTCAAAACGATGCAGAGAAACTAGTCCATGCATTTGTTACTTCAAGGCTAGCTTATTGTAACTCTTTATTATCAGGGTGTACCAAAAAGTCAGTTAAGTTGCTTCAGCTGATTCAAAATGTATTGACCAGAGCACGGAAAAGGGACTACATTACTCCTGTTTTGGCTCCAAAGTGAGAATAATCAAGTACGAACAACCAGGTTAGACTACATTACATTTCATTTAGTTTACGTTTTTTTCCAAAGCCACTTAAAATAAGTATTATTGTAATGTAAGACTACATATAAGAAACACCCTTATAGCCATTTCAACAAACAAAACATTATCACTTTTGTGAAGGAGGCTTTATCGTTAGTCATGTAAATCACACAAAACTTTTGAATACTCACCATTTACTACAGAGCCTTTGGAACAATGTTCAAAGTAAGGCTGAGGTCAATCTTCTCCACACCAATTACCTATAACTGAAAATATATTTGAAATTATTTCATTATTCACACACAAATAAAACAAAAATGTTCTGCCCCTTAAAGGCGAATTTACCATTTAATTATGTCCCTTTAGGTTAATATGAACCGACTTCGGCCGAGATGGGCACCTCCAGTGTAAAAAGCTACAGTAGCCTATACTAATACAATGGCCCTTTCTAATTTCATCAAATCCCCCTCCTTGACTCCTCGACTCCTCAACTCCTCGGTCCTCCGGTAGTGACCCGGAAATAAATTTCAGCGCGCCATGTTGAAGGACATCTCATTTCTCTAAATGCACTTTTAGCACCGAGGATCGAGCATCGGGGAGGCTCTCTGGAGGAGCTCTAACCGAGGATACACTGATGGGTCCTCCACGGTCCTCCACGGCTCCTTCGTAGATGCATTTCCGGGAACAGAGATGTTTCAAAGAGTCGTGACGCAGGGCCGGACTTATCTCAGCCAATCATAGCTCTGCATGCATCCCCTGGATATTATTTTATTAACTGAGTCATTCTACAGAAAAGGTGGAATCTGGGTGATACAAATCTGCTGAAATATATTCCTTCTAAAAACATCTAAAACCTGTTAAATAGCAATAACTAACTCTTAACTTGATGAATCCACAACAAGTAGAGCTTAAAGTATTTTTATTATTTTTATACATTATCCAATGCTTATTTACATAGGAACGTCACTGGTGTTACATGTTACCAGGAAGAAGAGTAACACCAGTGACGGTAACACCAGTGACAATTTGGAGAAAACACTACCATTTTAACAAAATGGCTGCAATGTGTCAGACCAAATATGGCCTCAGTCAATATCAAAATCGTTTAACTCTTCAATAAAACACATTATCCCATTCAAATGTTCACCCCTAGGGCTATGCAATGAGTAACACTAATGACAGACTTGAAAGACACACGGAACATTTGAAGATAAAATTACACCTTTAACAAACAAAGTAAGAAGTATCTGACTTCCCTTCTTTGTCCACTGCACTGTCTCAAATGATCTCTTGTTACAGGAAGCTCTTCAGAGACAGTACATTATTTAAAAAATAAAAGCGATTTGTGTAGCAGTAACACCAATGACGTAATTTTGGGTGACTGACATTTATTTGATATTATTAATAATAATTTGCGTTTTTTTTTTACCATTTCAGTGTTATAATCAATGTGTGTAATGTTATGTAAATATGAATGAGATTTATTTATTTAAAAAAAAATGTTTTAAATGAAAAATATAGGCCCCTCTTCCATGTATGATCAAAGTGACAAGGCAGTTCCTTGAACTTGGCATTTTAAATAAATTGCAATTTATGTATAAAACAATTTTTTTCATTTTTTTATTTAGTACCATTGCAAAGACAATCTCTATTTATTCAACATATAAAATGAATGTGAGTATTAGGTCAACGTCATGTATTTTGGTGTCTGCAAAAGTAAGTGACAGTACTTCCACCTTTTCTGTAGAATGACCCGGGTATACTACGAAGCAGGATTTTCGTTTAGCAAGATAACTTCTGGGATTTCCGGTACTACGAAGCTGGTTCACTTTTAACTAGAACTGATTTTACTTCCCCTTTCTCTTTTTTGTATTTATGAATCTTTGTAGGGTTGTCTTGTCAATATTTCTATCCCTTCCAGCTTTTCTTAAGGACTTCTTTCCTTGCATGACCTCAGCGGCTGCACTCTTTATCTCTGCGAGAGGTGTTTGGCCCCAGGTTGTCTTTCTTGTGTAGTTTCTTGGCATGATGGCTTTTCTACAATGTTGATGACATTAAAAATAAAACATATGTAATGTAATATTACACTAAATATGTTTAAGACTAAACTTAACGTGTGTCTCACTTAACCCCACAGCCACCATTTTAGAAAAAACAACATCTCTAGCAATTCAGGCTAATCTTCAACTAGCATCAATCACATGGTTTTATATGTTGGAAGTTCATCAACATGTATGATACAAGTTTTTCAACCTGAATCAATTTGCTTTGACACAATAGTTGATTAAGTTCATGGCAAGAACATTTACTTTACATGCAAACATTTTTGTGAAAAAAACATACTTACCACAGCACCAGCACTAACTTCACCTTCCTGGCAAGGGGGGAATGGGAGGGGCTTGAAAACATAATGGTCACATGACCACAATTGTGTTCCGTTGCCTAGATACAGGGGGTGTCTCACATTACCCGACATCTCACAATACCCCGCTCTCCCCAAAAGTATCAGCATCAAAATATAGTTGAAGTACCAAAAGTAAAAGTAGTCATTGTGCAGATTGGTCCATTTCGGAAAATAATATATAAGATATGTTTTATAAAGATTGATCATTAAAGTGTTATTAAAGCTGGTAAAGGTGCAGCTAGTTTTAATTACCTATACTGCAGGGTAGCTTGTGAATTTACTCCAGGTGGAATTAAAGTCTGATTTAAGACTTGCTTATAATTCACATCATTCATCCAAGTCTGGAAAGTAACTAAAGGTATTAAATACATGTAGTGGAGTTAAATTACATGATTTACCTTAAAGGTAGGTAGTCTATAGGTAAGAATGGAGAAACCAGCTAGAGTGTGCTATAATTTTAAAGTACACAACCGAAAAAAATCTGCCCCTTCCTTCAGACTTCCTCACAGAGCCCCTCTTCCAACACACATGAACGCGGACATGACCAATGAGGGCACGAGATGGAAGGCTGACAGGCAGGTAGGCCGGTAGGCCATCCAATTATTTCCCCTGGCCCGGGCAGATAATTGGACGTGCTTTTTACATCACCACGGCTTCCACAGATGAAATATGTGTACATATTTGTTGTCAAAGCATTTAATTTATTCATTGCTATCGGGATGTTAAGAGCATTCCATGGTATATACAAAAAGTGTTTCTGAAGTGAATTACCTACCCCACCTTTAAGATGAACCTCTGATCTGTTTTGGGTCTGCCACTAGAGGGCAGCAGAGGGCTTCTGTTACTCAACAGTCCCAGCTGGAGGAAGTGTGTCACTCGGCCAGAGCTCCCTGCTAATAGAGGGTTGACCTGACTGATTAGAATGCAGGTCGACTCCGATCCTTTATCCTTTTCAGATGCTTAACTGAAGTAAAGCATACTGTGAAAATACTCCATTAAGAGTAAAAGTACTGCAAATATTATACAAAAGTAAGAAAAGGGAAATGTAACACTGCACTTGTTTTGCACTTCTGGTAAGATGCTTACTGCATTTTGTTGTGTTTGTACTTGAACTCTGTGCATTGACAATACATTTCAATCTAAAACATCTAATCTATTCCACTTCAATAATAAGAATAAAACCCTTTATTTATCCCCAAGGGGCAATTCACGTTGTTTACATTACATTACATTACATTTTATTTGGTTGACGCTTTTATCCGAAGAAACTTACAATAAGTGCAAAAACCATAGAGATTCAAACTCCAAACAAAATGGAAAGTACAGATATATTTCACTTCAAGCAAGCATTACCATGTAAATGCTGGTGAATTTAATACAAGGCCAAGGCTAACTCTTTAAAGGGCTTTCCCCCCCTGATGTCAATGGGGAGCTCATTCAACCATCTAGGAGCCAGGTTAGAAAAAACCGACGTGTTTTTGAAGGGTGCCTGTTCGATGAATGAACTTATTTTTGCTTCATTTTTTAGTCTATCAAATCCAAAGTAAATGGCCCTAAAGAATTATACCTATTCCCTCTGAGTTGTGGAGTAGAAATGAAAAGTCACATGAGCAGAAAATACTCAAGCAAATTGAAAACCTCTAGTCTACACCTCTTGACTTCCTTTCTGCACTGCAGTTATTCAGTGTGTGTTCACTGTATGGTTTGGATTGGCCATCAAAAAGGACAGGAACACATTAATTTCGGAAACCTTGGTGCTAAGCTATACCTCCATTAAGATATACATGTCAGAACAGGCTGCACAAATACATTGACTCACTCCTTTTCCAACTCCCCCCTCTGTGAAGCTTTTTATTCAGCTGTGAGTAGATTTATGTGCTTTTCTGTCCATTTACTTCAACAGAAGAGGCAGATTCCACGTATGTATACAAATTCTCTGCCAATAAAGTTAACTTCTGGTTCTAATATTTATAATTAAGTTCAGCACTTGTGTAATTGTGCTTTTTACTACTACTTCCATCACCAGAAAGGAACTATAAAAATGCGATTTTAATGTACAAAGTGCATTACTTTCCAACTGCTTTACAATAGTCATGCATACACAAAACGCAGGCCAAATATCCACTTTTGTGTATTTCCCAATGCCCCCACTTTGACTTTGAATAACACCTATGGAAATAGATGTGTGAGACCGCTGTGTCGGCAAGAAGCTGTGTGTTGACGTACTTTGTGTGAGCGGCTCATCACTGTTGCATCTGATACAAAGCCACTGCTCTGACCACACGCCTGAGATTTCTGCAAACTGTGTGCTGAAACAATGTCCTTTAAAGCGTAGGATGGAGCAATCACACCACGGCTAGTAGGCTAACTAACACAAATCGAACCTACTGTGTGCATGCCCTACTTAGACAGGAAATCTAGTGATTGTTCAAACATGACAGGCTATTTGATCCCCTGCTACAGTGCTTAAAAATGTTTTATATCGCACACCATGAAATATCGGTACCAGTGTTTTGAATGATTTATTGATGTCTTTCATCTTCTATATTAGATACTTTGGTTGTATTTTATTTGTCTCAGAAGTGCCCTGATCATCCTGATTACACATATTTTTTAAATTCATGTGTGTGCATGTTTATCAATTATTTTGTCGTAAAAATCCACGAGGGAATGCCCAAAAGTTCTGAAGAACGAAAGCAGCAACATTTGTATTTTTGTTGTATCTATCATTGTTTTCTTAAAGGTCCCCTATTATACTCTATTTCAAAAACATATTACAGGTTTTTCTAAGATTTTCAAGATTTGAGGCTTTATTTTCATATGCACAGTAGCTACATTGTAGATATGGCAATGAAAAACTGAAGTCCAAGGCTCCTCCAACAATGCAACATAATATATATATAGAACATACAACAAATAAAACCAATACAATAGTTCAAGAAATAAAAGAATGTAAATAAAATAGAGCAAGAGAATGTTGTAAGATGTGCAAGTAAATACAAATAAAATAGTAATAGTGCAAGAAGAGTCTAAATACACATAAATGGAATATGATGTATAGATAAATAAATAGCAAGATGCAAACAGGTGAATGTTGTGGATGTTCTTTACAGAGCTCAGGTGTTTTGTAATCCTGAGGGCTTTCTTCCTGAGTCGCTTTTGGTGAGGGTTTTCTTTCCGTCCTCCTGGGAAGCCCATGCCTCTCTCTAGCTTGCTCATGGTGGCTGGTGCTGTAAAGAGGAAAATGGAAGACCAACAGCGATCGAAAGAGCTGTAGATGTGAAGCAGGAGTAGGAGGAGGCAAGCTCTTTTGATACCTTTGGAAATATGGATTGGATCCAAAAATTCAGTTGATCAAAACTTCAGGGTCATGAGTGGTGTCACTTCATTTTTTTTGTATCAATATGTTTATTGATTTTCAGCTTACAAAAAATCACATACATAGGACGAAGACATAGAGCCAAAAGCAATACATATATACACAGGAAAACTGCTTTACTTTACATTAAATAAAAATAACAACATTAAATTAAATTGGTACATACAACAAGGGCACTCTAATACATCGGCAACCATCCAGTTTTCCAGCAATAGGACCGTATTTCTACAGAGGATATCACAGTAATTTACATTTTAACATATTATAGCATATTATAGCATTATCGCATTATCCTGCCCCAGGTTCGTTCAGAAATTGAGATAGGTCGTTGTTCTTGGTATACTCTATAAAACGTCCCCAGACCCTCTGGAACAGTTCTTGTTTGTCTTTGAGAATGTAAGTGATTTTTTCTAAAGGCAGACATAAAGAAAGTTCCCTAAACCACTGTGCAATACTAGGTTTGCCCAACTTTTTCCATGTTAAGGCAATCTCTTTTTGCTTGTAATAAACATATATCTATAAAAACTTGTTTATAACGTTGTATGTTATGTCTCTCCGGATATAGGCCAAGTAGGAACATTTTTGGATCCAGCTTTAAGCTGATCACTAAAATATTCTGTACTGTTACCCTAACCTCTTCCCAGAATTCCTTTATTCTTGTGGTGTCACTTCATAGTGATTGTATTATATAGATCTCAGGCTGTTTTTTGTATAGACTGCAAGCAGACAATATAGGAGCACATCCAAAATGTGTCCACCGTCCTGGATTTATGTCATGTCCAAGGTATAATCCTTATAAACCTTTAACAATAGACGAACAAAGAATGTAACCTTATTTCAGGTTAAATTAAACACGTGCATTTGGCATTAGCAACTCCTGCTAACTTTTTGAGTGTAATGTTGATTTTTTAAATAATGCTAAGATTGTTTTGTTCGTGTCGTTTCTGGACATTTCACAAAATTAACATTTCATCTAAGATACAGGGCACTGTGGCACATGTACAGAGGGATTAATGATGGTTAGATAATGATAGTGAAACATTGCCTCAGCAAAATGCACCAACAGTAAGAGTCAGTTAACCAGAATATTGCATTTTAGAAGTTCTGTATCAGTGAGTGTGTGTGTGTGTAATGAAAATGCACTCACAAGGCCACAAGTAGCGACTTCGACCGACACAGGAGCTGTTTCCACTTCCTGTTGTTGACCTTTAATGCAGCAACCCAGTAACACCACACTTTCCACAGTGTGAACGGAAGACATTGTGAAACTGGCATCTTTTCTACAGAACCTCTCACTAATGCAGACCATTGACTAGCTTGTAGTACACTTAAGAAACGTTGACTTGAATAAATGTATTATGTTAACAGATAATACATAACTGTAGTAGGTCAATTGAAAGCATTAATATTACGTTTAAATGTAAAAACGTAATACAATTGCTTTCAACTTACCTAATACAGTTATGTGTAACCTGTTGACATAATACATGTAATTAAAGTTACTGTTTTTTACATTTTTTCAGTGTATGATCAAGTGAAAGTCGAAGTAAACATTTTTTAAATGCACAAAGAGAATGTCCTGATTTAAATGAACTTGGACCGCATAGATTCAGTTTATGGAAAAGAGAATTTATAGAAAATAGAAAATATTTACACACATTTAAAAACATGTACATGCTTCAGGTAAAAGTAAAAAAGTATATACATCATTTACATGCTGAAAGTACGGATACAAAAATATATATAAAAATTCCCGAGCAGGTCCTCATTCACTTTCTTTGTTCTCCACACGCTCAAAGTAATCGAAGGATTCGTACACTGGCACCTGACACTGAAAGAGAGACACACGTAAAAACTGTGATTGCAAGCATTATACTGTATCAGTGCTATAGCATTGTGTCTATGTACATTGACATAAGACCTTTGCGAATGCGCAATACAAAAAATTAAGGAGGCACGAGAAATTGAAACAGTTGGTCAAAAACAGGATGACAGATATATTTCCTAATTATTACTCAACACTGTATGTCCCTGTTTTGGTTGCAACAAAATCATAGTTCATACTGAATTCCCAGAAAAACTGAAATGTGTTTTTGCTGAAATGTAAACTAGTACAACAGTGTGGTTGGGTTTTAAATCTACTTTTTAATTTAAATGCAAGTATGATGCAAGTTTATCGTGATGCTGCCTCACCGCATTATATTTCTATTACATCTGTGAGAGAGATCAAATATAAAACTTGAAATGAAATTCATTACAAAAGTAAAACTAAAATAATGCTTGAGCCACTGCATAAGGCATTCTTAACAAAAAGGGAACAATTTAAGTGTTGCTCTTTCAATGCTGTAGGGCACTGTATTACACCATACTGCAGGTGAAAGAAACTAAATTGTAATGGATTGAACATTTGATAAAATCTGGTCAGTGTATATGCTGCAGAACATAATAACATCAAATTGAAACCAACAATGGATTTTTAATTTGATATATTAAATACTGAGAATGCTGCTATTTTATATAATGTGCTCTCATTCTACTTCCATTACGTATTGCTGCCACATGCCCCTTAGGAATTGTGTATATTTCTATGTTTAATGGTGTGTTATGTTATGTATATTGTAGTACCTTGGAGATGTACTTGGAAAAGATAAAGACACATTTCCACTGAGGTGGAAAATACAGTTAATCTATTCTAATAATGTTATGCCTTCAGAGAGTAGTTTTAGATGAGCATATTTAGCACCATTCACCACCTATTCACCATTTATCACACTTCAGCTCACGCAATATATAAAAACACCTCCTGTGAAAAATTCTGGAAACTTTAAGAAGGCTGATTAAAGACATTTAAATCAATGTGAGGCAGACTGACAATGAGGATGACTTATTTTTTTAATAAGATGATATGTAACAATTGTAAATATGCAGTAATGTTTGGTGTTAGAGTCTAACATTTATTTGTAATTTATTTTATTACAATCACACAAATTCTGTGTTCTGTATCTACCAAAAGTTAATGGTCTGACTTATTAGCCCTCAAATCAGTGGGCAGAACATCTGAAATTCAGTCCCTGTACCCATACGATTATTTTTGTGGGGACTTTCCCGCTTTATATTGTGTCCTTAATGTTTTCCTCTTCCCTTTTTGTTAACGTGTTTCCCAGGAGAGGTAAACTGCACCACGGACATTTCTGCATTAAGCTATGAACATGTGTGTATGCTGAATTATTTCTTTCTTATTTCATCTGTGCAGGAGCCAAAGTGTGAGGTCAAACAATAAAGTAACAACTGATTTGTTGTACATCTGTTGTCAGAATAAGCGCAGATCGGCTCCAACAATATGCTCGCGTCTTATCTTCCAAAACACAACACAGACACCGCTGGTCGACACCGGTTACATAACACAATAGCATGGCCAATGTCTGTTATTTTCTCATCTAAAGTGTTCAAAGGGTGGATTTCCTTTTCCTCACACTATTAGTCTCTTCATTCACTACTACACTGAAGGAAAAAAGGCAACGAAGACCGCGCTGTTGGCGCTACCATTTTCTCTTGTCTTTTTCAGTTTGCTACTGTTACTCTGTTTGTAGACTTCGTGTCATTACTCACCCACTGAGAGGAACCTGTGGAGGAGCTGGTGCTGTGTTTGTCCATCTCTACTTCCTCAGAGTCGATGTGGGGAACCTCATAGATCACCCTGGCTGTTTGTGCTGAACCCATGAGACACACACACACACACACACACACACACACACACACACACACACACACACACACACACACACACACACACACACACACACACACACACACACACACACACACACACACACACACACACACACACACACACACAGACAGACAGACAGACAGACAGACAGACAGACAGACAGACAGACAGACAGACAGACAGACAGACAGACAGACAGACAGACAGACAGACAGACAGACAGACAGACAGACAGACAGACAGACACACACACACACACACACAGAGACAAACACAAAAGTCATGATAAGGTATGTTGAATAAAATCTAATCCAGGTTGATCATACATTGAAGCATCACACTTAAGCTTTATTTTACCCAAGCCATGTATTGCAGTCACATTTGACTTTAACTAAATGTATTATGTCAACAGATTTCACATAACTGCATTAGGTTAGTTGAAAGCAATAATATCAAGTTTAAATATGAATAGGTTAAACTTAATATTATTGCTTTTGACTAACCTAATATAATCAAGTGGAAACTGTTGACATAATACATTTAATTAGAGTAAATGTTTAATTTTCTTGGTAGCATTTTTTAGTCTTGCGTAGACTGCAGGGTACGCTCACCTCGAAAACGCAAAAAGCAGAACACATAGGTGGCAAATGTTTGAAAGTGCAGGAATTTTACCATGAGAATAAATATTGCTAACATGCATGAGCTAAAGGGGACTTAAGTCCAGGAATTCAAATATATTTATTTTATTTGTTCATTTAATATATTTTGAAATGTCAGATGCGCATACGTTCCATTTTTCCATTTAGTTAAATTAAGACTTTTCTAACCAAATGTTTGACTAAATGTTCACGTGACGATCAAAATGTTTGGATTTTGTCCCCCCTTTAATATAAGTCTCTAATAAGTTTAAATTAATTACAAAGACTTTACCTTTGAAGTGCTTTCCAGGGTAGATGTTTTACGTCATTAACTCATTGTTTTGCTTCCAATACGCAACTTTACCTTCGACTTGAGTTTTTCTAGCACTTTTTCATTACAGTGTGTACGGTGAAAAGATGTCAGTATCATTGTCTTTCTAGTGTCTAGAAAGACAATTATGAAGTTTAAGAATGTATTTTAAGATCCTCATCTTCAAAGCACAGATTAGCATTAGTCCCCTATTTGCCAAATTTGTATTAGATTGTTCCTCTATTCAAATGTAAGCCTTGTAGTTTCTGCTGTGTTAAGGTCTTTCAATTGGCTGCGATAGTTGTGTCTCAATGACATCATATTAAAACATTTAATAAAATAAATGCTGATGATTTATTTTAAATAATATGACCTTAAAGCTGGTGTATCACAAAAAACTAATTATATTCTCTTCCATTCTTATTAAATGTAGGCTAAAACCTATCTGCATGGTATAGAGGTAAATGAGAAATATGCTTTTTATTTTATTTGGGTAAACCAACCTTTTATTCTGGGACAATCACTTAATAGAGTTTCCAATGCTTGAATAATATGGCAATAATATATGTTTCTTTACCTTGTCTCCTTCGCAGACAGCAGAAACAAAAGAGTGAGATGAGGAGTAATGGAGTCACCACAGCCAGACAAATGATCACAGAACGCTCCACAAAAGGAATATCTTGTCCTACCGTGAGAAAATGTAATACACAGATATAACAGTGAAAAATAGCAGAAGTGAAGGTGTTAGGGAGTTTCTTTTAATTTGTTTTCTTTTGCAGGAAATTGGATGTGTGTGCGAGGTAAAGAGATGTTAAAAAAGTAGCACTATGAGAAAAACAACATTGGATTGTTTATTTATGAAACAGGCAAAATGTGACTGATCTAAGGTTTGAAAGTCAATGTGAAGCCTTGTTTTGTCACCTACCTCTTGTTGTGTTGTCCTCTGTGTTGTCTACAACTGTGATGACAGTACCATTTCCTTTATTTATAGTTAAAACTGGTATCTCACTTATCACGCTGCATATGTATCTCCCTGAATCCTCTCTGGTGACATTACTTAAGGTCAAGTGTGAGCAGTTAGATCCTTGAGAGTGATTCTTGAAGTTGAAGTACCCCAACTCTGTGTCATTTTTCATCCATTTAACTCTGAATCTTCCAGACTCCAGTGTCCAGCAGCAGGCGATGTTTACTGTCTCCCCCTCCGTGACAGAGAAATCAGGAGACTGGGTAACAACAAATGTGCCTGATGAAACACCTGTGAAGAGATGGAATGATGAGTTTATCAAAAACGAAATACATATTGCCATATTTTTTAAGTTTTTTTAGCGTGTAACATGTTATAGACAATTTTAAACAAAATGTCAAGATATGCGTTATATAGACATGGTTTAAGAAGATTATAGAGATTTAAACAGTTTTAGCAAATGTCTACAACCAAAATGTGGAAACTACACAAGCAATAAAAAAATGGTGGTCTTTGTCAATTGCCATTTATTGTTACACATTCAACAGTTATTGCTAATGTTGTCTTCGATAAATACACTTTTTGGAAATCCATAGTTTTCGATTCCAAGTTAAACATGTGAAATTAAAGGTTACGTTTTGTTTCTACTCACTCCGAGATGAGAGGGCACAATGAGAGGCGAGGAGCAGACTGCAGAGAAGAAGCTTCATCTTTACACTCTGATTCACCACAGACAACTGACACTCTGCTATCAACGTCCTTCCCACCACACACACACACACACACACACACATACACACACACTCACACACACACACACACACACACACACACACACACACACACACACACACGTCACAGTGGGCATTGCGTTTTTTCTGCCGCTGCTCTGTTCCTTCCTCTTTCCGTTGCTGCTTCAGGTTCTGTGTAAGATATTCTCAGTTTTTACAATGCTGTTTAAAGATCAAAGTCAATTCCACATTAGAAATACTGAAATGTCCCACCAACAAATAAGATGATGAGGGTAAAAGCAGTCAAATATCAGTGTTTTCATTAAGGAAAATATACTATAAGGGCAATGTTGTCTTTGCCTTGTGTTTCAACTATCAGGGGACACAAATGGTGGCCTTACTCCATTTCTTACCCTAAACCTAGTCCTACATTTACCAAGTATTTTAAGGTTTCTTTGTAGCAAGTTAATTGTCACATTAATTTCTAAAAAACCTTAGGATATTCTGCAGAAGTTTGGTTCAGTTCACCTGTTTATACTAAAATGGGTTGTACCATTTATCTCTGTTCAGGGGTCAGATTGAGGTGGTGGTATCTTAAAGAGGCCCTATTGTGCTTTTTGGGGTGTTCCCTTTCCTGTAGTGGGTTCTAGGTTTGTGTAAATGTAAATGGTCTGCATTTTTTCTTTTTGCCGCTGCTTTTAATTGAACTATTCATATCTTAAACTGCACTAACTTTTATTCATGTATTTTTTCTTTTAATGTTTATTATCTTTGCTTTTTAATGACCGTTTTTAAATGCCATTTTCTTAACGTCTTTCATTTTTGTAAAGCACTTTGAATTGACTTGTGTTGAAAGGTGTTATAAACATAAACTTGGCTTGCCTTGGCTAACATCCCTTTTTGCAGCACAGGCAGTATGAGAAAAATAAAGAGCTTTTTGAACATTAAAGCAAGAAGATATGTCAGAGTAGAGGCAGAACATACAAATATGAACCTGAACATGAACAAAAGAGGGCCCCTTTAAAATCATGAATTGCTGTCTGCTTTAGTGTTGTGTTTTTTTTCAAAAAACCACTAGGAGTCCCCAAAGTATACACTCTTCAAATCTTTGACTAAAGGGCTCACTCCTACACTGTGCAATTCTCCACTGTCTTCAATATACTAAAAACGAATTGGTCTAGTTTTATTCTGATGTAAACCCTCTTTGTACTATGTGCAGAAATATGTACTCTTATCCACACTTTTGGACCTTCCATTCAATTTGTACATGTACTGCTTTGTGTCACTTTTTGTTTCAGATAAAAACCTTTATAAATAAATGATCCAGAAAAATCCAATAAAGCATGGACTACCATACTTTACTACAGGTCCATATTTAAACTAAAACAGATGGTGCCCTTATGTTTCTGAATTGCATGTATACAGTCCTGTACATATAAGAAAAGATTACAGTCCTGTTATTTTTTTTAATAGTTTTTAATGACATACAATTAAAACACAGATGCAATCAAAGGAGATACTGGCAGTCTACCACGCACATTTTCTAAATAAAAGCATCAAGACGAATCTCAACGTGCAGATTTACACAATGTTAGCAAACTCCTTATATCCCAAAACTTTAGCGAATAATTAAAGGTGACACATGTTGATTTCGTGTAAATATCATTACTATGTGTGGATTCCTTTTCCTCACGTCTCTTTACTCTTCTTCCTGGTTTTCTCCTCTTCTTTGGGCTGAAGTGAGTTCATTTCCAGGAGCAGCTGAAACACAGATGCACTGATAGATTAGACTCAATGTTCTCTAACATTGTATATGCTTCTAATGCATGATCAAAACACAATTTTATCCAAATGGAGTAAAGGTTATTGTACCTGATGTGCGTCGCTGAGCTTTAGCCCTAAAATTGATGATGAAGAAGGTCACGATGAGGCCGAGGAGGAGCATAAATGAACACTTCTCCCCTGAAGAGAGAACCTGACTCTTCTACACAGAGATGACATGATTAGTCTTCATAGGCGACAACACCTTTCTGTGGGAGGTGTGACATCCTGCAGTTGGGCTGAGTCTACCCGACTTTTCTTCTTTTTAGAAGATAGGACTTGGTTGCTAGTTAAAAAGGATGTCAAGTAAACTGCTTTGTAAAACAAGCAATATGTGGCTGATCTTAGGTTTGTGATGTGATATTAAGTCTTTGTTTCTAAACAGACCATATTACATTCTGAATACTTCCTATAATGAGCATATGTAAAACCAAGATATTAGTCCAAATGATTATGCAACACTACCAGTGGTGGAATGTAACAAATTACATTTAGTCAAGCATTGTACTTAATGTAGACTTTACTTGAGTATTTTCACATTATGCTATTTCACTCCATTACATTTTATTAGCAAAAGTTGTACTTTTTACTAAACTACATTTATTTTACAGATTTAGTTACTAACTACTTGGAGGATTAAGATTATAAATGCAAAATATATATAACAAATAATACATTATGATATATTATTATAGGTATATATTGCAACATTGAAGTGATGAACACATTAATTCATTAATTATTTTAATACAACCATTTTAAATATATGGTGCTTAAATGGCCCATTCTGCAAATCGAGTACTTTTATTTCAAGTATATTTTGATGCTAATACTTTTGTACTTTTAGTAGTAGTGAGAAAAACAACATTGGATTATTTATTTATGAAACAGGCAAAATGTGACTGATCTCAGGTTTGAAAGTCAATGTGAAGCCTTGTTTTGTCACCTACCTCTTGTTGTGTTGACCTCTGTGTTGTCTATAACTGTGATGACAGTACCATTTCCTTCTTTTATAGTTAAAACTGGTATCTCCCTTATCACCCTGCAGATGTATATCCCTGAATCCTCTCTGGTGACATTACTTAAGGTCAAGTATGAGCAGTTAGATCCTTGAGAGTGATCCTTGAAGTTAATAATTTCAGCAGGAAGTTTTTGTTTGGTTCCCAGAACGTTCTTCTGAGAGGTAGGATAACGTTCTCTAAAAACATTCTTAAAATGTTTGGTGATAACCTTCTTAAAATGTTTTTGAAAACATTGTTAGAACATTATGCCCTACTGTTCTTAAAACGTTTTTGCCAGAAGCTTTTATTTTGGTTCCCAGAATGTTCTTCTGAAAGGTAGGGTAACGTTCTCTAAAAACATTCTTAAAATGTTTTTGATAACATTGTTAGAACATTATGCCCTACTGTTCTTAAAACATTTCCAGCTGCAAGTTAGATTTATGTTGCCAGAAGGTTATTATTTTAAAGAAGGATAACATGGTTTATGTTAAAGAAATTATGCAAATGTTCTATGGTAACAATTTACTAAAATATGTTAACATTATTAGAACATAAATACATAATATTCCTGTAATTGTTCAACTCAAAATTCCTGGGTAAGTGGACTGACCACTGTGATCATTAGGATGATTATGATAGTTTATTTAACTATTGGAATTTGACTATTAACACATGTAAAAGGATGACACAGAATCAGCTGGTGAAAGTAACATTTGTTTATTAGAAAAGGGGAGCTGGGAGTGGAGGTTGGTTATGGCGGCGTTGGGAAACAGTTGTTCCAGGGTGGGTGGAGAGGCCTGGCTGGTCTTGGGAGTGTGGAAGGCCTTGGATTCCTCCTGAGAGAGACACTCAAATCAGTGTGAGGCAAAAGCAGGCAAAGTTGTCAAAGAATATGCTGGTAAAAAGCTAGAGCGGCACGCAACAAACCGTTCACGGCAACAATCCGGCAGGGAATGAGTGCAGGCTGCAGGTTTTCATAATGTGGCTGACGAGCAGGTTGAAGGTGTGGTTGATTGGAGATTGCTCCAAGCCGTGTAGAGCAGACCAGCAGGCAGAGAGAGAGACACACAGTAGAAACAAACACATACAAACACTAACTGGGGTTACGTACTGTAACCCAGTTTCTATGAGTATAGGAGCAGCCCTCTAAGGCTCTCGCTATTGGGTAATCCCTCCTGCACGTGTGCAGCACTGTCAGATTTAATCCACGCCCACCTATGACGTGGGCCCCACCTCCGGGCTCACTTCCTTATAAATAGGAAGTAGGCCCTACCATCTACTCCCACACAAACAGCTTTTCTTCAGCTATTCGCGGAGCCAGTGGGGCCCGACCCTTAGAGGGCTGTGCCTATACTCATAGAAGCTGGGTTACAGTACGTAACCCCAGTTCTATATCGTATAAGGCTTCGCCCTCTAAGGCTATCGCTATTGGGTTAAGGGCGAAGCAGGATGTAGTCTACGCCCCACTGGTTCCGTCCGTTACCAGAAGCACAAAACACACCTACTCAGTTAATAACCGATGTCCATTTCGTCCTGCGTAAATGGAGCATCACATTCCCAGGGAATATAGCATTTAAAAAATGAATATTCTCCATCAGGGAACGAGGGTAGGCTTACTTAGGCTACCTGTCGTTTATAAAAGATAGAGACCGATTCTCATTAAATAAAACGATCAAGAGAGGGGAAAAGGGGCAGCTCTCTAAGTGCCTACAGGCAGGAGAGAGGGCACGCAATTAAAAACCCCGACATTACTCATTCTGACAGGCTATTCAGTACTGAATGTGTCAGAGAGGAATGGGAGATATCCCTCAAATAAAAACGAATAAAAGAACAGGGTGAAGACCAAGATGCAGCAGTGCAAATGTCTTCCACTGTCATTCCTCCGTGCAACGCCGTAGAGGTTGAAACTCCCCTGGTGCTGTGCGCTTTAATGTTCTCCGGGGGATCCAACCCAGCGGAGACATACGCCTGTGACACCGCCTCACATAGCCAGTGTGACAGGCGCTGTGTAGATAGAGGCTGCCCTAATGAGCGCTCTCTATAATGTACAAACAGACGCTGGGATTTGCGTAAAGCAGCCGTGCATGCAATATAGCCTGCCAGCGCGCGCACGGGACAGAGGAGATGAAAAGTCGCTTCTTCCTCCGATGTGTGAGGAGGGGGAAAGAAGCCCTTCAAGGTTATCACTCTTGATCTAAAAGAGCTTGTGATCACCTTTGGCATAAACGCCGGGTTCGGGCGCAATACAGCTGAGCTGCCATCTCCTTGGATCTGGAGACATGACGGAGCCACAGAGAGAGCAGACAAATCACTCACCCTTTTAGCTGATGTCAGAGCTAAGAGCAGAGCTACTTTGGCTGACAAAAACTGCACTCGGTCCAGGAACCGAGGGATCAGAGGGACTGGTGGGAAAGCGTAAAGTAACACCCTGGGCCAAGGTCTGTGCGCGAACGCGTCCACCCCCAGAGGGGGGGTGATCATGCCTTCTCAGGGAGAACCAGAGAGCACATTGCGCGTTCCCGCGTGCAGCGAACAGATCCACCTCCGCTCTTCCGAACCTGCTCCATACCTGGGAGACCAGCTCGGGGTGGAGGCTCCAGTCCCCTTGTAGAGGACCTCCTCTGGACATGAGGTCCGCCCCTCTGTTCAGCTCGCCGGGAATATATATTGCTCTGACAGAGAGTACGTGTGTGCGCGCCCAGCACAACAGCCTCCTGGCTGTGTCCAGCAGCTGCGCTGATCGTACACCTCCCTGACGATTTATGTATGCTGCCGCTGCCTTGTTGTCCGTTCGAATCAACACATGATGATTCCACAGCAACGGGGCGAAGTGCCGGATTACTCTCCATATGGGGAGTAATTCCAGCGCGTTTATATGAAGGGACATGTGAGGCGGCCACTGTCCCCCCACTGCCTGCGACATGCATGTTCCTCCCCACCCTGAGAGCGATGCGTCTGTAAACACCGAGGTGTGTGACGTCACTCTGCCAAGGGGAACCCCCACTGACAGGACGTGGGGATTTTTCCAGTAGGTCAGATCTAGGGGGGGGGGGTAAGGCAAATTGCAGAGAGTACCCTCTGCTGATCAGCCTGCTCATCCATCCGTCCATTAAACATATCCGCCTCCACTCTGAGCACCGCTCTGAGAGCGGGCGTACCTGTTTTTGTTGTGCTGTGGTAGTCATCATGACAGGCCATGCCAGAGCCCTTGCCGCCGTTGCCCGTGAAGCAACCCAAGGGGGGCCCCGCCCTAAAGGGCTTTGAAGGGGTCTCCACACGCTGCATCACACACCGGCTCTCATCCTGTCTCTGTTTAGGAGAAGACTCATCAACAGGACCCTGAGGCGGTTTTATGCTCTAACTCGTGGAGGTGTGTGCAGTGTAGGGCTGCAACAACTAATCGACTTAATCGATTAAAATCGACTACCAAATTTGGTCGTCGATTCGTTGGTGACGTCATCACGTGTGTTTTACACGCTGACGTCATCACGTTTTTTTTACGCGCTAACGTCATCACCGGTGTTTTACGCGCTTACATGTAGATATTAATATACTGGAGTTTGATAAGCTAATGGCCCGCTAAAAAACCCAAAGAGAACAAGAAGCGTAATGGCAACACCTAAAACGAAAACCTCAAAAGTGTGGGATCATTTCATACTTGACAATGTGAAAAAGGTTGTTAAGTGCAACATTTGCAAAGGCGATCTAGCCTGGCATGGGAGCACTTCATCAATGATGGAACATCTCAAAAGAAAGCATGTCGGAGTTCTGGAAGATGACTCCACTCGGTAAGTCAACTAACCTAGCTAGCTAGCAGTAGCTAGCCAATGTTTAAATTGCATGTCCTTGAACACAACTTTAGTTTTGATCACAAAACAGCAGGTAAGACGTATTTATATATATGGCTCTGTAAACGGAAGTTGTTTTCTTGCTCTTTCCTGGCTGCTAGTTCAGTGAGTTTGAAGTAGAAAAGATCGCTTTTGCCAGTTATGTGCTGAATTAGCACCGAGCTAACGCTACATTAGAACGTCTTACAATAGCTGAGTTTCTTCCCGTTAAGTGGTATGCATCATTAATAGGTTGTTAAATATTTAGAAGCCCTGAGATGCTGTTTCTTGCAAGATGTTGCGTCTGCCCCGGCAGTCTCACAATAATAAGAGCGCTGTTAGGAGAGAGGACCGGCAGGAGGCAGCGGGGGATAAATATTTTTAAAATATATATATATTTTTTTAATATTGCAATCAGTATAGAGCTGCAGATGTAATTGATCGAGTGCACAAGAGAACACCGGATAATTGGGAAAACATTTAATGTGTTTGTGTCCAAATGGGATGTGTAGAAGTTGTTGTTACTTGTTACGTCACCGGGTGGCGCTGGCGCACTAGCTACAGTGGCCTGCAAAAGACACACTTTAATCATATGAGAATGATCTCCAGGATGCTTTTGATTTAACTTACTCGAACGATCTCCGGATTTGTTTTATCTCGTGATTTGACTTTTACAAATTAAAGTGATAGGCATAACAAAGCTCAACTTCATTTAATGTGAAATCAAATGTAATTGATTGCATATGAATGTTTTTAGAAACTAATGTTACTCTTTTGCCTGACAATAAAATATGTATTTTTATATCAAATGCAGGCCAAAGAGGAGCTGTGCCAGTCCCACTGCCATGGATCAGTATCTTCAAAGGAAAAGGCCTGTACCTCTCCAACAAGCCACTGCGCTAACAAACTCAATCCTGACCATGCTGGTCAAGGATATGAGACCAATGTCGATGGTTGATGGTGAAGGGTTTCGTGAAATGATCAGGCAGTTTAACCAGAATAATCAGAATAACTGAGTGTGCATCCAGACTCGGTGAGGACACTATCGATACTGACTCAGCAATCACTGTAAGTTATATTCTTGTTTAAATAGACTTCTCTGTTTCATTTATTCTACTCTGTATAATTGTTCTGTAGTTATTGTAGCTAAAACGGCGATTTCTGAGAGATTTTAAAATCTCAGATCTGCTCAAGTCCAGCAGCTGTAACTCAGGTCTCAGTGAGTCACGCCCCTCAAGTGTGCATTCCAAGAGGTAGGAAGACTCTGCTGTCGCCCATCAGCAGAAAATAGTTAACTAATTACAGCGGCGTGCCCCCAAAGCTGTGAGAACTGAGCAATCAGGTATCCATCTTAGGTTGCGTTTTCCTGGAGCGTCAGCTTCAGCGTCAGCCAGACGAAGACTGACAAAGACATTAAGAGTCCTGTGGGAGTCTAAGACTGACAAAGACATTAAGAGTCCTGTGGGAGTCACGTGGGAGGCAAAGAGGAGGCAAATCCTACTCTGATTGCGCCAAGTATCGCTGGTGTTATTTAGTTTTATTCAATTCTCTTGGGTTCTCTAGCCCCTCATGCTATAATCATGTGTATTTTCTGCATTCCTGTTCATGTGTCTTCTCGCAATTATCACTGGCCCCGTGTTTCTCCTAATCGATTTCACCGGCCTGCTCTCGTCTATCCCACATGCTCCACTGAGATCCAACATCTCGTTTCAGGGGGCCTGTGGAACTGCCAGTCAGCTGTCCCTAAGGCTGACTTCATCTCTGGCTACGCTTCCCTGCAGTCTCTGGATTTCCTTGCTCTCACGGAGACCTGGATCACTCCATCCAACACATCCACCCCAGCAGCTCTCTCCACAGCATATTCCTTCTCCCATACACCCAGACCCTCTGGCAGAGGAGGTGGCACTGGTCTCCTGCTCTCTCCCAAATGGAGCTTTTCCCTCTACAAGCTACCTAATTTCACTCCTTCTACCTTTGAATTCCATGCCGTCACAGTAACCCATCCTATACAATTAACCATTGTTGTTCTCTACCGTCCACCAGGCGCCTTGGGGGACTTCTTGGAGGAATTAGATAATCTCCTCTCACACATCCCTGAAACTGGCCCTCCCGCTGTACTTCTCGGAGATTTCAACCTCCAGACAGGGAAGATATCTGAACTAACATCTCTGTTAACCAGCTTTGCTTTCTCACTGTCTCCATCCCCACCAACTCATAAAGCTGGCAATGTCCTTGATCTCATATTCTCAAGGAACTGCTCTACTTATAACCTCTCTGTAAACCCGCTCCACACATCCGATCACTTCTTCATTTCATTCTCTCTACCCCTTTCCAAACATAACAACCTAATCTCTTCTAACTCTGCTCCTGTCCGCCGTAACCTCCGTTCCCTCTCCCCCTCTACCTTTGCCTCATCGGTGCTCTCAGCCCTCCCTTCCTCTGACTCGTTCCAACTCCTGCCTCCAAACGCTGCTGCAAAAACTCTCCTCTCTACTCTCTCATCCTCTCTGGACTCTCTCTGTCCTCTCACATCGCGGCCGGCTCGTCAGTCCCCTCCTGCTCCCTGGCTAAATGACGCACTGCGTGCTAATAGAACCATCCTTCGGGCAGCAGAGCGGAAATGGTGGAAATCCAAACACCATGACGACCTCCTAACCTATCAGGCTCTCCTCTCCTCTTTCTCTGCTTCCATCTCTCAGGCAAAAAGCACTTTCTTTCAAGATAAGATCCAATCTTCCTATTCCAATCCCAAAAAACTATTTTCTATCTTCTCCACCCTCTTGGACCCTCCCAAAGCACCTCCCCCCTCCTCCCTTCTGTCAAGCGACTTTGTTAACCACTTTGAAAAAAAGGTTGATGATATTCGCTCTTCCTTTTCTGACTCACCTTTACTCACCGCTGGGTCACCAGACCCTCCCTTCACCCACACACTGACCTCCTTCTCCCCTCTCTCTCCAAGTGAGGTTCTTACCCTCGTTACCTCTGCCCGTCCTACCACCTGTTCTCTGGACCCTATCCCCTCAAACCTCCTTCAGACTATCGCTCCTGATATTCTACCATTTCTCACCCATTTCATCAACACTTCTCTAACTTCTGGTCACTTTCCAAACAGTCTCAAGGAGGCAAGAGTAAACCCTCTCCTTAAGAAACCCACTCTCAATCCGTCTGATGTTATTAACTACAGGCCCATCTCTCTCCTCCCGTTCTTGTCTAAAACACTTGAACGCGCTGTCTTTAAACAACTCTCCTGTTATCTCCATCAGAACAACCTTCTGGATCCGCACCAGTCTGGTTTCAAGGCAGGTCACTCAACAGAAACTGCTCTCCTTGCTGTCTCTGATGAACTGCACACTGCTAAAGCAGCCTCCCTCTCCTCTGTCATCATCCTTCTGGACCTGTCTGCTGCATTCGACACAGTGAACCATCGGATCCTCCTTCGCACTCTCCAAGAACTTGGAGTTTCAGGCACTGCACTTTCCCTCCTCACCTCATACCTCAACGACCGCACCTACAGGGTTACTTGGAGAGGGTCCGAGTCCGACCCTTGTCAATTAACTACAGGGGTCCCTCAGGGCTCGGTTCTTGGTCCCCTCCTCTTCTCCCTGTACACAAACTCCCTCGGGTCTGTCATTAGCCCGCATGGTTTTTCATACCACTGCTACGCTGACGACACCCAACTAATTCTGTCCTTTCCCCGCTCAGAGACCCAGGTCGTCGCACGCATCTCTGCTTGCCTAGCAGACATCTCTCGGTGGATGTCTGCTCATCACCTCAAGCTCAACCTTGACAAGACTGAACTGCTCTTCCTTCCGGGAAAAGATTGTCCCACTCTTGACCTAACAATCAACATCGGCACCTCTGTTGTTTCCCCGACTCAGACTGCAAGGAATCTGGGTGTGGTCCTAGATAACAAATTGTCCTTCACTGCAAACATCGCTGCTACAACCCGCTGCTGCAGATACACGCTTTACAACATCAGGAGGATACGTCCCCAGCTGACCCAGACATCAGCGCAGATTCTGGTCCAGGCTCTCGTCATCTCACGCCTAGACTACTGCAACTCCCTCCTGGCTGGTCTACCTGCATGTGCCATCCGACCTCTGCAGCTCATCCAGAATGCAGCGGCTCATCTGGTCTTCAACCTTCCCAAATTCTCCCACACCACACCGCTCCTCCGCTCCCTTCACTGGCTTCCAGTAACTGCTAGAATCCAATTCAAGACACTGGTACTTGCGTACCATGCTGTGAATGGATCTGGCCCTTCCTACATCCAGGACATGGTTAAACCGTACACCCCAGCACGTGCACTCCGCTCTGCATCAGCCAAACAGCTCGCTGCACCCGCACTGCGAGGGGGACCCAAGTTCCCGTCAGCAAAAACACGTGGGTTTGCTATCCTGGCTCCAAAATGGTGGAATGAGCTCCCCATTGAAATCAGGACAGCAGATAGCTTACACATCTTCCGACGCAAACTGAAAACTCATCTCTTTAGACTCCACTTCGAGCGATAGAATTACTAACAAAGCACTTATATACTAATAAAGGGCTGGCTTTCTAAATGCCAGTTGAGTAGCACTTGAAATGTTTGGCTCTATGAAACCTGATGTACTTATATGATTCTGTTTTCTTAAAGGTTGTATCTTCCTGGTCGAATGCACTTATTGTAAGTCGCTTTGGATAAAAGCGTCAGCTAAATGCAATGTAATGTAATGTAATGTTAACCCTGAATACATCCTTCCATCCAGAACCCACTTTACTCACCTGATGGAAAAGAAATATGAAGCCATCTTACTGAAGGTAGGTACAAGTGTTTAACTCACACACACACAGAAATATTAAACAACCTTTCTGAAGGTACAACAAGTGTTTATCACTCACTCACATTCACTCACTTTCTCACTCCCACAGGCACGCATAGACCCATAGAATATAATTTGTATTTATTAATTGAAAAGTAGACTTCATGAATAAGAAATAAAATCACTGATACATAATTGTATTTAAATTAAAGTATAAAGTGTCCCAAACATCTCAACTGTATACACTGTATGCGCTTACATTTTTTTAACTAAGATCACATCTGATGTCTTTTAAGGTAAAGGAGACCATTAAGGAAGTCAAAAGCGCCCTCACACTGACAGCTGATGTCTGGACTAGTCGTGCAACAGAGGCATACCTTGGCGTGTCCTGCCATTTCATCAGTGAAGATTGGGAAATGAAGACATTGAATCTTGCCACCATGCCTCTTGAGGAGAGGCATTCTGGTGTGAACTTCATGACATGGCTGGAGGAGGTGATAGCTAAATATGACATCTTGCCTACCAAAATAAAAGCAGTAGTTCACGACAATGGGTCCAATATTGTGGCAGCAATGCGAATGCTGGAGGAAAAACACGGCTGGGCCTCTGTGCGCTGCAGTGGGCACACACTCCAGCTCATAGTTAACAATGCCCTCAAAGAGCCCAGCATCAGCAGAGCTGTAGGGGCTGCAAGACACTTGGTTGAACACTTCAGGAGAAGCGAGCTGGCAAATACAAAACTGAAGGTGAAACAGCAGCAAATGAACACACCACAGCATAAACTGATCCAGGATGTCAGTACAAGATGGAACAGTACATACTACATGGTAGAGAGACTCCTGGAACAGCGCTGGCCAGTTACTGCAACTCTATCCGATCCTGAGGTAACTCCAAGGGGCAAACAGTACTTTGACTTGAAGCCAGATCAATGGGTGCTGCTTGAAGAGCTGACACAAGGGTTGCAGCCTTTTCAATGTGCTACCGTTTACCTAAGTGGACAGGAGTATGCAACCGCTTCATGTCTTCCACAGCTGGTCAAAGGGCTGCAACGGTCCACACAGCAAACCCATTTTGAGACGGGCGCAGGAAAAGCATTTTTGGCAAGTGCAGAAAAAGGGATAAACGAAAGATGGGGGTGTCTGAACACCATCTCAGCAGAGAAAGAAAACCCGATTGTTCTTTCAGCTTCCCTTGACCCAAGATTCAGAAAGCTGAAGTTTATGGGAGCTGAAGATGGCACACGGGTGCAAGGGACAATTGAAGTCCTTGCAATCAAAGAGGTAAGGGGGTCTGAGATACAAGGCTGTGAGCGAGTTCAACAGCAGAGGGTCAGTGTTCCAGGCAGAGGGGACAAATCAGCACTGGATAACCTCCTTCAGTCTGACACAGACAGTCTGAGTGAAGAAGAGGATGAATCTCACGAGGACCAAAAGCTCCAAATGGCAAGGAGCGAAGTTCAGATGTACTTCGCAGAGCCAGCCATTCACAAAAAAGATGACCCTCTGAGATGGTGGAGGGAAAATAAGGGGCGTTTCCCTGTATTGTCAAAGCTTGCAAGATCTTTCCTTTGCATTCCTGCAACATCAACCCCGTCTGAGCGAATCTTCTCTGTGGCGGGGAATATCTGCTCTCAGAAGAGAGCAAGCCTCTCCGGAGATCATGTGGAGATGCTGACTTTCCTCCATTTCAACCAAGAATAATCTAGCCTAGATGCAAGAGAGTGTTTATCCCTTTTAAGTTGAAATAGTTTTTTTTATTTGATTAAGGGAAACTGCTGTAGTTTTTATTTTATATTGCTGCTGTCCTTGGTTTAAAAATGTTGAAGGACAGATTTTTTATTTATCTTTTATATCAGCAGAAAGTTTAATAAATATGTATTTTTGAATCAAGTATTTGTCTATTTTGTCTTCATTGTTATTTTCCACATGCCTAAAACAACCTCAAACCTACATTTAAAAGTTGATGGCTAAATAAGAGCGTTTGAGGAATTGCGCAAGTAATAGTCCGAATAATCGATTAGTCGTTTCAGTAATCGATAGATTAATCGATTATCAAATTAGTCGTTTGTTGCAGCCCTAGTGCAGTGCTATTCACCTTGTGCGTAATAGCCGCGCTAGGCTTAATACGACTGTGTGTAGGCACAACTGGAACAGAGAAAAAACCGCGCTGCTTGTTACCCGAAAGGATAGAAGCAGCCGATTTAAATGTCAAGCCCTGCTGTCTTTTAACCGACTGGTTAAATACCGCAGGCTTATACAGCGAGCCTTGCTGTTTTCTAACCGACAGATTAGAAACAGCTGGCTCAAACGGCGAGTCCCTCTGTCTATTACCCGAAAGGGAAAAAACAGATGGAATATGCAACAAGTACCTTTGCCTTTTAACCAATAGATTAATGGCAGCCGGCCTGACTAGTGTGGGGGACATGTGAGACACAGTTGCTACAGACACACTGTTGAGATTTGAATCATTTTTATTAACAATCCTCTCTTCCCACATAACCCCCCCAAAGAGTCATCTTCGGTTCTGTTTCCTCGGAGGTTCTCTCGGAGGAGCAGACCAGGAGCGGGGGTTCTTCCTTCCCCTCCGACTCGACGCCTGCAGATCCTGTCTCTGTGGCGGAGGACCGGAGACCTGGGACGGAGTCCCTGCAGCTGTCGAAGGGCGATTCTGACGCCGTTGCTGTTCTCGCCGTTGCCCGCACTGCCCTCGCTGAGACTGTTGCGGGGGTTGCGGGTGCTGTTCGCTGCTGTTGTTGAGGAAGTTTGTCTTGAAGCCAGCTAGCGTGACGCCTTATGTCGTCTGCCTGCTCCGCGGCAGACTTCATAGACTCCACCATGGTGTGGAACTGTGGCCCAAATAGTCCGTCCGGACTGACTGGAGCCTCCAGCAGCTCCTTTCCTGCACCCTCCGGTATATTCCCCTGCTGTAGCCAGAGGTACCGGTGAACCTGTGTCGCCCATGTCGCAATCCGCGCCTGCGAGACTGCGACTGCTGCGCACAGGGTAAGTGCAGTACTAGCCGCCTTACCAATCTCCTCAGCCTCCACTGAGGACATAGTTTTTGACTGCTCGGATATTTCCACCATAGAGTTTGATAGCAACGCTATATTGTTTGCCACTGCCGACGCCTGGAACTCCATCCCCTCGGGTCCAGGGAGTCAAGGACTTTGTCCCCGGAGTACTCCTCCTGGACGGGCCAATCGTCCTCGGCGGCCGCAGCAGCGAGAGCGTCCGCTCTCTGCTGTCTGAGGGCCAGCGGGAGACGGGCACAATGCGAGCAAGACACCCCGGGATTGAGAGCAGCGTTCGCATGCTCTAATCCCAGGCAGGACTCACACTGTGAGTGCCTGTCAAAACTCATAATGTAGCCCGTTCCGCATACGAGGCAATCCCTGACACAGCCTTAACTTTCCTGTCCAGTTTCCATTTGACCGGAAAACAGAAGCCTTTTAGGAGGAATGCTTGCTTTTCGGTAAGTAGCTCTTAACAGAACTGTTTTTGCCTGACAATCCTTCTGCAACGGAGTGCTGAAGAAAAGTGGGAGTAGATGGTAGGGCCTACTTCCTATTTATACGGAAGTGAGCCCGGAGGTGGGGCCCACGTCATAAACGGGCGTGGATTAAGTCTGTCAGTGCTGCACACATGCAGGAGGGATTACCCAATAGCGATAGCCTTAGAGGGCGAAGCCTTATACGATATAGAACAGGGGTTTCAGGGACGGGCAGTGATATTCGGTCCGTTCTTCTATATGTCTGTCTTTGGTTTTCTAAGTGTTATTCGATCCATATGACAATAGAGATATGTGCATAAACAACAAAAAGACTTAGGGTATAATGTTCAAACAATGTTATCACCAAACATTTTAAGAATGTTTTTAGAGAACGTTATCCTACCTTTCAGAAGTACATTCTAGGAACCAAAATAAAACTTATTGATGAAACCTTTCCTAGATCAATGAATGGTAACATTCTCAAAATGTTTTTAGAACCAACAATGTCTAGCTGGGAACTCAGACATGCCTACGCAAACATGCAATATCATGAATTACGTGCTTGTTTTTTTCTAAAAAGGAAAATGTGGTGACATCAGATTTCTTTTAAATATCCTTTTCAAACAAATGCAACAACTTTGTTTTTTAAAGCGCACTACAAATAAATCTGACGTTGACCATGACCCTGTTAATATTTTGCATCACAGGAACATTTTATAAAAAAATAATAACCTCCTGAAAACATTATCCAAATGTTGCTTTCAAAATGTTCTTCTTTGGTTATCATGTAACATTGAGGGAATGTTCTATAAAAGAACATCTTTAATGTGTTACCCAACAACGTCCAAAACACATCCTTAGAATGTTGGAGGCAAAACGTTCCACCTTTGTTGACTTATCACATGAAAGGAACGTTTTATAAAAAAACTTTCTGTCATCTCAGGCCTTAATAACATCCTCAAAACATCCTCTGAATGTTGCAGTTAAAACGTTATGTCTTAGTTAACCTTAAACCTTATAGGAACATCATTTGAACAAATAAACATCCTAAAAAGGTTATTTGAACATCAGATTAAAACGTTTCTTTTAAACCTTGTTAGAACCAATAGGTAACGTTAGCCAAAGTTGTGAGAACGTTCCCCGCTAGCTGGGATAGCATTGTGACCACCTGCCTATGTTTATGATTCAACAGACCAGGCCACCTTCTTCCATTGCTCCGTGGTCCAGTTCTGAAGCTCACGTGCCCATTGTAGACGCTTTCGGAGGTGGACAGGAGTCAGCATGGTCACGGAGCCCCCTAGGTAAAAAACTGCGATGCACTATGTGTTCTGACAGCTTTCTAACAGAACCAGCATTAACTGTTTCAGTCATTTGAGCTACAGTAGGACCACACGGGCCAGCCTTCCCTCCCGACTCGCATCAATGAGCCTGTTTCTACCCATGACCCTGATGCTGGTTCAGAGGTTTTCATTCCTTGGACCACTTTGGTAGGTACATATACATTTAGTGCTTCTCAAAATCGCCCACAGCCCATTTTTCCTGTTTCCAACACATCAACTTTGAGGGCAAAGTGTTCACTTGCAGCCTAACATATCCCACCCAGTGATAGGTGCCATTTTAAAGATAATCCATGTTCTTCACCTGTCTGTGGTCATAATGTTATGGCTGATCGGTGTATTTTCATTATTTAAATTAATGCATGTATTGTTAGCCGTATATTTCCCCACACCTCCACACAGTTACTCCGAAATCATAATTTTTTAATTCCCAAAAACCATCAACTTGGTTAGCTTGATTTGAATGACCGACTCTCAAATGACTGAGTACAAAACTATAGTAAAATACTGAATCTGGAGATCGTGCAGACTATTTGTACTTACTCCGAGAAGAGAGGGCACGGAGGGGGGCGAGTAGCAGACTGAACAGCAGGAGATTCATCCTTTATCACAGATCACCACTGAATACTGATCTAACAGATACACACAAACCTATTGACGTCGGCTGCGTTTGAAGGTGTTTTTAAAAGATGTTTGAAGATAAAAGTAAAAAATGACAAACTGTCTCTTTTCCTCCGGATCAGGAAGTCATTTAGTCAAGCCCTTTTCTCTCTGTGAAGCCGGAAGAATAATAATAAGTGTTAAAAAACAAAACGATGGGTGTTTCCTCTGCAGGTTAGAAGCAAAGACACATTATTTCTCAGGTTGGCAAATCAGACTTTTTAGGCATGGGCATTAAATGGGGTTTGAATTGACAATTTATTTTGACCTTAACTTCAATATAGGTGGAATTTAAGTTGTGACCTTTGATTAAACAGTGAACCTGCCCCTAAATCTCTATGTATTCTCTATCACCATTTACTTCATAAATACAATATTTGAGATCTCCAAACAACAACAAAAAGATGGAGAAAGAATACTGCTTGAATCAATATTCATGCTAATGCTATTAAATGACTTTATTAAGCAATATCAGCAAACTTTAGGAAGTCTAATAATAAGTAGGGATGGTAATGGTTTATGTGCAAATCAACTAACAGAGTAAAGAAGGTGTCAATCAAGTGCAGTTTGTGAGAGGAAGCACACTGAAAAAACTGAAATGTTGACCTAAATTAAATGTATTATGTCAACAAATTGACTGATATGAAGGTTGACTACATTACATGTGATTTAGACACTTCTATCTGAAGCGAGTTACATATACTACTATACTGAATACATGTCTACTCTACTCTACAGGAATTTGTGGTTTGAGTATCTTGCCCAACGGCACTTTGACATGCAGACTGCCGGGCATGGGGATCGAACCACTGACCATCCCATTAGCAGACGCAATGTACCCCCTGTGCCACAACCGTCCTGCTAATAAATAATGTCACATACACTGAAAAAACTGAAACTTTGACCTTAATTAAGTGTATTATGTCAAGAAATGTCTCATTACTGTATTAGGTTAGCTGAAAGCAATACAATTAGGTTGAATCTAACATTTTTTATTTAAATCTAATAATATGAAATCTGTTGACATAATACATTCAATTAAATTCAACGTTTCAGTTCTTTCAGTGTAGAGGTTATTACAAATTGAGTCAAGATAAGTAAAATTAAAACATACCATAAACCAAAACAGTACCGAAAATGGGGTTTTGCGTTCATGACATTTTGAAATAAAAAAGATAAAGAAAATAAATTAACTGGACATTTATTTTATAATCTGTGTTTTTAATGACTTGTATTGAGACACATTTAGAAATAAAAAATGTTGTCGTAAATGTATTCTAAAAGCTTGTTGTAGCATGTTTCATCATCATGTCATGCAACATACATTTCTTACACATTTTGTACAGTAAGAATAGATAAAATACGACATATACCAAGTATTTTATACACATTTTAGGTAATGCTGCATGTAAAGAAGGTAGTTATTTAAAGTGTCCTGACTCCAGGCTATATTGGGCACTGTCATGGAGGAATGAACCAGCAATCTCTGGACTCAATAATGAACGTATCAATGGAAGGTGGTTCTAGAGACAGCTGTTTGCATGGTGCATTGAGTCTGCATTTGTGGTATTTTTCGATAAGGTCTACAAAACAGAATTAATGTGTGCACTACTTTGGACTGTCAGTGAGTTAAAAGAGAATGACAGGAAGACCCTAAACCACAAACCGCTGAATGTTCAGCCTTCCTCTCATTGACACCGATATTTTGCAGCCTTTTAGTCTTCTTATGTGACATACACATAAACTTACTCAGTTTCTTATTTCACGGATAAAATGATTAATTCTGTCTACTTTATTGCCAATGTGGTTATTTAGTGGGAATGCTGTTAACAGCATTCCAACTAACTGTTATTCTACACACGAAAAGTTTATTATTCCGCCAACTTATTTTGGCTCTCTTCTCCTCCCGCATTGAACATCGCAGAAACTCTGTTCAAACATCAAAACGTTCAGCTCGGTCGGGAATCGATGGCTATTACTTTTCTCATTCATAACTTTCATAATTCCAGAGATACATCCCATAATACATCCCATTTTTAACCATTGAAGTCAATGGAGAAATTCTTCAGACTTCAACAAATCTTCATGCGACTTCAACTGCTAACTGTTCATTCATACTTTCACTCAGAAACCTCATTCCAACTTTAAAATGTTACACATCTTTCTGACATTATTCGTGTAAAACAACTTTTAAATCTGATTCTTACTTTTAGAGATATTAAATATTGTTCAGACCTTATTTTAGAGGTTTGAACAGCTGATGTCACAGCTAGAGGGTAGAAAATCTTGAAATTTGCCTTCATATATTTATTTTTAAACTGCCATAATTCCCAAACCCTACATTCCTGAGACATAATTTTTCATGACAAACGTAGGAAAACATCTCGTAGCTTGAAAAATGACAAATAATTAAGCAAAAAAATTATTAAACAAAATGCTTTTTGAGGGCATGAAGTGACAAAAACGTTCAACATTCCTCCATTAAACCCCATTGTAATTTCAGGCAGATATTTCCTCACGGTAGCAGCCGCACACCTTTAGTTAAACTGCCAAAAAGGCCACATTATTAACCCGAAACTACACAAAAATTACACTTCAGATACTCAACTTCCTTGACATGCTTCACGTTTTGAAATTTCACAGATATCCGTTACGGTTCTTCCACAAAACGTTCACATGTAATTAGAGGTTTATCTCTCATTCAGAACAATGGACACCTCTGGGGCCGTATTCACAAAGCATTTTATCTTACAGCTAGGAGTGCTCCTAACTCGCGCTAAAACATTTTACGTAGGAGTTTTTTCTTAAAAGTTATTCACAAAGCCGCTGAGACCTACTCATACTAAGGATAAATCACTAAGAGTGACGCGCCGTTGCTATGGATTACGTTGATTCTCGTGCATGAGTTTAGAAGCGGTCAGTACGGTGATTGGTTGTTCAGAGCAGGCGGTCTCGGTGAAACTCATCCGCAACATCCCACAAACGAGCCCACTAAATCACCGAAAAACAAGGAAATAGCCTAGGCTAGAAATGTATTCCTATCAAATAGTTATGGACAGTGCAGTTAGCAGAATACACGCATGATGACAAGTTTGTGCAGACCACGATAATTACGTTGTATACAGAGGCGCGGGAAGGTATTTTGAGTGGGGGTGCTGATGTGCTGGACTCCAGTGAACACTATTACGGGCACTATAGAGCACGCACAAAAAAAACTCCCCACACGCAAACACACAGTACACCCGCGACTGTTACAATGAAGGCTCGATAATCAGCTCACGGCATATAGGCAGCAGGGGTAAAGTGCTATTTTTTACGAGTGGGGAGCGGACCTCACCTCCTCTAGGGAGGTCCGGGGGGATGCTCCCCCGGGAAGATTTTTTTTAAATATTGAAGTTAAAAGCATCAATCTGGTGCACTTTGAGAGCAACATTAAGAGATCTATGGATACATCTCTCAACAACAAGATGAAACACAACTGTAATCAGATGTTCTTTTTCTTTATGGATATTTCACAAATCACTCCCCTTTCAAACTGTATTCTTGTTTTACTGCCATATAGTATTTCATAACTGTTTTTCCTTTATTCTCTTATTTTTTTTATAACTATAATGATCATATGAAGGTGTGCCGCAGAAATAATCTTTTGAATAATTTTTGACCAAACCGTTTGAGACCCACTGAGATAACTTAGACTAAAGTTAACTATCGAAACACTCAGAGAGTCCTTGAGCTCACCTGAGCCTCTCAGTCTGAGAGGAGAGCTCTCCTCCAGCTTGTTGTGGAACAAACAGCTCCGGATGTCCGTTAGTGCAGCTAGCTAACCAGATGCTAACAACACGGTCCCTGCTGCTGGCACTGGTCCCTCTCTCTCTCCCCCTCTCACACACACTAAATGCGCTATTTCCGCAGACACAGAGCCGCGAGTTTGAATGACACAAGCACACTTTTATTTCCATGCAACTCTCTGATTGGTCTGGTGTCTTGCCTCTGTTGCATTCACTGAATACGGGAAATTACAGTCCTGCCGTCCTTTCTAGTGTCTTGATGAGGTTCACGTAAAGCACGGTTAATGTATTATATTATTGAGGTAGAATTGTCCGGGGCTACAGAAAAAACATTCGGGGCAGGCCAAAATATTATTTTACCAACAATGTGGAATTTATTGGCTACATATTACACAGATTATGCACAGCGGGAGCAGCAATAACCGTCAAATAATAATTCAGACAGGGGAGCTCCGCACCCCCTGCCTGCCGCTAGGGGATGCTGCAGCGCCCTCAGCACCCCCCTTCCCGCGCCCATGGTTGTATATGCACGTTAAAGAGAGAAAGAGCAAACAATACAAATACGTAAATTGCATTAAATCAAGGGGGCAATTAAAAGCACCCTGCAAACTATTATCCAATGAGCATATTTCCAGCACTTAAACACTTTCAATAACAGCCCATACCGCCGTTCAAGTCCCCCTATCAGGATGAATGAAAAAAATCTGCGTGTTGATGGAATGTACTTTCTTTCTATTGACGAACACGTCCTCATCTTTTGATGGCGCAATTATTTTTATGTGCGTCCCGTCAATAGCACCGACCGCACCGGGCATACCTGCAATTGTTGTGTATTAGTAGAAAGAAATTAATGAAACAAGGGACAGAGGATACGGGTACTCAACTCTTTACTGTTCGTCATGCTTAACTGCCACAGCATCAACTCCCGGGCTTACTCTTCTTCTCTCAACATTGTATGTATACTCTGGTTACACTGCGCACCCTATTGGCAGGAGTATATTAGAACACAACATTTCCCCCCTTCTTAAAAAGAGTTACTTCTCCCCTTGAACAGCATGCATAACATTAGCATTTTAAACAGACACTTACGTAGTAACCATGAAACCATCTGTAATGATAATAACTTCCACAGTTTAAGTGACATAGTCCTCAATCCAAACAGGCTGCTTTCTGATTCGCTGGTTCCTGCTCTGAGCACCATGCACTGTAGCTGGCTCAGCAGGCCTCACTTCTTCTGATGGAGGAGTGAATGTTTCTGGAAGCACCGACAGGTGTGACACATCCCAGGTTTTTCCATTATCAAGTGTGTAACTGTGAGGTCCTTTCTGCTTGGTCACTTTCAGAGGCTCACTGAACTTTGGCTTTCCCTTTTTGACATGCAGCGGGTTTCTCACACGCACCAGGCTTCCCGGATGTATTTTGGGAATCTTGGCATTTCTTTTTTCATCAGAATATGTTTTCATGTGCCACTGTTTCTTTTCCACTCTGTCTCTCAGTTCCTGATCCTGAGTATCCGTAAGCTGTGGCAGGATTGAGAGTTTGGTTCGCATTTTTCTTCCATACATGAGCTGGAACAGAGATGTCCCTGTAGTGGCGTGAGGTGTAGCTCTGTAGACCTGAAGAAACTCAGCAACGTGAGCTTTCCACGGAGCGTTCTCTCTCTGTGCCGTGAGAATGCTTTCCTTCAGCACTCTATTTAACCTCTCCACCGCTCCATTTCCTTCTGGATGGTAGATTGTAGTTCTGATGTGTTGGATGTCTCTTTCTTCTAGGAAAAAGGCGAGTTCTGAGGATGTGAATTGTGGACTGTTATCTGTCACCACAGACACAGGGTTCCCTTTTTGGCTGAACACTGATCTCATGAAGGTGATCACTGTTGCAGTAGTGCATCTTGGGGCAAAACACACTTCTGGCCATTTTGAATAGTAGTCAGTCATAGTAATAGCAAACTTACAGTCCACCGGACCAGTCTCAAATGGGCCCACGATGTTGAGGGCAAGCTTTTGCCATGGCCCCTGAGGCAGAGGGACTGGTGTCATAGGTGCAGGGTTAGTTTTAGCTGTTTTATCATTCATCTGGCAGGACACACAGGCAGCGATAACCGATTGTACCAGTGCATCCATTTTAGGCCACCAATACAAGTCTCTGAGTCTCTGTTTTGTGCGTACAATGCCTTGGTGGCTCTCGTGTGCTAAGGATACCATGTGTGAGTGTAGCTTTACTGGAACAACTAACCTGTGACTCCCTCTCAGAATGAGTTGTTCATGTGCAGAAAGTTCATTTCTCACCTGGTAGTACGGCAACATGTTAGCAGGCAGGTCTTTGGATGAAGCTGGCCACCCGTCTGTCATGTAGTTGCGTAGCTGACGTAACTCTGGACAGGAAGTGCAGGCATCTGTGAAGTCAGACGAGGGAACAGCAGTCAGCAGGGCAGAGACAGCAGCAACCATCTCTGGTTCCGTGTCTGAGGTGCAGTCCTGTCCGTGTGGCAGTGGCAGGCGGGAAAGGCAATCTGCTGCATGGTTCTGAGCACCGGGTCTGTAGACAATATCATAGTTGAAGCAGAGTAGCCTGGCCGACCAGCGCGCTACTCTCATACCAGCTCTCCCCATGCCTTTTGTAGCCAAGAGTGTGGTCAAAGCTTGGTGATCAGTCCTTAAGGTGAACTTTGTTCCCCACAAGTAGGTTCTCCAACGCTCTGCAGCCCACACACAGGCCAAAGCTTCTTTTTCTACCACAGAGTACTTTCTCTCTGCAGCACTAAGAGAGCGCGAAGCAAATGCCACTGTTCTTTCAGTGTTGTCACGATGTATCTGTGTCAGCACCCCACCTATGCCATAGTCTGAGGCATCTGTAGACACTATGGTGGGCCGTGACGGGTCAAAAAGAGCGAGTGATGAACTGTCTGTGATGAGTAGTTTAACCTGCTGAAAACTACTCTGTGCCTCATCAGTCCATGTGAATGTAGCTCTGCGTAGCACATCTCTCATTGGTTCCACCACAGTTGCATAGTTCTGTATGAACTTGGAGTACCACGATGTTAGGCCAAGAAAAGACCTGAGAGTCACTGGATCACTGGGTGATGGAGCATCCCGAATAGCTGCAATGTGGTCATCATTTGGCAGCAGACCTTCCTTGCTTATGCTGTGTCCTAGATACGTTAGTTTGTCCTGGTAGAATTTGCATTTATCTGTGTTGAGACTTAGTCCAGCTTCCTGCAGTCGGTACAGTACTGCTTTCAGGCGGGTTTCATGCTCAGCACGGCATGAGGAGTAAATGATGATATCATCCAGATATGCCTGCACTCCAGGTAAATCTTTCAGCACCATGGACATCATCTTCTGAAATGCTGAGGGTGCTGATGCTAGCCCATAGCAAACTCGCTTGTACCTGAAAAGTCCCTCGTGAGTAATGAAAGCAGTCAGATCTCTGCTGTCCTCATGCAGTGGAAGCTGGTAGTATGCATTAGCCAGGTCGAGGGTTGAGAATATGGTAGCTCCTCTGAGTTCTGAGAAGAGCTCCTCCATGTGTGGAATGGGGTAGCAATCCATTATGACGGCCTTGTTAGGCTCCCTGAGGTCTGTACACATCCTTATTTTAGATGAGTTCTTTCGTTGAGTCACAACGATCGGTGATACCCAGGGAGAGGCATCTATTTTTTCAATGATGTCAGCATCAAGAAGGCGCTTTAACTCTGCAGAAACAGCATCTCTGACTGAGAATGGAAGCCTTCTCAATTTCTGCTGCACAGGCTTCACCTCATCTTTCACTCTTACTTTGTGTACTACGTTCCTAACACAGCCCATAGGTAAAACTGTATTAACAGGTGCAGATGCAGTAGGTGTCGGTGTAGTAGGAGTTGCAGGTGGGGTTGTTATCTCTCTGACTGTGTGCTCTGACTTCAGTACCACTCTGTTTCTCATGATAACCATTTCCAGTGCCTCAAACAGGTCCAGGCCCAGCAGTATTGAACCTGACTTCACAATGAAAAGGGTAGCTGAGGCAGTATTTCCGTCATGGAATGCACGTAAATGCAGTTTCCCTAGTACTGGGATTCTCTGTCTTGAGTATGTGACTAGAGGAACCTTTGTAGGTTTCAGTGGTATGTGACTGAAATAGGTCTCGTACTAGGGCTGCAACGATTAGTCGACATAATCGACGACGTCGATCATAAAAATTTGTCGACGCGGAATTTTAGTGTCGACGCGTCGTATAAAAACAATCAGAGAGCCGGTAACGTTAATTCAAAACTGCGCAAATGTTCATTTGTAACTGCAATGCACTACAGGAAGTGCTGGGGGCAGTATACTCTCCATTGTCTGCCATGACTGCATTCTGTACTAACAACAAAGAAGAAAGAATACGAACGATGGCGGAAAGGAGAGAGAATGAGGGTGATGAAGAGCTCAAAAAAGCGAGACCGAGAGTTTCGAAAGTGTGGGAGTATTTCACAGACGACAAGCCAAAGAAGTCAGTGAAATGCAGAATTTGTAAAGGGGAATTGGCATTCCACGGCAGCACTACAGTGATGCACGAGCATTTAAAACGCAAGCACCCTGGAACCGTGAGGACTGCTACTTTGGATCATGGGTAAGTTTGAGCAAGTTAGCCATAGTCATGTTTACGTTAGCTTACATGTTGGAAAACAGAACGTCTCATGGTTAATGCTTGCTAAGCAAACGCTATTTCAGTTATGTTGAGGCTGCGTGTCCACCAACGAGCTGCTAAACAGCGCCAAGCTTACAGCGTAGTAGAGCACACTAGAGCTTTATGGACGCTGTAATTAATTCCAAACTTAAAATAATAATTAACAAGGGTCTGCGAAATGACAAGAATAAAATGCGATTGAATTGATCCTGGGACTGGACAACAGGGTGACATTCACAGGTGTGCAGACTTGAGGTAAAACATGCACTGGAGCCCGGAAAAGGAGCCGTGCCCACAGGAAGCAGAGATGGAGGGTGTGACAGAAATAATCGTTAGATTAGTCGACTAATCGAAAAAATAATCGACCAATTAGTCGACTACCAAAATAATCGTTAGTTGCAGCCCTATCTCGTACACATGAGCCGGCAGCAGTGACACTGAAGAACCAGTATCTACTATCATGTGACTGGTTAGCAGGAGAAAGTCCCAAATCTACAGTGCACATTATTTTCTTCTCTTTTGGGGCAGAATTATTCAGCAATAAAACAGTCAGTTCTGGAATAACGACCTCCCTCACTTCACGTTTTTGTTCTGAACGACACACTTTGGCAAAATGCCCAGTTTTTCCACAGGATTTGCATATTTTGTTTGTAGCAGGGCATTGTGTGGAATTGGCCATATGTTTATCTGAATCACATCTGTAACATCTTCGTGCTTGCTCAGACTTTCTCTCACCTTGCCTTTGTTTACTTGCAGCGGGACGTTTTTGTTCCCATTTTGGCGCGCTGATCTCTCTCACAGGCACTTCACTGTTGGAGAACTCGGCCACGTTGCGCGCCGCCATTTCCACCTGATTTGCAATCTGAATGGCTTTATCCAGTGTCAGTTTGTCTTCTAGCAGCAAGCGTTCACGTATGCGTCCATTGTAGGCTTTTTCCACGATCTGATCACGCAGCATATCCTGTTCTGCATTTCCAAATTCACAAAAAACGAGCATTTCACGTAGCGCAGAGACATACTGTGCAATTGTTTCATCATGTCTCTGGGCTCGTTGGCGGAACCTGTGTCTCTCCGCAATTACGTTTACCTTCGGCACGAAATGCGCCCGTAGTGCAGCCACGGCATGGTTGTATGTAGTTCCCGTTTCAGTCAATGTGTAGAATATCCTCTGTGCTTCGGTTCCGACGCAGTGTAGCAGCGTTGCACGTATACGGGTATCCGGCCACTTGGCTCCTTCCACGTCGATCACTAGCAGATAGTTTTCGAACATTTTTAGCCATGTTCCAAATGGCATAGTAGGTTCTCCCGGACACTGAAGAAAGGTGGGAGGTAAAGGAGTAGAAGCCACGGCCATCCTCGTCGCCAATTTGTTGTGTATTAGTAGAAAGAAATTAATGAAACAAGGGACAGAGGATACGGGTACTCAACTCTTTACTGTTCGTCATGCTTAACTGCCACAGCATCAACTCCCGGTGTTACAGTATAAGTTGAGTCATGACAACTGGCGACATTCTATTATTTTCGTCATAGGAATCCGGGGCGTGTACATTGAGGACCCATTGTTGACTTACCAGGAAAGAAACATCGTTTGTCGTTTACGTTCATCTTTTGCTATATCTGCCTTCCTAAGATCACTTTGCTGCACATTCAGTACTCGTATGTGAGGTTGTGGGTGAGAGTCCGATATCGTGACGCTTACAGGGAGGTATCGAACATTACAAAGTAGGTGACTGTGTGGATGCCTGTTCAAAACATTGCAAACTTCAATAAATCATTTAAATTATATATTTGTGTCCGACTTTCATTTGTTCATCGTTCTTAATGTGATGTATAGTAGCTTTGATAGCTGTCCATACCTTCAGACAGCCTAAAAGTAAAACACAAGTTGTTTATTCACAGCCCGAACGCTCATCGAGATGACTGGATCAGTCATGAAACTTGTGATCAGCTCCGATTAAATTGTGATATCAATTCTGTAGCTAACCTCCAGGGAGCACGTTTATTTTATGAAATACCTGTATCCCTCTCATCACAACAAGACTCTACACTGTGCAGGAAAAACAATTACATACATGAAAATAACCTTGATGCATGGGAATTTAACACACAAACTATCTTCCGTGGCTATACTGATATGTCACAGTAACGGTAAACCACAGAAAAGTAAGTCCAGCGGGGCACAAGTTGAATACATATAATACGGTAGTTCTATTATGCCTTTAAGCCTATACGTTTAACGTTTATTTCATAAAATAAACGTGCTCCCTGGAGGTTAGCTACAGAATTGATATCACAATTTAATCGGAGCTGATCACAAGTTGTCATGACTGATCCAGTCATCTCGATGAGCGTTCGGGCTGTGAATAAACAACTTGTGTTTTACTTTTAGGCTGTCTGAAGGTATGGACAGCTATCAAAGCTACTATACATCACATTAAGAACGATGAACAAATGAAAGTCGGACACAAATATATAATTTAAATGATTTATTGAAGTTTGCAATGTTTTGAACAGGCATCCACACAGTCACCTACTTTGTAATGTTCGATACCTCCCTGTAAGCGTCACGATATCGGACTCTCACCCACAACCTCACATACGAGTACTGAATGTGCAGCAAAGTGATCTTAGGAAGGCAGATATAGCAAAAGATGAACGTAAACGACAAACGATGTTTCTTTCCTGGTAAGTCAACAATGGGTCCTCAATGTACACGCCCCGGATTCCTATGACGAAAATAATAGAATGTCGCCAGTTGTCATGACTCAACTTATAGACAAGTTTACGCGCCAAAACACGGGTAGCTCCATGACACTACACAAATGCACTTCATTTCCGCCGGAAGTCTTTTGCACAGCGTCTGTCGGTGTAAACCGATGTAAACAGTCAGACGGGCACTGGTGTAAACACAGCGATTTCGATGCTAACAGTGATGCTAGCTTGGGAACACGATTCTACTTCTTTGACTGGAGATGGCGTTACTCTCCCCCACCCGAATTCAGTGCAAAACTGGGAGGATAACATGACGACGTGGCCCAGCATAAAACCAAAAATAAACTGCCTTATTTAGGTCATGCCCACAGGAGCCAACAGTTGTCTGTTGTTTACATAATGCACAATTTACATGATCTCTTTATGCTGTGCAATATATCATATGTGCCTGTACTGTTTGAGTGAAAATAAAGTTTGATGTAATTTAATTTCATTATTGCACTGTTATTGCATTATTGCATTTCATATGTTCCTTAGAGTGCTACAATTTCTTTTAACACAGTTCATCATTCATATTAAGCTCATACTGTACATAAATAACACTGAATGAATTAATTGTTGAGAGGAAACTAAAGAAATGGCTTCAACAAGAAATATCACATGTTTAATCCTAACAGGTATTACAAATTAAAATATAAAAGCAGCCCACACAATTACATCACTATGAAAATATTCATATATAATATTAAAAAATACAATGCATGCAGTATTTGTTGTGTTTATCTGTATTTAATGAACAACATGGCTGGGTGCTGGGTGCTCGTTTGTGGTCGTAGCACTCTCTATCTAACCACTCGTTCAGGTGCTTTCTCGAGTGATTGCAACCAACTACCGCACACGTAGTTCCCGAACCACTTTTCTTCATGTTGTAATTGTTATAGCCTCTTTGTCTCTGCGATATCAGTGCTTTGTCGGCACAACGGAGCTAGCTAGCAAAACAAACCCAGTCCGCCAAAACGGAAGTGCATTGCATCGAAGGGAGGAGTTCAGGATGTAGAGCGGAAACGGCTCAATAACTTGTGTATACTGTAACACCGGGCTTACTCTTCTTCTCTCAACATTGTATGTATACTCTGGTTACACTGCGCCCCCTATTGGCAGGAGTATATTAGAACACAACAGCCATGAAGTTGGCTTTGATCCTGTGTAGTTGTTGATTGTCCAAAGGAAACCGGATAAACTGTTGGATGATATGTGGTCTAGAGAGCGCGTTGATGGTTTGGTTTATGGCACGGCTGACTGATGGTTGCGATATTCCTAAATCGTCGGCATTGCAAAGTTGCATTTTCCCTGTTGCTAAATATCGTAGTGTTGCCAAACATTTTATTTCCGGACTAATTGGGTTATTCCTGTTAGTCGGGGATGTTATTGCATCCTGCACTAATTCCACAACAAGTTTGATACCCTCACGATTTAGCCTATATCTCTTGATCAATTCACAGTCTTCCATTGTCTCCAAAACATTTCGTCTCGCAGCCATTTTCAGATTCTTTGTGAATAGGTCTTACTGAGTTAGGAGTCCTCTCGAGGACTTTTAAGCTCTCCTAAACTTAGGTGCTACTTTTAGGCCTAACATACTTTGTGAATTGCTCTTAGTGAATACAATTAGGAGTCCTAAATTTAAGACTGACACGCCCATTATGTTTAGGAGTTTCTCCTAAATTCGCCAGTTAGGAGCTACTTTTAGCCCTAAGATCCTTTGTGAATACGGCCCCTGATCTCTACAGAGCTCGTTAGCTCAACTATAAACACCTGTGTAATGGAACACAATGATGTCATCACTCCAACTGACATGCTCAGAGCAGCAGACTTCAGATAACAGTGTGTAAACAGTCCAGCCGTGAAGACATCTACGGGACAGTTTTGACATTTCTTCAAATGCCGTTGCCATGGCAACACAATGCTCTTCTTCAAACACGGTTTTCTCATAACTTCAGTGAAAATACTCCAAACAGCCTAGAACTTCACAGGTTTGGTAACGATGCAGCCATCAACGCATCTAAGCGTAGTATGAGGTGTCATCAAATGCTGTTGCCATGGCGACGGACCACTCGCCATGAAACACGATGTGGCTGTAAATCCCATCGACACGGTCCAATCGTCCCCCAATCTTCACTTGTATATCACCGGTCCATGCCTCAACAGCTCTACGCCAATTCTGAGATCTCACCATATGTCGTTTCCATGGAAACGCATCCCTCGCCATAAAACATGATGTCGCTATAACTCCTATGAAAATGTTCAAAAAGTGCTCAAACTTCACATGTGTGCTAACAGTCCAGCCGTGAAGACATCTACGGGACAGTTTTGAGATTTCTTCAAATGCCGTTGCCATGGCAACACAATGCTCGCCTTGAAAAACACGGCTTTCTCATAACTTCAGTGAAACTGCTCCAAACGCCCCAAAACTTCACAGGTTTGGTAACGATGCAGCCATCAACGCATCTAAGTGAAGAAACACACTCCTCAATGTCAGTTTCGGTGATTTATTGACAAGGATGACGACACCCTAAAACAGAATAATGCAGCAAGATAAGCTGACAAAGTATTACATCCATGCAATTCAATCAACACAAATATATACCACGAAACAGAGTATAGTAGTATAATAGTATAATATATATATAGTATAATATATGGTATAATATAATAGTGGAAACAGTCTTACATGAATGAGTGGACGAACGTCTCAACTCGAGGCGGAGTGCATGAACAATGTTTGAACTAAAATGGCCGCTCGGCACTTCCGGGTCAGAGCACGGCATAACCGGGCAGCGACAGCAGTGACACTGCCCTCTAGTGGCCGGCGATAAACTCTTCATCCCCCCCAGACCGGAAAGCTATGGGCCGGAATAGGTTAACGGTCTACATCCCGTATCCAGCTGCCAGACTCGGGCTCGTAACGTGCAGGCGGCCTCCTCAAGCGGCCCGGCCGAGTCGGCTGGGGCAGCGTCGGCGGCGACTGCGGCACCGGGAGCGGTGCACCCAGGAAGGCACCCGTAGGAACAGCGAGGTCAGAGGACGCCCCATCAGCAGGCGTCGGTGGGGAAGCGCCAATAGCCGAGTCGCGGGGCCCGACAGCCGGCCGCTGAGCAATCCCCTGGGGCGTCGCCCAGCCCGGGTGGATAGGTGGGGGCTGATGACCCAGGGCAGCGGGCGGCGGCGACGGCGCAGCCGACCGCTCGCGGGCGCAGGGTGTGGCCGGCGTGTAGGCACGGAGGAACCGCCGGTTGCGCAGTGTCAGACGTCCCGAACCGTCAACCCTGACCCGATACTGGTCGTGGCCCGGCGACTCCACCACGATCCCCGACCTGTCCCATTTGTGGGGGCTCGGGCCTTGCTGGTTCTGGAGGAATACCCTTTCGCCGAGTGCCAATGGGCGGAGCGGTCTCGAGTGAGTCCCCAGAGACTCGGTGGTACGGGACATACGGGTCCGAAGGGCGTCCTCCTTCGCCGCCCATGCCTCGCGCCATAGCAGGCGGATATGCGGGTTCGAGAACTTCTCGAGGCGGTTCACGAAGGAGAGCGAGCCACGAAGTGGGCGGCCGAAGATGATCTGTGCTGGCGAGAGGTCGCAGTCGGGGTCAGGCGTGTTACGCAACTGCAGCATAGCGCGCAGGAAGCGGTCCTGATCAAGGCTGCCCGACGGGCCGGTGTTGGACATCAAGAGGCGCTTAGCAGTCTTAACCGCAACCTCCGCCCTCCCATTCGACTGCGGAAAGCTAACGGAAGACACACGGTGTTCGACGTGCCATAAGCGGAGGAAGTCCTCGGTGTGGCTCGCCTTGAATTCCGGACCACCGTCGCTCGAGAGCTCCTCCGGTACGCCGAAGGTGGCGAAGAACGACCGGAGGTGTTGGACCAGGCCAGCTGAGCCCGCCAGGGCAGTACCCGCCGTAGAGCTCAGGACCTCTACCCAGCCCGAGAGCCGATCCCCGACAACTAGGTAGTGACGGCCCCCATAGTCGAAGAAGTCAGCAAACACCGCCTCGAATGGCGTGGACGGGGGTGGGGACGGCCGGGGGGGTGTAGCCGCCTGTGACGGAGCATTGCGGTTGCAGTCTGCACACCCGTCCCTGGTGGCCTGAATGTCCCCGGACATCCCGGGCCAGTAAACTATGGCTCGGGCATGCTGCCCCATGGCTGAGGTCCCCTGGTGAGCGGCATGGAGATGCCGAAGGACCCTCCCACGGAGGGATGGGGGAACCACGACGCGGTCCCGATAGAGCAGGACGCCGTCCTGGGCGTAGACGGACTCACAGACCGATGACAGACTCGCCAGGGCAGGGTCGTTAACGTCAATCCCACCCTCTTGCTCGATGAGTTGGAGGAGGTGGCCGAGGCATCCATCAGCCGCTGTTTCCCGTGCGAGGAGGGGCCAAGAGACGGCTCCGAGCTCCCTTGCGTCGTCGCGGATGGAGGCCATGAGTGCTGACTCCATGGCGTCAGGCCCGCTCGGCAGCCCCAATGAGAGGCCGTTCGCTGAACCCGAGGGGGAAGGATGCCTCGACGTGGCATCAGCGGCATAGTTGCTCTTGCCAGGCAGATGCACAATGTCGAAGCGCCATGGGAGGGTGCGCTGCTTCAGTCTAAACAGACGCGAGTTTGTGATCTCATCCAGCGTACGGTCGCCAAAGATTTTCACCAACGGCTTATGGTCGGTGACCACGACGAGGTTGTCGGACCCCTGCGTGAAGTACCGCGTCTGTTCCAGGCCCCATGCCACAGCTAGGGCCTCTCCCTCGACGGCTGCATAGCGCTGCTCCGCAGGGGACAGGAAACGCGAGCCCGCGAGGGTGACCCTCCACCCTCCTGGACAGCAGTCCGGTATGCCCGAGGCACAGTGACAATGTTGCTGGAGCAGGAAGTAGCCAATGCCACGCATGGACCAGTCAGGGCGGAGGCAGGTACGCTTCTGCATGTCCTAGATCTCCACGCCCTCGCGGATGGCCTCCATTATGGCTTGCTTGGACGTCTGGAAGGCCTCCTCCAGAACGGGGGACCATAGGAACGCACAGCGTGGGCTGAGGAACGGCTTAAATGGAGCCATCGTGTCACGCAACTGGGCGTAGTTAGCCACCTGGTTGACAAGGCCGAACCAACTCCTGATGTCCGTCGTGGAGCCTGGGGTGGGGAAGTCCCGGATGGCGTCCAAGTATTTTGGGAGCGGTTCGATGGTAGATTCCGACACCCTGAAGCCAGCGAAGTCGACGCACCTCTCCGCGAACTGAAGCTTGTCCGGATTCAGCACGATCCCCGATCGGCCGACACGCGTCAGGAAGTCGATGGTCCTCCACCAGTGTTGCTCCAGGTCGGTGTCATAGTGGATGGTGTCATCCACACAACGTTCCTTGCGTTCATAGTCCGAGAGGACGGCGTCAAACCGACGGTTGTAGCCATCCCCTGACGACAGGAAACCCTGTGGTGCCCTGGTGTAGCGCCAACGGCCGAAGGGCGTGATGAAGGTAGTGAGGTGGCGATCCGACTCACGCAGGGGAACACTGTGGTAGCCGTTCCAGGCGTCCGTGACGGTCTTCCAGGTGCCCTTCGGGACGCGGCGTGCGAGGTGGAACGGGGACTCAGTGGCGAAGGTCTCACGTTGGCAGAACTTGTTGAGGGGGGAGAGGTCCACGGTCCTGCGGGGGGAACCGTCGTGCTTCCGAGTGACTACCATACGATGGCACCACGTCACCGGCTCGCCGTACGGCACGCGTTCAATGACCCCAAGGGCTTCGTCCCGCAGGAGGTCATCGTGAACCCTCCGCTGCCAGTGTAGAGGCACCGTAGCCGCGGTGTGGCATGCCTTAGGCGTAGCTGCGGGGTCCACGTGCATCTCGATAGGCGGCCCCTCCATGCATGGTAGTGCCCGATGGGGGCAAGTATTGAATGTCGACGAGGCATATCTCCCGAGTAGCCAACCTTTCATCCGGTTATTGTTCTCTGGCGTACAAGGGAACGGCAGTGCTGCGGGGCGCGCCGGGGGGACCGTGCGCTGAGGACATGAGCATTGGGCGTCCCCGGGGTCACTTGGCCCCACGCAGCCGCCGTTGGTTGACCTCGTCGCATTGATGGACAGGGGCTGGACTGGCGTGTCAGCCGTGTCAGGGCTACGCCTGTCCTTGGGCCCCCTTGCAACGTCGTCCGACGGGAAGTTAATGGGCAAGAGGCCGAGGTTGAGCAACGACTCGTAGGAGAGGTACATGGCCCGGACTGAGCTGCTCACATATACCATGGAACGGCAGGATGTAGTACGGCCCCCGCTGCAGGTCGTCGAGAGCCTAGCGAAGAACGCTCCCTCGATGGCTATAGGGGAGCGGTTGGCGGCCAACAGGCTGAGGCTGACGGGTCGCAGGTCGTCCCGCGCGAAACCGCAGGCCAGGAACTCCTCCAGAGACCAAAGGTCCGACTGCGCGCCAGTGTCTGCGACGGCGGATATTCGAGCTCCGTCGGCCGAGCCCCGGTTGCTGGTGCCATCCCTCGGCCCGACTGGCATGTCCATCGAGATGGTGATTAACGCCCGGGGGTGGTCTTTCAGCCTGGCTCGCCTCCATTCGCCCTTGGAGAAGATGTGGTGCTCGAGTATGATAGGTGAAGGCCTGTCGACACAGCCGTGCGACGTAGGGGCGCGGCGTCGGCGAAGGCTCCCGCGACGTCGGCCAGGGCGGGCTCCAGCTTGCACCGACGAGACCTGGGATACCAGCTCCGACCCCATGGCGGCCTGTTGACTGTCGGATGACGGCTGTTGACGCCTCTGTTGTCGGCGGGCCCTGTAGCAGCCGATGCACACCTGGTGAGGCTTAGGATTCCACCCGCGAGGCCCCTCCGTGAAGACGTTAAAGACGTTCTTACATTCCGGACACGAGGCACGTTTAGCCCCGTCCGCGGGGCTCGGGGCGGGGCTCGCCTGTGGAGTCGTCTTCAAGCGCCGGAATGACGACATGGCTGATAGGGAGGATGACGGGAGAGCGTTACGGGCCATCTCTTTGTTCTCGACGAGTGCAATCACGTCATTAACTGGCTTGACCAGGACGTCAGTTGTCCCTAGCGTCTCGCGGCGTATGTCCGAGTCATAGATGCCATTGAGCAGCACATCGCGGATAATGTGGTCGGTATAGTCCACGTCCTTACCACACTCGCATACCGCATTATATGCGCATGTCTCTGCTTTACCCCGCACTCTGGCAGCGAATGCGCGGAATGTCTCGTCGCGTTCCTGGCGTAACTGAAGTAGTTCGGTGCGCAGGACGCATGTAGCAACTGGGATGACAGCTAGGGAACGCATGACGGTGATCAGGTCTGGCAAGGGTCCGGAAGCGGCTTCGGGGACGGCTTTCAACAGGCTGTCTCCAAGTACAGGCCCAGCGCACTGAAACAGCTGGAAGGGGGCCTGTGCGTCCCCTATGCCTGAGCCGGCGCGGAATACATTCCAACGGCGGATGAACACGTTCCATTCCTCTATTGACACGCCCACATCAACTTTGGGCCGATCGAGTCTCGGGCCGTGAGGGGCTGGGGCCTGGGCTGGCGCGGCCATGACAGGCGCTGCGTGCTGGTGGCTACATCCATGAATCGTCAATATAGCAATGACGAGTGCTTCAGACAAGTCATCGGATTTGAACTCGCAGCCGGGGACAGGGCATCCAACAACGACCATGGTGTCGTCATGAAGAAACACACTCCTCAATGTCAGTTTCGGTGATTTATTGACAAGGATGACGACACCCTAAAACAGAATAATGCAGCAAGATAAGCTGACAAAGTATTACATCCATGCAATTCAATCAACACAAATATATACCACGAAACAGAGTATAGTAGTATAATAGTATAATATATATATAGTATAATATATGGTATAATATAATAGTGGAAACAGTCTTACATGAATGAGTGGACGAACGTCTCAACTCGAGGCGGAGTGCATGAACAATGTTTGAACTAAAATGGCCGCTCGGCACTTCCGGGTCAGAGCACGGCATAACCGGGCGGCGACAGCAGTGACACTGCCCTCTAGTGGCCGGCGATAAACTCTTCACTAAGCGTATTAGGGGGTGTCATCAAATGCCGTTGCCATGGCGACAGACAACTCGCCATGAAACAGGATGTCGCTGTAAGTCAAATCGGCACGGTCCAATCGTCCCCCAATCTTCACTTGTATATCACCGGTCCATGCCTCAACAGCTCTACGCCAAATCTGAGATCTCACCATAAGCCGTTTCCATGGAAATGCATCCCTCGCCATAAAACATGATGTCTCTATAACTCCTATGAAAATGTTCAAAAAGTGCTCAAACTTCACATGTGTACTAACAGTCCAGCCGTGAAGACATCTACGGGACAGTTTTGAGATTTCTTCAAATGCCGTTGCCATGGCAACACAATGCTCGCCTTGAAACACGGTTTTCAAAAAACTTCAGTGAAAATACTCCAAACAGCCCAAAACTTCACAGGTTTGGTAACGATGCAGCCATCAAAGCATCTAAGCGTATTATGGGGTGTCGTCAAATGCCGTTACCATGGCGACAGATCATTCGCCATCAAGTTAGTTCAGAAGTTTGCAGTTCAAATATTCTGCTGCTTTTCCAAGCCTTTTTACTTTCTTTTCTTCTCTCATCACACATTCAAGCCCCCAGTGTTCATGTATCATTTCAATCTAAATTATTCACTTTCTTCTTACACATTACATTTCAGCATAGCAGTTTAGCATCAGCTTTTCAGCATAAAGCATTCCCACTAGCAATTTCTTCAGGAATTGCATTCTCTAGTTTCAGTTAATATTCAAAGTGTTTTGTACGGGCTCCAGTCAGAATCCAATCATCTAGCTTTTTTAGATTGCTGTAAAGCAGTAATAGTTTGCTTACTTGTTACTATTTGCTCTATAGCATTATTCTACTTTTAGTCAATCCCAAAGGAGATTTTATTTTTAAGGATGTGGTAAGGACAATTCACTATTTGCTGATGGTTTTAATTTGGCGGTATACAGTGTTTTTACACAAGAATATAATGGTTAAAGTAGAGACACTACATACTGATATACACCTGAACATCAGTAGGAGCGGACTCTTTAAAGTAGAGACACTACATACTGATATACACCTGAACATCAGCAGGAGAGGACACTTTAAATGTAATGTAATTGATACATTATTTTACAGTTAGCTGTAGCGAAGAAAAACATTTATGTTACTGTATTCAGTAATCTAAACCTTGGTTATTCTATATTGGCTTGGTTTATGTTTATTTTTATTCTCTTTGCTTTTTAATGACTTTTTAAATGCCATTTTATAATGTGTTACCGCCACTATTTCTTAATGCTCTTAATGTCTTTCATTTTTGTAGAGCTCTCTGAATTGCTTTGAACTTTATTTATATAGCTCCTCTCACTCAACACAAGGCAATTCAAAGTGCCTTCAGTTCCCAGAGTAGGCCAGCAGAGGGCGCAAAATACCAATAAACTAAATAATTAATATAAGGTGTTTTAACTACACCTACGGAAGACACATGCATATACTGGCCGCCAGCCTGTTTTAAAATTCCCGCGAATATGAAACTTCGAGTATAGGCTAGGCCAGCGCCATATAGAGAGAATCTATCAAATGATGATGAGAAGCTAAACTATCTATTAATTATGTCAATTACAGGGAGTGTGATTGTTGAAATAAGGTGTTAGCGGTCTTGCTGTTGTTCAAAGAAGAATGACAACACTGTAGATCACCAACACTATGGTTTATTTTTTAGTCACAGGCAAATCAACGTTGTCGCAATAAAAGTCCCAAGATAGTTCCTGGTGCAATAAAATGTTCCCTTGCAGTGTTTTACTATTATGTCTGATGTTTCTCTATTAATATTGCTGCTGCATTAATGTGTATGTTGCGTCATGTTACTTCTGTAGATGTGTTTCCGAGCCGCTCCGATTACAACGAGAGTTACAACGAGAACGTGACGTCATATTTACACTAGACGGATCCTTTCTAGCCATAACCAATCTATCTATCTATATGGCGCTGGGCTAGGCTATGTGCAATTTGACACGACCCCGGAAGTGTTTTTTCGGGGTGGGCTTATGCTAGCCTTGCAGCATTGAAGCATTGATGCTATGACGATGGACGCTCATGTCGAAGTTACCACACAGGGAGCTGATTTATAAACTGCCGTAGCCATTTGCCCACGTGTATGGGCAACGAATACACAAAGCCGTTAATTGTTTTCCCTATTTAATCATTTTTTAACCATTTTGGAAATCACAAGGCATTGAATTTACCGTGGGAACAATATGAAAATACAGTTTTAAAAGCAACATTTTCCAAGGTGAGTCTCTGTCATGTTAGCCTTTACACATGGCTATGTTAAAATACGGCTTGTTTGTTTTATATTAGCAACGCTGTGTTTTATATTTACAGTTTTAATGGCGTCACAAAACTGGTTACTGAATGTCGACAACACGGCTGTTATTCCATCTGTCTCTAGTAACGTTACTACTACTGTGTCAGACTGACTGAGTACAAACTACTGAACCAAAAATATAACCTCAACAGTCATTTTTAAATGAATGAATGTCATTACTGGACTAAGTTATGATCGCCTCCTGTTGGTTTATCTTCGCTGCTTTATTTGTTCTACGCATAACGGACCAGGTGTATTATTAAGCTAGCCATGCCATATAAACATTAGGAATATCCTTTTTTATATCAGAAACAGGTTTATTATGAAGTAGGTTTACACATACGTGGAATTTGCCTTGGTGTATATGGTGCTTACATAAACACAGTTAAAGAAGATACATTGTAATAAAAACGACAAAAAAAGAAAAGAAACTATTGTAAAACATATGTTGCACTTTTTACTCCAACTCATTTATTTGACAAATGTAGTTACTTTGCAGATTTACGTTCTTATAGAATACATGAATCAATACACATAAGCCACCCAGTAGTGAATAAAACAATTAAAATACCCCACCTTTACTAAGTGCAACATGATTCAAGTGATTAACACATAAATGCACCATTCATTTTAATCAAATAATAAGAACATATCTGGGGTTTAACATGGCCATTCTGCATTTTGATTACTTTTAAGTACAATTTTGAATTTAACACTGTAATATTCCTACTTTTAATAGAGTAAATCATCTGAGTACTTCCTCTATCTCTGGTTGTGTATTTGCTGCTTATTACGTTTCCTGTTACAGTGCAGGCATACTACTATTGAGTGAGACAATGAATTAACTTCATTTAACACCACGACTATACATATCACTCAGCAGGGAATATATATTTAGCACTTTATTAGTAAGGCCTCATTAGTTCTGCTCCGCTGCCTTAAACATTGTTGCTTTCTAGATTTGAGGATAATGATTTACTGGCCTGCAGGCTTTGAAAACCATATCCTTAGATTAGATAGATTTTGCACTTTATTTGTGAAGACTTGCAAAAGCCTCATGGCCCATGCCATCTCATGAACACATCGTCTTTGTGACTCAGCCTGGTTTATTGTAAGGAGTTTTAATCTCCTGTGACTCAGTATTAATCAGTATCCTTCTAGAATTTGATTGACACTTTTTTAATGTGTTCAAGAGAGAAAACTGCAGTCAAGAGATTTTGAAAAGGTCTCATGGATTTGCTATATAGATTTTGATGAATGTCGACTTTTTGTGTCATACTTAAAGGAAAAAAAACGGATTTAGATTGACCAGATTTACCAAATGGGGGAGCGAGTTCAGCTTGAACCTGCCTGACAGCTCACAATCAGCTTCTTGTGGGTGTGTTTGTGTGTAAACATAGAAAATAATAGTGTGTATAAATGATTCCAGCGGCCTGCGTGTTGTTGTCCTCCATTTTAACAATGTTGTTTACCATAGATGAATACACCATGTAAGAGAAAATGCTACTACTGAAAGGAAGGAAGGAAGTGTGCGTGTGCGCGCGTGTTACTCAATTACTATAAGTGAGAGCTTCTTGGAAAATGTCAATTAGAGTGGCTTGAGTAAGATAAAGTGTACAGTAAGTAGTTGGCTGTCTGGAAATGAATCAGGGTTATCCCTAAATAAATGGGTCCAACAGCATTTGGCTGCTGTTCATCCTACACATTCTCATTTAAATGTCTTCGTGGGCACCATCAAAATGAACAACAAGTGTCGGCAAAGAAGAGGTATTATTACACATACTGAATAGGCTCACAAACAGTGAAGTGTATGTGTACCATGTGTAACGAGCGGCTGGAAGTAGATAGACCTAAAGAGTGAAATGCCTTTGTTTACAAAAGCAAATGGGTTTGAAAATTCCACCTCAGTGTTCCTTCAGAATTGTTCTCACGTTTGTTCATTTTTTTCCTCAATGAAGAAGGAGGTGTCTTACACATGAAACAATGAAACCGCTTAGCTTGTCTGCCCTGTGCATTTTGTTGCTGAACGACGTAAAAGAGAAAAGGACTGGAATGTTAAAGTCCTCTTCCTCTGTTTTGCTAAGTGTTGCTTCTCTTGTTTCAGCTGCTTCACATTCATCTGTTGTGTGAGGAGAGTTACCCACAGGCACCAAATATCTGTATACTTCTGACAATCGCATCCGAAGAGTTATCTGTGTGCAGATCGATTACTTAGACTCAAGTTTTTTTTGTATTTACTTTCTCTTTATTTTGGTCCTTGTGCTTCTACAAAAACCAAAGCTGTCCTCTCGGGATCAATAAAGTCTTATCTTATCTTTCTCAGCTTCACAAACAGTTTAAAAAAGAGACTGACATGTGTGTTTCAAAGGAATGGACCCTTCTGCTCATACACATATGTTAAGCAGCTTATATCAGGCTATTAATAAGATTCAATTAGCTGACATTCCTATTGACACAGTGGACCTTTGAAAAGTCTGAGGCCTGAACTTACCCTTGGACATTTCTCCTGTTGACTTCAGTGCACCCTTGTATCAAACACACAGAAAGCAAACCCCCTGCCGGTTGTGTGACTGGTTTTGCTCACTTATGCAGAGTGTTTTTGTCTACATCACAGCCTCGATTTAGCCATACAATGAAAGCTAGGGGTGCTTTAACGCAGCAGGTGGTCAATTCAAATGGTTTTCTAGCCAAGCAAACAGTGTAACTTGCACCATTGGAGTCTGATCCCCTCCCATACTGTCCATTGTTTGATCCAATTAACGGTGTTGTATGACCTAAAGATCATTTTGTATATGATTTGCTGGCTCTCATTAGTTCTGCTCCGCTGCCTTACACATTGTTGCTTTCTAGATTTGACGATAATGATTTACTGGCCTGCAGACTTTGAAAACCATATCCTTTCTTGTGAGATAAAGGCAGGCTGTGCAACCAACCTTTTTATATTCACTTCACTATCAGAAGCATTGAGCCCAAGCCCTGTGATTCATGGAAAATGAAGGATGTGTGATGGATGTTGACTCAACTGCCTCTGGTCATGGCAGAGCTGTTTTTGTGTCTGGTTACCGACGCCTGTGTCACACCTGCTTTTGTCCGTGGGCAGAAGGAGTTTGGCAATGCTTAGGGAAGTAGACAGCACTGACAACACTTGGAAACATAAACATTGGTGCAAAAAAAAACAGTGTTGTCAGTAGGATTAATAAGTGTTAGCCAGGCGGGCCACATCCTCCTCCCACATAATCATTTCTTTGTATTGAATTTGTGTAAGACTTATTGCGCTGTATTTTGGGAACTAGTGCAGGTTCTGAAAGTAGGATGATTCTAAGTCTAGTGTGTGTCTAGTATGATCCTCCTGAACTAGATTAGCCAGTGAGTAAGTCAGTACCTGGAGTGTGTACATAATGGGTGATGCCCAGATTGTCGACTAATGTACATTAAACAGGAAAACAATTAGTTCTCAGCGTCAGGGTTCTGATTCCAAGGCTCAATGGAAATGTATTGCACTTAGTCAGGTGGTCTTTTACTTGGTGTGTGACTGCTTCTCCAAGTGGCTTTCTGACATTAAACTACACGTTGTAAGAGATTAAGGTAACTCTAATAAGTAGAAGTTATGCAACATACTGTACTTCCAGAATTCCTAGACACACACTCTACTTTCTTAGAAAACAGATTTTGACAGCCTCTTGCTAGAATGTAAATGGGTCCTTGCATCTCTAAGTTGTGAAACCCCGGCAGAAGGGCGTCTAGAAAACCAACTACTGGCTTTGTTACTCATACAAATGTGTCTGACCTTTTTTTTCTCCTGTTGCCCTTTCAGTTTTGCCAGAACTTCCTACATCAGAATGAAGGAACGGACAGATGCTCCTCAGGACCGGTGAGTTTGATGCAAGTGAGACTCTCACTTCCCCCTGTTTGCTCTCGACCAGAGTTCCTCACTGTTGTTTTGCTCTCGACCGCAGGTTCTGTGTCAGGCAAGGATGTAACATTTCAATACTTCACATAATTATACTTCAAATAATCCCATCTCAAATATTTGTGTTATGACATATTGTACTCATTTTGACATGGATATTACAGAAATCCTCTAAGTACCGCTTGTTAGAAAATAGATTTTTCCATGAAGACAATAGCTAGAGTTTTATCAAGAAGTGGAGATGGCTCTTTAATACAGCCCTAATGGATGTAGGAGGGTAAAGAGTGAAGTTTATATGGGGTCAAATTAGAGTGGTGCTGGTTTACAAGCTGCATTGTTTCACATGCATGTGAATCTCTCCTGCATATAAAAGCACTTGAAATCCAGCTTTGGAAAAGTACCGTAAATAAAGCATATCAGAATGTTCATTCAAGTGGTGTCAATGGATTAAAACATTTCATTATTGATTATGATAATCACAAGTTTAAATATTAGTATTGAATTGTATTTTGGTGGGAAGTGAGGCAAAAACGTGTGAGATGTTGTAGTACAGAAATTAATGGCAATGTAGAAAGAGAAATCACAGGGTTTTTGAATTCACTATTACATGAATTCTGAATTATTGGCTTAGAGTGCTCCAATTTTCCTACACTAAGCTTAAGCATTCCCCTCTGTATAATGTGCACTACACAGCCAGGCATATTCTCTCTACCGCTATCATGCTGCGAACACTTACTGTTCCCACTCCTCTACAACTTCAATAAAAATGGCGAGTGCATGGTTCAGCAAAATGCCTTTCTCCTCCGTTTCTACCACACTGAAAGCGAACGAGTGCGGAACCTTTTTGTCATGGTTAAACTGTGGTGTCACACAGAGTGGGTGATGATCTCCTGTCAAATCAATACAGGAAGCTTGTACCAGCTCCAATCTGCGCTGGACTTGTAGGAGGTAATTGGGGTCAAACTTTGTAATATGATACATTTCCAATATTTTTTTAACGCTTTAATGTTTCCAGAATAATCCCGAGCCTTAACGCTTCAACATTGACAGCCCTGGTTGATACATTACATTTCCAGTACTGCTACATTCTGTATTGTAAACCATTTTCAATGTATTGATCTTTTCTTCCCATGTACAGGGGCTGCCTGGTGGGGATCTGTTTCTTCATTCTGGGCCTGGGAACACTGCTACCATGGAACTTCTTCATGACTGCCTCATTGGTAAAAACATGGCAATGACTTAATCCCTCAAATACAGTGGAACGGACCCATTATCTGCGCCTTTCCAAGTTTTAGAACATGAACAGAAACAGACTCAGTCAAAAACATGGTCGTTTCTCATCATTTCCCATTCAGATGGAACATGTTGTGGTTCCTCACTTGAACCTCTTATAGAATCACATGCTAAATGGATGAGTACGGCTTATGGATACTAATCTCTTTCAAGAAAATATCTAGATTGTGTAGGGTGTTAAAGGGTAATGACCTATAGTGACCTATAGTGACCTATACATCCAGACACTATCATATGACTCTAGGTAACTATGTGGCTTACTTCAGTGGAACATGTGATCCACATGGGAGAGTTTTCACCAACAACTCTTGAGGGAAATATCTGCCTTTTCTTTAAATGCCTTTTCTTTAAATGCCTTTTCTTTAAATGCCTTTTCTTTAAATGCCCAAAAGCTGAATGCGAACATCCGTTTACTGTTTGGCGCTGGATACGAAGTTTACAATACGTTTATTTGAACTTAACAAATGGAAATGTCTGTGTGCTGTGTCTATAAACAGGATTGTTTTCAATGATAAAAATGAACTCAAGCGGTAAATTCCCAAACGATAAAAACAAAACGGTAAGCTGAAAGACACTAAAATGCTCCGTGAAGCTGAAACGGGCTAAAGACTTAAGTGAAACGTATTTCATATCGCACAGTCATCATTGTCATGTTTGATGTAAAGGCAAATTAGTACAGCTTTCAAATAGGCAACAATTGAACTATTCCTGCACTTAAAAAGCAGAATGGTCAAACTGGTTTTATCGGAAGTAAATACAGGTTCATTGCCAACTAGGTTTTCACTTACTTATAAACATTGTAAGAGAAAAAAGTGCAATAATATTGCATGAAATGTATATAGCAAAAGTCAACATGCATAAATATACAATAGAAAAGTTACAATAAGATAAGGACAAAATACTTTAAAAGGTATGTGCAATATATCTGTTGTGGTCCAAAAGATGTAAGTTAATGTGACAGACGGGAAGGCAAGAGCATTCTGGGAGTTGTTTTGAGTGAATAAACTCAATTGGATTACAATTTAAAAAAACTTGACTGAACTTGTACATTTAAAACAGAATAGAATGTTAAGGTGATGCCGACAACAGTAACTCATTTCCCATGGTAGGTTGATATTGTATACTGTATTTGTATGCTGGTTTATTTGACAGTAATAATCCGTAATAATCCAACTTCTCGTTTTCTCTGGGCTGCAGTATTTCCAGGCTCGCCTCAACACGACAGAATGGAGCAACAGCACCACGGTTGTCCCCAAAGAGTACTACTTCAACAACTGGATGACCCTGCTGTCCCAGCTGCCCCTGCTGCTGTTCACCCTGCTCAACTCCTTCCTGTACCATAGGTCAGTGACACGGTTAGAAGGTCATTCAGAGTCAGGGGATGTTGATATCGGTACTCGCCAAAAGTTGTATAGGACATAAAGAAGTTTTCCTATACACAGAAGTATTTAAATCTTCCGTTTATGTTCAATAAAAGTAATGAATTGTTTTGAATCCTAGACTTTAGGTATTTGCCTTAACAAAGTCGACACATAACGCGTTTCCGTGCCAAAATATTCGTCTGTGGTGTATTTCGGACTGGGCAATATGGGACTTGATATCTTGTTAAATCTGAGATATTGTAATATCTTAAGTGTTGTCTTTCCCTGGTATTAAAGGCTGCGTTACAGCAAAGTGATGTCATTTAAAATTGTCGACATAACCCAGTCATTAAATCTCCATTACTCATGATTATTGATCAAATACATCATTGTGTAAATAGTCTACTAAAGCTCCAATGGTGATCTCTACAAAATAAATAATATGTGAAATAAATCAAGTTTATATCTTATCCATTTTGATGTTTGATGTTTGTTTGAATGACATATTTCTTGTTTCAGGATATCAGAGGCAGTGCGCATCGCAGGCAGCCTGGTTTTCATCCTGCTGCTCTTCATCCTCACAGCAGTGATCGTCAAGGTGCCCATGGAGGAAGATCGCTTCTTCTCCGTCACCATGGCTACTATCTGGTTCATCAACTGTAAGTCAGTGTGTGTGTGTGTGAGAGTAGAAGCCTGACAGAAAAAGAGGCTGAGAGTGCATGTGTTTTAATTTGATGTGATTTGATTTTTTTACAAGTTTTAAAAAAACAACCATAAGTCATAATGGAGAAATGTGAAATGTATGAGAATAGGAGCCCAGACTCTAAACATTAAGTATTTACGTAGATGTAATGAATCGGTCCGATCTCATGTATTATACAGAAACATTTCAAGCTAAACACCGTCCACACACCATCAAACTAGACTTATCAACATTAACTCCTAAATGCTCCCAAGACATTTATTTCATCAGACTAAACACAGACCCGTTACAAGGGAAAATAATGGCATATATATAAATGCATTCCAAAGTAAGATAAACTTGTTTAAATCTTTAGCCATTTATTGTATTCAAACTTACTGATATTTGTGCCTAACAACTGCTGCCTAAAGCACTTTTATAGTGTTATCAATCTCACACCATACCCAATGACCTCTGCACACCACACTAAAGCTTGTACATTTAAGTTTGCATTTTTTACATTAGAAATGTCCTAGTCTTGTATGCGACAGGTCCCACAGTCTGTCATTGAGCACATAAACTACATTCTACCTTGAACCGGAGTGTTCTATGTCCCACCTTTAGGCGGCGTGACATCACTATGTACCACTCATGCTTCAATTTGCTTAGGCTTCAACACATTGTTTGTTATTGGCTAAGGGGTGGGACATCTCTAAGCAGTTGACCAATCAAATATAAATCCTCTTCTGCTGCTGGCACTGGAGCCTTTGAGCTCTTCCTTGGCCAGGTGCACCTCGTAGAGCAGCTCGTCACAATGCAGCACACCTGGGCGGAGCTACTGGAGGGGGAATAGGCACAGGGAACACATACAGCCGTAACCATATACAGTCTATGGCCGTTACACACGTAAAAGACCATGATAAATGATGCTTTTTCTCCGCAGCCTTCGGGGCCGTGCTGCAGGGCAGTTGTTTCGGCCTGGTGGGTCTCCTGCCTCAGAAGTACAGCACGGTGTTCATGAGTGGCCAGGGCCTTGCCGGGACCTTCGCTGCCATCGCTATGCTGCTCGCCATCGCCAGTGAGCCACACACACACACACACACACACACACACACACACACACACACACACACACACACACACACACACACACACACACACACACACACACACACACACACACACACACACACACACACACACACACACACACACACACACACACACACACACACACACACACACACACACACACACACACACACACACACACACACACACACACACACACACACACACACACACACACACACACACACACACACACACACACACACACACACACACACAAAATCCCCCTGGTGCCAAATCCCCAGTTGCTTAGTAGCAGAAGACACAGCGCATGCTTCTCTCTCCCAGAATTCCTAATCGGCTCTCTTTACGTTTGTCACTCAGGCGACGCGGACTCTGAGACGGCAGCGTTGGGTTACTTCATCACGCCATGTGTCGGGACGCTGGTCACGCTGGGCAGCTACGTCTTGCTGCCCCGCCTGGTCAGTTCCAAACTCAGCAATACATTACCCACAATGCACTCAATCTTACCTTAACTAGGCTATCGTCTCTTTTGTTGAACCATGATTTGTAAATACACAACCAGGCTTTTTAAGAAAGTGTTTGCTTCATTTATTGGGAAACAATTCTGTAAAAACTTCAGCACACATTTAAATAAAGCTAAATAGCTCATTATCAAATATGTAAAACAGGAGTATCTGAGGGACATCTACTCTAATGTTTGTCCTATCTATGTTTTTACTTGTTTCCATGTTTTATTTTAGCTGTGAGTTCACATGTTTGCTGTCTGTTGCTTCCACACAGGAGTTTGCCCAGCATTATCTGAACAAAAGCGTCAAGTATGAGGCAGGCGCCACGGACGAGTTGCTGAAAGGTGGGATTTTGGCTTCAACAAACTCTTTTTCACACCCTCTGAATGAATGCTATTTGCATCCAAGTGGGAACCAAAGGGACACTTTTCATCATCTGTTCCAATTTTAAAGTGCAAGCTCATTTTGTTTGTAGAATCGAGATAAGGAAACGTTTGTCTGACAGTGAGAGAACTCGTTTGCTTTGCGACTTAGTCCATGATTCTGTGCCTCACTGTCTGGTTGAATGAAACCCATTCAGTGGACATTATCTCGTTAAGTGAGTTGTCCCTCCATTTATCCAATTTAGAGTCCTGGCAGACAAAAAGTGCCTCACTCAAAGAGGCACACACTGGTTTTTGCTCAAAAACTAATAATTCACAAATGCCCATGTCATATTTGATCTATTTCCTCCCAATACATTATGAACAACAACCATTTTATGTGGTAATGGAACAGTGAAATACATCTTTTTAAATGTTGAATTTCAGAGAGCAGCACAGTGGAGAATGGCAAGCTGAACGGCCATGCTAACGGCACAGCGACCAGCAGTAGCCCAGAGGGGGGGGCTGAGGTGGAGGGAGACCCCGGGACAGAACGGCCCAAGCCCGCCTTCCTGTCGCTGGAGCAGGAGGAGAAGGGGCAGGCCAAAGCCTCCGTCGTAGAGGTCTTTAAGAAGGTAACCCTGAGGTTTGATGGTAACAACAGTTACTCTTTTCTGTGTGCTTCACATTTATTCACTGCTGCAATTCTTTGAAATTGGTTTAATAACATTTCAATTTAAGTGTTAAGTTCAATCAGTGGTTATTCATTAGATTTGACTTTGACAACAAGACTTATCTCAGCTACCACACAAGGTGTTGTTTTTCTCCCAGGGCTCTCAGGGTGGGTCTGACACAGATAAACACTGGGCTACACCCTTGGTAACGCGTTTTGAAGTAGGTGAAAGATACTTCTTTCAGTGTATTCAAGACTGGGAAAGAAGATCCTTCTGGGTTTATGTGTGGCCTCCGAGACCTAAGCACCGATTGGTACAGAGTACACTCAAGGCAAAATACTATTTCTTTTGTCTTCAATATTCAAATCTCCACCACTGATGTAGAAAATAAATAAGAACATAAGAGCAGAGTGGAGAAGAGGGTACAGATTTCCATCCTGCTATAGTTCTTATTGATGTATATGTATATATATATATATATATATATATATATATATATATATATATATATATATGCGTGTTGCAAATACTGATTCAACTTTTTTAGATAAAAAAATATGTTTTATCATGTCTTGAGGATTCTATCCATTACAAAACATTTTTGTATCACTTTTTTTTACTTTTAATAATAATGATGTTCTTATTGTTAAAGAAGTCTTTTTTCATGTATATTCTATGTATATATTATTCCCTTATATATCAAATATACATTATTATAATATTACAACTAGGTTAGTTCTATTTACAAAAGAAAGTTTTCTTTAGGGTTCAGTTGTGACATAACACAATAACATATTTATTATTAGTCTTTGTTTAGAATCAAAGCATCTAAGTCCCATTAAGTGTATGAAATATTTTGTCTGTTTTCTTTGGTTTAGATCTGGGTGATGGCGTTCTGCGTGACGTTTGTGTTCACGGTCACTCTGTCCGTCTTCCCCGCTGTCACTGTAGATGTCAGGACCTCCTTCCCAGGAAAATGGGGTATTTCCAGTCAGATCTCTGCTCAACTACTGGATATCTATACTCGTGTATTAACAGTTTATCTCTTGTGAGATGATTACATCTATTCCTCCTGATGCTTGTTCTCCCCTCAGAGCGCTTCTTCATCTCAGTGTGCTGCTTCTTGATTTTCAACCTCAACGACTGGTTCGGTCGGACCGTCACCACTTTCATATGTTGGGTAAGTATCTAATAAAACAAGTCTACTCTTTATATATCTGTCATTTGAGTTTAACATAGGTCACAAAGCATTGTTTACAATGGAAACTGTGTGTGTGTCACTCCCTGCTGACATTTCTAAATATTGCACACGCAGGAATGTGATAGTTTAGAATGAACTGTAAGATATATTGCCTTTCCCTCTCTTATTATTTTTAAAAACATCTCCAACTGTTTCAAATCTACTTCCCGCCATTCCTCTTTCTACCTGATGTCATTAAAAGCTTTTAACCCCTTCATCTCCTCCCACCTGTCTCCTCGCAGCCCGCTAAGGAGTCTCGTCTGTTCCCGCTGCTCGTGGTCTGCAGGGTGGTGTTCGTCCCGCTGCTGATGCTCTGTAACGTCCAGAACCGCTCCTTCCTGCCCGTCTTCTTCAGCCACGACGCTGCCTTCGCCACCATCATGACGCTCTTCTCTCTGTCCAGTGGATACTTCGTCTGCCTGTCCATGTCCTACGCTCCTCAGTGAGTCCAAACTACTGAATGTTTCATGCATAGATGTGACATTAAAAACACACATGTCAATACTCGTCCATAGCTACAACTGCACAACTATAATAAGTCTCATATATGTTTTTATACCATTTATTCTTATCTTATGTCTCATCTTTTGGTTCTGGTTTAATGTTGCCACATCATACCTAATACTGCTGTGTCAAATGTTGGTTTGGCAGCATACCCAACTACAGTATGTTGACTGTTTGTTGTTTCAACTCATCATGTTATGTTCAAGGATTCTCCAACCTAAGAGGTTTTCAATGTATGAAGCTTAATAATATAGTTACAAATGTAATGCACCCAAAAAGAGACTTTTAAACGGAGCTAAGTTTTGTTTGCAGACATTAACAATGCTTTTTGACACTGCACCATGTTGTCATACAAGTCGTTGTTTTTTGTTCCTTAATGGAGATTTTACAAAAAGAATGTGCATTCAAATAACTAACATTAACTCAAGTGGAAACTAAATATTAAAAACATACAGAATAAAACCATATATAATACTCCACCAATTGATCCCCACTTAAACCATTCTTACTACTCCTGTAAATGTTTGTAGCTTATGATTTTAAATAGTTTCATATCATTACAGGCACACATCCAGCTCATTGTGCCAAGACACACTGGCCTATTTCTTGACGCTGAATGCCTGAATGTGAAAAGGTCGGGTTACACAGCTGTAAGTGAATACAGCTGTAGGACAGTCAACAGTTAAGACCAGTGAGTTAGAACAAGCAACTTGAACGTCTTTACAGAGAGGTAAGGTGTCATTAACAGCTTAAGAATTATAACCTTAAATGTACTCAGGAAGTGTAAAGACCTCCGCAGTGTCAGAATATTCTGGAAATGGTTTGCAGGAGTCTGCAGGAAAGCTTGTTGTTTTAGGACATGGACCCTACGGACATTTGAATGTAAAATATGGAGGCATTCAAATGTCCAGGGAAATGATAGGGAAACAAAGAAGCGAAGGCAGACGTACTGAATACCAACACGTTTATTTAAGAGGCCCTGTTGTGCTTTTTGGGCTTTTCCCTTCCCTGTAGTGTGGTGTATAGGTGTGTGTGGTTCTGTATAGGTTTCTGCAAAGGCTGACATCCATGTGTTCCCCCCTGCCTGAAACTTCATTGCTGGATACCTTTTTTTAATCCACCCTAGGCTGAATTGGTTTAATTGAACTGTATTTAAATGCATATAATCTTTCCATATGTTTGTATTTTTGTTTATTTTTATACAATTGTATTTGTAAGTCGTGTAGTAAAGCCAAAGATGATTTCAACATGTTGGACGGTAATGGTTCTAACTTAAAATATAACCCATAAAGCAGCAGCCAACAAATACATCTCTGAGTCCCCTTGAACGCACCAACAAGGTGTGTCCAAAATCACTTCTGTTTGAGCTCCATCACCATAGCAACATTGCGTACCTGCGACACAAACAACAAGCTTAGCCTCAACAAAAGCCCCAGTGTGGTGATCATGTCTGACCCTTTGTTCCTCCGTCCTCAGGCTGGTGGATAAGAAGGACGGAGAGACTGCTGGAGCCCTGATGACCTTCTTCTTGGCCCTCGGTCTGTCCATAGGAGCCGCCCTGTCCTTCCCCCTGAGGGCTCTGGTCTAGACACACACACACACACACACACACACACACACACACACACACACACACACACACACACACACACACACACACACACACACACACACACACACACACACACACACACACACACACACACACACACACACACACACACACACACACACAGATATTTTCCCAAAAGGAGGAATCAGATTTGTTTTGTCTCTCCAGGACGACTTCCTCCCTTCTTTTATCCGTCAGGTCCTGTGTGTGGATTGGCTCGCTGGGTGTTATAATGAGCGCCAGGGTTCCTGTTGAAAGTAGGAATAAGGGATAAACGGTATGAATGGTTTTGTTACCTGCTGCTAAAACACATGTTGGGAAACACTTCCTCTCCGTGCAGCTGATACAGGACTGATTTTGTTCAGATTTCTACATTGTTGGATGTATTTATGTTTAATTAAGGTTAGTCGCTTTAGGGCATTACGCTATATTTTTTTATTTGATTGATGGCTTGAATGCTTTGTGTTACATGTATTATATCAGGTATTTCTGATGTATTTCCTTCATATGATTAGTTTTTTTTTAATACAATAGATTTATGTTACGGATGTAGAACAAAAAATGATTTGTAATATAGTCATGTGTAATTCACAATGGAAGGCTAGGGACCCACCTCAAAGGCTTGTGTAGATTGATAAACAGGGCCAAGCAGTCGGGGGCCACGGACCCCTGTTGAAGTGACAGTATTTCCTGTTGCAAGGTAAATCCAATGCCATATACTGTAGACACTGAAACTACCACAGAGACATGCAATGACAAAGACATGTACACTACCACAAAGTGGCGCAAAATGAATACAAAACACATACAATTACTACAAAGACATACAAAACTAACAGATATAAATGCAAAATGAACTAAATGACACTCGAGATGAATCCTTTCACTTGCCTGTCTCTTCTCTCCGTGCAGCAAACTGGATCAGTTGTTTCTTTAGCCTCCTGGCTACTACTGCCATCTACTGGTGAACACATGTAAACCCTTCTTTGAGGTCACTGCTGACAGACAGGAAGTGGACCTGGGTTAGGGTTGACAGGTTATATGAGTAGGACCACATTCTTCTGCTGACACGAGGAAGAAGATTAACTCTCAATTACTCTAACTGCTGCAATTTTGTTACTAACTCTACACATGTAGTGGTGCTGCTGTTCCTGTAAGCCATTCAAAAAAACATTTGAATCATGTGGAAATTAGATTTTCTTTTTTTGTACAGATATTGAATTTAACTATGTCAAATAGTATTTGACTTTTTTAGACATTGCTGCCAATGTGCCAAGCTCCACTGACAGTTTTGTTATGATTTGTTTTCTTATTGTAGTGCACACAAATGTATAGGAATCAACTTAATGGTGTAGATTTGTTTATGTTTACGATATCTATATAGGTTGACTTTATTGCTTACTTGCTCAAAAAGTGTTCATTTATGATTCAAAGTGTTTTTATTAGATTTTGTGATGATGTAAATAAGGAGATTCATGATGAGTGAGTTTACTGTCTCATGTAAAAGGGGAAAATTGACCGCTGCTGTTTCAAATGGACATTACATTACATAATATGACATGGTACTTGTTAGATGCTTTTATCCAAAGCGACTTACATACTCAATACTGTGGGCAATCCCCACAGGAGCGATTTGAGGTGAAGTGTCTCAGGGACACAACGACATGCTCTGTAGTGGGACTCGAACTTGCTACCCCCTGATTCGAAGTTCAGCGCACTATCCACTGAGCCACAGCCTCCCACCAAGGGCTGAGTCCTGATGAAGGAGCCATATTAATGGGACTTTTAGCAGTTATTTGATTCCTGCTGCATTCACATTTAGTGGGAATTTGAACTGAACAAACATGCATTTTGAGTGTTCTCGAGTGAGGGAACAATGGAGCGTGAGATAGGCCGGAGAATCGGAGCAGCGGGAGCGGTACTGCAGTCGCTTTACCGCACCGTTGTGACGAAAAGGGAGCTGAGCCAGAAGGCAAAGCTCTCTGTCTACCGGGGCACATTTTCGTTCCTACCCTCACCTATGGTCATGAAGGATGGGTCATGACCGAAAGAACGAGATCGCGGGTACAAGCGGCCGAGATAGGTTTTCTCCGCAGGGTGGCTGGTGTCTCCCTTAGGGATAAGGTGAGAAGTTCAGTCATCCGGGAGGGACTCGGAGTTGAACCGCTCCTCCTTCGTGTCGAAAGGAGCCAGTTGAGGTGGTTTGGGCACCTAGTTAGGATGCCACCTGGGCGCCTCCCTAGGGAGGTGTTCCAGGCGCGTCCAGCTGGGAAGAGACCAAGGGGTAGACCTAGGACCAGATGGAGGGATTATATCTCTTCTCTGGCCTGGGAGCGCCTTGGGATCCCCCAGTCAGAGCTGGTTGATGTGGCCAGGGAAAAGAACGTTTGGGGCTCTCTGCTCGAACTGCTACCCCCACGACCCGACCACGGATAAGCGGGAGAAGATGGATGGAAACATGCATTTATATTTGACTTGATGGTTTACAGCAAACAACTAAGGCAATGTAAGCCCAAAATAGACAAACACATCTGCAGATGATGAAGAACATCTTTCAGTAGGAAGTGAGGTGAACCATATTTCTGACAGAATGTGAATGCAGCATTAGTTTTTGGGATGGAGAACTCGGACCATGATTTAACCCCGGGATCCTTATGTGTAGTTCAAAGACATAGCCCAAGCATCTTTGAACACTAGGAAAAGTGCTATACAAATCCTATGTATTATAAGAAACAAACAGTTTTCCCTTCTACTTCTACACTTGATGAATGTAGGTTTTTGGAGTTACCTGGAAAATAATACAACAGTATACAACAGTGATAATCAGCCTTAATAATAATAATAATGAAACCCAGTTTTATGTTGTGTTCACATCATATTGGCTGTAAATACTGCTGTCTGCCTCTTTTGTAGTGTGTGTGCTTGTGCTGCTAATTCCAGATGTGCTAACATGGAGCACAGAACAGTCCTCTAACAGAAGCAACAACACCAGAGTAATCTTGGGTCCATGCATCCAAAACAACATGTCATTCAAATGTGTTTTCTCTGGTGTTGGGGGGGGGGGGGGGCACATCCTTAACACTGCTGTTATGTGATCCATTATGTGCAGCTGACTTGTGCTCCATACAGACAGAGGATCATCAGTAAAGGGAATCCATGCATGTGCATCATGTTTCTTAATAGATCTGACTGTCAATAAATGGATGCTTTCAACTAGTGTTTGTTGGAAATGGTCTTTTGTATGCTGTTAAATGGGGTATAAGATCAAACCTTTGAATCTGAAATGCTCAAACTATTTATTCTTCTTCATGAGTCATGTTTTTAAATTACCTGTGGACATGTACTTTGTTAAAGAGGCCCAATAAGTATTTTTGGGGTATTTCCTTTCCAGTAGTGTGTTTATATGGTTTTTATGTAAATGCTCTGCAAAGGCTAAAATCCCTGTGTTCCCTCCAGAGGGAGTTTCTCTCCCACACACTTCCCGCCCGACACGCCTCCACTGGACTCCTTCGTTTACTTCTGTTATATCACATCACTGTGTTACACTCACGCTTCTATTGGCTAGGCAGAGAAAACCCCAGAGAGCATAATAGAACCTTTTGAATTGTCTTGTATAAGTCTTCTTGATTTAACTGGTCTTCTATTTGGAAAGGCGATATGGCTGGCTCAGTGCTGATCGATGATATTTGAATTAGTTCAGTAACCAATCTTAATAGACAAACATGTCAATATTTTTGATTTGCACATGTAAATTGATAAATCAAATTTACCTTCTGTAAAATAGAGATGCACCAATAGCAATATCAGACATATGGGCACAAAAGTACATTTAAAATTAAGTGTAGTCAAAGTAATTTTTTGTTGCCAATTAAAATAATCCAAAATCAACCATTAGCCTGAATAAAAGGATCTGGATTTGTACAGCTGCCACAGATTTACTTGGCAAACAAATATGTATCTTCTTTGCTTCCTTGTGCTATTTGCATTTCATGTGTCACGTTTCAGTTTTCAAATGAGCTCCCTGGACAAGTGATTTAACTGGAATAACCACACAGAACATGGAGAAGTATTCATTTCCTGTATTATTTATTGAAAACCCAGCAGTCGTCATTAATACCTGTTGTGTCCGGGGGGGGGGGGGGGTTAACTAGTTGTCATTCTGTTGTCAAGAAGGAAAAAAAGCAAAAGTCAAAAACACTCCGATATGCTACTGAATGAAACCCCTGTATTGTTCCTTTTAAACACTTGTTTTAAAAAAATGTTACGCAGATGAGAATAAAAAGCTTTGAGGAAGAAGAAGAGAGTGACAGCAGCTCAGCTCAGTGACAGGGAGGTCAGGAAGAAATGAAGATGAAAGACAGGTTGGGGTGTCTTTTGAAATAGTTGTGTTCGGTTTCCCTCTGCCAAGTGTTGCTTTGACTTCTTTTGTGTTGTGGAAAGCCAACAGGAGACAATCTTTGACATTCATGTCTCTCTCTTCTTCATCGTTTCTTTGGAGGTTGGGCTGTGCGAGGAGGAGTGATGGGCCGACCCGAGTTCATCCCTCCATACTGGTACTTGGCTTTCTTCTCAGATGGCTTTAGGATCTAGGATAAGACACAGGAAATATTTGAACTCGCAGAGAAACGATCTGTTTTTCAAATGCTTCACAATCCAGGCTCAGGATTGTGTCCTGTCCTGAGTAGGAAATCACTCCCAAGTGTCCAACACTTCTCAAAGTGAATCAATTTTGGGGCCTACAAGTATTTTTTTTCATTTTGGAGTTTTAACCATAAGTATTGTACTTTGCTACAGTTGCGTGATTACAAGTCTTTTTAAAGAACTCACAAAAAACTAAAGAAATTCAGTCAAATAAATCAGACTTAAAGAAGCTGATGGTGCGTTCATGAATGCGGGAGGGCAGAGCTCCAGAGAGGTGACGCTCTGACTATAAAGAAGGCTACACAATACAATGTAGTGTGTAGCCTTCTTTAATGTAACAGGAGTGGCAGTATACCAGATACCATCGCAAAACACATGTTCTGTTGAAATAACACTGTTTCATTTGTGTTTACTGCACATGGATTACAGATATTCTCTTACTCATTTCATCCTGCTATTAGTAAACTTGCACTTTACTATCATTTTTTTTTATTAGGAAAACTCTCCAATTGTGTGCTGAGACGGTGTATAGGAAAAGGTGTTAATAATTCTATGGAATTGTTTTCACAAAAGGAAAACAAGGATATGTTTGTTGTTTTTGAACTAATGTGTGGCCCTATATTTTACTACTTTATTTTTGGCTCTTTATAATAAAAGTGCAGTTTGAGAGAATAAGATTGTCATCTCGTTATTAATTTTGGCAACACATATTTGCATTTACATACAGATAACCTTGGTAAGTTACCCAGGTTTGTACCCATACTAAGTGATAAGTTATGCCGTTTCCCTGCATGCTAACTAGAGCACAGCCATGTCGGCACTTTGCGGTGACGTCCTACCTGGAAGGAGCACATCAGGGTTTCGTCCACGCTCATCATGCCGCCGGCGTTGTCGAACTCTCCGCAGTAGTTGGGAGCCGAGAACAGAGTCACCAGCTGCCGCTTGGCGAAGAACTCATAACCGTCTTCTACCACCTGGGGGCGCCAGACACAGAGTGAGTCATTGGAGAGCAGATCATAGACATCTGATATGGACAGCAGCAGATCATGCCAATATGTAAACTGTAAATAGAACGTGTTGAACAACGAGGAAGCCTAAAAATATCATTACCTGTCCTGGAATCCATTTCTATTTATATAAATGGATAAATGATAAGGGGACGTGGGTGGAAATGGAGTATTCCATTTTAATCGTCACACACCACCACAAAGAGAAAGTTAGTCTCTGTATTTAGGCCCCTTAATAGTACCCAGAAAGTGAACTGGCATTTCTCAAACCACCAGTCCACTCTCCATACTTGGTCCGTTCTGGGATTTGAACCCGTGACCCTCTGTTTCCCAAGCCAAGTCTCAAGAACTGAGCTTCTGCCGTACCTGGTGGGCTCTGCAGATGAGGTCCAGGTCGTGGCGGTTCAGGAACTTGCTGACCACATCAGCTCCGAACGTGAAGGAGACGCCGCGGTCGTTTTCCCCCCAGCCCTGGACGTCCTTATCGGGGTCCGACCACAGCAGATCACACAGGAGGCCTGGCAGGAAGAGAAGACAGGATATAAACTACAAAACAACATCTGAGGAGGTCTTAACCGCTGCATTTAGGCAAGACAATTAGACCTGGTCCACTCACAACAATGTGCTCTGCTGTTCCAAACTGCTTAAGGTTAATGTTATGTTAGATTTACATTACGTCTGGTATTAAAACATCAAGGCTGCCCATGTATATACACACACACACACATTCTTCACCTCCACTCTGAGTCTGTCTGAAGACCATAAGAGGGTCTGAGAGCCCGAGGCTGCTAGGGTCTAACACTGGCGGCCTTATAAGGACAAGAACAACCCGCTCTAGTGAAGAGGGGCAAACACTCACTTCCACTTTTCTAGCACACATCCATCATCAGCAGAGGTTATTAGGGATGGAATCATGGCGTCCTCAATGTTATAAATAAGTATATTGCACAGGATGCGTGCGTGTTTCTCCTTAAATATCAGCAGATGTAAAAGTTCCTCACTTAAGATAAATAGTTTTTACCCAGAGGGCTAAAAGAGGACCGAACCTGCGTCACTGAGCATTTTGGACCAGTTAAGGCTGATTACTAAACCCTGAGAAGCTGGATAAATATTGCCCCAGGTTTGTTTTGACCCTTACCCTATCAAAATATGTAACATGGCAGGACAGGGTGATCATTCTTATCGCAAAGTCCACTAGTTATGGAACTCCTATTACAAGGTGTTCCCTATCCATCTGATGCATATATTTCTATTTCTAAATACAGCTAAAGATACAGCTAGTAAGTATAGCAGTATTTGTCGCAGCTGAATAGTTCTGCATTTAATTAGATGATAAAACCACAACAATTAAAAATATTTAAAGAATTAGTCGATCAACAGATTTTAGATGACTTGTTCAGGCATTTATTAGGCATAAAAGTCAAAGATTTAAAGTTATACAATCCTAATTGGGATAATTTGATGCTTTTTTTAGACGTCATTGTACACTGATTATCTTTGGATGTGATGGTCGGACAAAATTGTTTGTAAAGATGTCCACTGGGGATGGTGATGGGCATTTTACACTATTTTCTGATATTTTTTGGACCCAATTATTTATCTATAAAAATAGTTACCAGTTGAATGTGAATGGAATCATTGATAAATGCATGTCAACGTTAATGTGACAAAGAACATGTTTTGTTGAATTAGCATCAGTAGAGGAATACGTTATACTAGCAGTTTAAAAAAACTATTTTTCTTTAACTGGCTGTGTGTGTGTGTGTGTCCTAGCATTACTATACTTGTGGGGACCTAAATCTGTTTACACAGTCACGTGTGGGGACTGGCCTCCATTATGGGGACAAATTGGAGGTCCCCATGAGGGGAATCATTAATTTTAGGGTGAAGACTTGGTTAGGATTAGGGTTAGGGTTAGGGTTAGGCATGTGTTGGTTATGGTTAAGGTTAGGATAAGTCTCCAGGAAATGCATGGAAGTCAATGTAATGTCCCCTGAAGTGATGTATACATGGTGTGTGTGTGTGTGTGTGTGTGTGTGTGTGTGTGTGTGTGTGTGTGTGTGTGTGTGTGTGTGTGTGTGTGTGTGTTCCCACCTGTGTCGGGCACGTCTGTGGGTCTCATGATGCGTCTGATCTGCTCCATGGACTGCAGGTCTGGAGAGAGACCTGCACAGGACGAGACGACACAAACCGTCACATTCATCTCTCCATTAGTCTGCAGCAGGTATGAACCCATATCACTAACACTATTAACATGCTGCGACCCATTCACTTCACATCAGTCACACCAGAAGCTCCATTCTCGTTATATTTCCTCCTCCAGATGCTGCAAATATCAGAACTCATGTGCCGGTCTCGTACCTCCGTGACAGCAGAAAATCTTCTCGTCCACGATGGCGGCGATGGGCAGGCAGTTGAAGCAGTCGGTGAACGTCTTCCACAGCTTGATGTTGAATCTGCGTTTACCTGCAACACCAACAGGGAGGTGAGTCAGGAGGCAGAGAGCCACGTGAGGCTGTGAGAGAGGGGTTTACAGTTTTTCTCAATTGCTAAACCCACTGTTTAGAATCAAAATTCATTTCTTCAAAACAAGAACATAGCCATCTAAACAGAAACACACTTGCCATAACTCTGAATATCTTTTGCAAAATGCACTTACATGACCAAAACTGAAAATACTGGTCACAAAAAAGAATAAGTCGATCGAAACAGAACAAATTGTCCTCTAATGAGACAAATGTGTTTTCATAACTGAAACTCCGGTCACCATAATAACACATTCTACCATAACAATATACATTTCTTGCAAAGTGCTCTAAGGCACTCAAAACTAAAAATACCCCTTCCAAAACCAGATACCTTCTCCAAAAACAAACATTTGTCAGCTCATTAGAAGACTATTTGAACAGTCATTACTAAGTGGCACACTAAATACTGACTACAATCATCAATACACAAACCTCAAGCTATCGATATTGGAAACTGAACGGAAAACTGACAAGTTGGGAGAAACAAACTTACATATAGGAAAAACAGTGTGTTACTGTAACTATGTCATTGTTTTTATGTCTCATTTTCAGTAGAGCACCGTAACAGAAACAAAAGATGAATAGCAATACACTGGGAAAAAAATGATGTAAATCAGCAGTAAAGCAGAGAATGAGATCTATATAACTTTACTGATCTGCTCTTTGCCGTCTGTCTGGCCACATAGCCTCATCTACGTCACAGCGTATGTCTTCCCTTGCAAGGCAGCGTGGGAAATATCTCCTTGCGTGTCGACACCACCCTTGACAAACATCTTACTGAAGTGAGGGAGGTCTTTTATAGGATTCTCACTAATTACAATTACTATAGGAAATTCATTGATGTCAGCTGTGAGCAATTCATTTACATGGAAGTGAAGTACTCAATTCACCCCAATACAAAAAAAAACATTTCTCAATGTGCAAAAAGGAAAAGACCACAATTACTGACTTTAAAAATGTTGTATCAGCTATAGCTAATCCTCCCCATATGAACATCTCAAAGAGCTATGCAAGTCATATCAACACTATTATAGCTTTACCGGCACCATTTAAAAAAATATTTTAAGTACAGTCATGCAAATTCTATCATGTAAATGTTTTCAATGTAACATCATTACTGTAAGGTATACAGTACATTCCATGGAGTTACCTTTTTCAATGGGCTGATTGACTGATAACAAGTGTTCATATTTTGCACATCAAGTGTCAATTAGTGTAGCTATGGTCTAAGTTTATGAGGAAGTGTTATCCACTGTGAGAAGATATATTTTTGTTTTGTAGACATGAGTTACACAAAAGATTTTTGATCTTTGTGTAGAGAATTGTAACTTCAGTTAGAGAATTGTGTGATCTGTTTTGCAAAACACTGCTTAGCATCTGCATTTTGTGTGATATCAATGATAAATGGTATACTGTTGTAGAGAAATGGTTTTCTGTTTCGATGGCTGTGCTGTTGGTTTGATGAAAGGAATTTTGATTCTAAATAGTGGGTTTAGCGATTTAGAAAAACTGTAACACTGATCAAAGGGCCAAGTCCTGTTTCCCCCTGTTCCACACTCAAATCGAATCCATTGAGCAGGCCATGGATTTAGTGTATTCATCATTTACCTGATTAATTATAAACCAATTGTGACTTTTAATTAAAGGTGCGCTGATTATAGATTGGGTTATTTAGTCCTATATTCTTGAAAAATAGGAATTATAGATCGACAACTGTTATTATTGCACCATAATGAAAATACAAGTCTGTTTTGCTCCAATTTTAGAAAAAAAATACTGATGTAAACAAAGCTTTTAAGACTTTAAAGTACATTATATAACACATTTGACTTCTTACAAACTAATCCTTGTATCCGTAGTTCTGAGAGTTAAACGGTACTGTAAGATGTAAAAATACAAGACATTTTAGGAGCCATACAAAAAAAGTTGATGTTAAAAAGGGGATAGGGAGCGTGGGGATTCTAGCTTTTGCAGACCATTTGCATGCACTAACACCTATAGAACAAACTACAGGAGAGGGGAACACCCCAAAAACTTTTACACAAGTATCTCATTTCCGACATTTTAAGTTCCAAAAGTAACTATTTCATAACTTTGGAGAGCAGGTCAAACGGTAATCTTAACATGTTTTTTGTCATGATTATAATTAGGCTTATCACAAAGATATCACCAATTTAAAGCAAAACAAAGAATCCCATTTGTTAACCGTTTCACCCCCAACATGAGTTTATTCTAGGTTTGTCTGCCTGCTTCTATATTGCAACTACTGTTCTGGTCACAGGTGTGTTCCAACATCTGTCCCACAATAAGACTTGGGGAGGAAGTGAAAATGAAACCCTCTCTTTCCATGAGAGCACTCACACTCGTCGTAGAATCCGTAGATGCGGTTGATGGAGGCGCACTCGTGGTTGCCTCTGAGCAGGAAGAAGTTCTCGGGGTATTTGATCTTGTAGGCGAGCAGCAGGCAGATGGTCTCCAGAGACTGCTTCCCTCTGTCCACGTAGTCTCCCAGGAACAGGTAGTTGGCCTCTGGAGGGAAGCCGCCATACTCAAAGAGCCGGAGCAGGTCTGTGTACTGTCCGTGGATATCACCTGGGGAGGGGGAGGAGGCAGTGAGGGGGGAGGAAGGGGGAGCAGGTAATAGTCTAGTTTCCAGTCCCGTTGTGAACCCGGAAAGGTTGAGTAGCCCAAAGATTGATGTTAGTAAGGGTCCCCAGCACATAGAAACTGCCGGATGCTAACCTGCATATGTTCTGATTTCAGGATCCATAATGCATCATTTAAAACAGAAAGTGGCCACATCTGTACTCTGTGGGCTGATTTTGATTCATCTTCGGGCGATTTTGAAGATCTAGTTGACTCTGGATAATTTGGATAGGACAGATGGCTTATTTATTTGAAAAAGAACTGTCCACAGTAGAGGTAATCATTTTCATTTTGTGCTCACAAAATCCAATGGTGGCAACACTACTCATGGTAGTCAGAATCAGCCTGCCAGTTACCACTTATCTATTTTCTTGATAAAACTGCAATTTCTTATCCTGAAAATGTCAGATATGTATTCAGCATCCTCAATAACTCCCACAATCATTCAAGAATTGTCCAAATCAGCCAAGCCATTTTTTAAAATCTATTGTGTGCATAGGCTCTAATTCAATCTATTGCTAATTAACACAACGTACGCTAACTGTGCAAGTTTCCCAACATATGCAGGTTAGCATACAGCAGAGTCTATGTGCTGGGGACCCGTACTGTACATTTCTATCATAAAACGTTGGGGTACTCAACATTTCCGGGTTTAAAGTGCTATAAGACCATAATGAAACCCTAGAAGGAGAAACCTGGAGAATACTGACCACAGATTTTGAGCGGAGCCTCCAGCTCCAGCAGGATGGGCTGACTGAGGAAGATCTCCCGAGACTTGATGCACAAGCCGCGCACCTCGGCCTCTGACATCTGGACGATCTTCCCCGGACGACATCCTCGCACTGTGGAGGAGAAGGTTAATGATATGACTCTGTTGACCGCCGCATATCGCTCACATCGTCCCCGACACGATGAGTTTTGAAATGAACCTCAGACTAAATATGGGAGGCGGTGTTTAGGCAACAGGCGGAGGATGGAAATAGCTTGTGAAGGGACTGTTGATGTTTTTGGGGTTGCTTTGGAGAGGACTTCCTGTTGTGTAACAGGCAAAGAGAAAGGGGAAGCATGTAGATGCATGTTAGAGGAACAAGGGATGGGATCACTCTGCAGTAATGCATCAGATGTGGAGGATTTGGAAGACTTGATAAATGAACTCACTCCATTCATTCATCAATTAGTAATGTGGCCGTATGAGATGAATACACATACAACATTCTGCATCTATTTAAAAACTGAATTTTTCACGAAATCAAGTATTCTATCTTAAACTATTAACAGGATAACTAACTTTAAATATCTTTCCAAAATTATGTTTTCAATACCCTTACGACTTTTACACTGCTCCAATTTGTTTTATTTAGTCGGCATACAAATGATCAATATAATAACTTTGCCTAAAAAACTACAGGCCAAAATAAGCAGAATTTTCTAAATAAAAAGAAGTAAACAAGACTTTGAACACGAGAAGACAGTCGATACCTGGGACACACAAATACATGTTTCATGCAGTAGCCAGAAGGTAGCAAAGCTGATGAATTGCAGTCTGTTTTTAGGCAAAAAGACAACATCTTTTCTGGTTTCAGATTATTTTGGTTATTGGTTTTGCAAAAAATATTAATAATAATGATACTTTTAATTTATATAGCGCTTTTCTAAGTACTCAAAGTTTCTGTACAAAGGCGCAGGTAAAAATAAACATTTTAAAGTAACCTCGGGCTTTATTCAATTATAGCTGCCTTTCTGACGTATGATCGAATAAATTAAATAATTGATCTCCCCAGAAAATAATAATGATCAGCTCTAGATTAAATATAAAAACGCTTAACAGTATGTCTGAACTATATTCCTGCACTCACTAGCCTCTGGAAATCTGTTGATGTCCATAAAAACTATTAATGATGGCTACTGTATTGAAACTGATCAATGTAAACCAGCACTGCGTCCCTGCAGCTTCCAAGTTTCTACTGACCCTGCATTAGATGAACAGTCTTGGGGAGTAACAGATTGCATGTAACGGATTACATACTCAGGATACAAAAAAAAAGGTAACTGTATTCCCTTACAGTTACATCAAAAAAGCATGTAATCAGATTACTGTTACATTTCCAAAAATTGGAGATTACACTAGAAAACATCTTATGGTATTTATTTTCTCTTGGATTTATTTACATTGCGTTCACATTGAAGCAATCCAAAAGTGAAGTACGGGAAGTAATCAAGTGACATTACTTTTATATATATATCTATACTTACTGATTACAGTTTTACAGGTAACTAGTTATTGTAACATATTACATTACTGAAGTAACCCTCCCCCCAGTGTCACACTGCCCTGCTGGAGTGAGAGCTGACTAAGATGTCAGATGACACCCAAGCAGCGTGATATAAATCCTAACGGGCGCCAATGGCACTTAATGAGTAAATCAAACTGACAGGATGAGAGCAGTGTGTTTAAAGGAGAAGAGAGAGTGTGTGTTCTGAGATTCCCACAGGTTCTAAAGGTGCTTTAAATCCAGTGTTAAAGGACAACAGTGTGTGTGTGTGTGTGTGTGTGTGTGTGTGTGTGTGTGTGTGTGTGTGTGTGTGTGTGTGTGTGTGTGTGTGTGTGTGTGTGTGTGTGTGTGTGTGTGTGTGTGTGTGTGTGTGTGTGTGTGTGTACATGTACAACATGACCCCACTAAATCTGCCTGGAGACCTTTCCGTCTCCTCCACTGCAGCCCCCGGTCACGCCCCACCTGCACATTAGGGGCTATATTTAGACCGTGCAAAAGGTAGGATTTCTAGGGGGGAATAAACAAAAACATGAATCAAGATTCAAATTCATGCCGCAAAAAACCTCTGACTCATTGTGCCCTTAAAATAAAAACACCTTAATGTACAGCTATCCTACACTGAGCACAATACACAGGCGCGTGCGTGTGTCCAGTGAAAAGTGACTGTCGAGGGGGTTTCACACCCCTCGCTCTCAGCTTCAGTTCTGTGCTGGCTCAGCTGACAGGCCTAATCACACACACACACACACACACACACACACACACACACACACACACACACACACACACACACACACACACACACACACACACACACACACACACACACACACACACACACACACACACACACACACACACACACACACACACACACACACACACACACACACACACACACACACACACACACACACACACACACACACACACACACACACACACACACACACACACACACACACACACACGACTGGGAGGATCCCTTTTCATCATATGGTTAAGTAAAGGCAACGCGGGGAAAACACACACAATCACAGTGACCTTGACTTCAGATCGTACCACTACAAGGCATCTGGGGGAGGTATGCCAGCATCCTTTACTCTGACACCACCGCACTGCAGCTTCCCCAGCGTAGAGAAACAGGGGGAGCGAGAGATACCGTGCAGAAAAAATAAAAAAGGAACGAGATGGTGGTACCCAACGACTGATCACCATGGCAACGAGGCAAGACCAATTTCCAGCCTGGAAGGTGTGTCGGTGAGCGACGAGGCTGTTACTGCTAAGGGGGCGGGGGGGTAATTACCAACCCACGCCCTGCATACTAACATTACAACTGTGATTACAGGAGGCGTGCACAGAAATCAGGTTTCAATCAGATTCCCTGCAATATGTTGCATTTCTATTGTTAAAAATAACTTTCAAAAGTGAGATAACAAGTGTCTCAGAAACATTCCATCCCGCCTCCTGCTCTACACAAACACTGAACAGGAGTGACAGCAACACGTAGCAACTGGCTAGCTAGTGGAGCTAGCTAACTGCTAAGGTTGGGTTCAAATAGATATTATTGGAATATCCGAAGTATTCTATAATAATTCAAGGTTTGTGTACACTTTCGGATGCGTTTTTGAGGTGACGTGCAACAACATTAACATGAACCTTTCTGTTGGTCGCTTGTTAGCAGACCCTTCACATGATGGCAGAGCGAACAGGTACAGGCAGGGCCCATAGTGATAGCCCTATAGTTTAAATCTACTACCCACAAATACAAATAAACATGGGTTATTATTATTTTATTTTTTTTAAATGGTAAATGTATTTAGGAACATATCAATGTGATTTTAAGTGGGGGTGGACCTCAAATTCTCTAGGGGGGTCCGGGGGCATGCTCCCCCGGTAAGATTTTTTTTTTTAAATGTTGGAGTTAAATGCATCAATCTGGGAAAATAAAGAGACTAGATCTATGGGAACACCTATATGAAACAGAACTGTATACATTTCAATAATCATAAAATCAGGACCATAACCAATAACATATCCAATATGAAAAAACACTGACACCCTCAAATGGAAATATGTGTTTACATAAATGGTGACCAAACCGTTGGAGACCCACTGAGAACTTACACTAAGTTAACTATCTAAACACTCAAGAGTCCTTAACCTCACCTGAGCTGAGGTTATCCCGAGCTTGAATGACACACAGAGACCAATCAAGGGCTTTCATTTATGATCTGTATGACAGTGGCCATTTCGGCAGGCCACATCATGTAGACAGCCAGTCACCATGTGTGAGGCAGGCCACTTAACAGGCCAGGCCATCGGGAAACCGCCCGGTCCTCCTGATGGCCAGTCCGGGACTGGTTACAGGAGGCGTAGAGCGAGGGATCATTGTCCACAAGTTAATCGATCGCAGATGGCGTCATGTTTGCAGACGAATAAAAGAAAAAAAGAAAAGAAAATTATTAAAAGAAAATACTAAATGGGTCGCGAAATATACTTGGGCGGCCGTTAATATACCTGGGCGGCCCGCCCAAGTATAGTCTATGTGTGGGAAACCCTGATTATTGTTACTTTAGGTAGTAATATTATATAATATATTATCTCTAAAAAAGCAGTTTTACAATCCAATGGTGAAGTCGTTTTAAATACATAAAATACAGAAGCTTTTCTATATTAGATTCCATGAATTATTGACTGACTGCCACAGTGTGTTTGAGTCCAATTCTCCTGAAATCAAGCCCCAAGGCATACTGCAAACCCAATACAAGCTGAAAGACTCGCTCATAGACACACAACCCAAACAGATGCACAGCGTTCATCACCTAGTGTCCCTGCTCTCTCCGTCCCTGGGTAAAACAGCTGTTCTGCCTCACTTCCTGTCAGCCATGTCTTGATGTTCCACTAGCGTTTCCCAGCTGGTTCTTCGGGAGATTAGTGAAAATCTTTGAGAAGGCTCTCTATGTCCTGGATAAGATCTCCTAATTTGGTCAGGTGCATGTTTCGGTCTGCCTCAGCTTTTAGTTTAAGTTTGAACACCCTCTGACCTCTTCAGATTGAACTCTGTGCCCTCCCTCTAGCTAGATCTCTGTATCTTTGTTTCTCTAGGCCTCCTTTCCTCCCTCCCTCACCCCTCGTTTCCTCCTCATCTATTTATCCTTAAGTTTCATTCTTGGCTGCGGCTGAACTCCTGGGTCACGGTCTTCCTCTGCAGAGCCTTGTGAACTCTGCTGACGTCAGAGGGCAGTTCGGCCTTGAACCCCTCCCCAAGTGAGTTTTTAAATTCCTCCCAGATCACAGACCCCTCAGAGCCAAACCCCTCAGGCTCCAGGGACTCTCAGTGCCGCCTGTGATACACATTGGTTAGGCCATCTGCAAGACGCATCAGAATCTAACCAGTTTGAAAATATTTTTATGAGAATGAATGTTGGTTCTGGTCTTTAGGACTGTGACTAACATGATACCTCACTAGGAAAGCATGCACAAGGAAACTATAACATGTTATCAGATCTAAAGCTGAGACAAACATTAAAACTACCATAAATCATTGGGATTATATTTGGCCTAAGCTGTTAAGCCCCAAGCCTGTTTTTCAGGTTTCAGGCTCGAAAATGAAATTTCCAGAACAAACGACAATAACTTCCTTTCTAAAAGGGGAACATTTATAATCTTTTTTCTCAAAGTAATGATAAACCTGTGAGTTGGATGTAGACGAGTCAGAATCAATATAGATGTTTTTTATTTTAAAGAAAATTCAGAATGAACATAGTAAAAAACTGTAAATTATAGTGTCTGTCCAAAAATTATTTTTTACTTATAGTGAAAACCACCCTTGAATGATGGGATGGTAGACTAAAAGCTTTAGGAATCCAAACTATAACATATAATAAGTACCCTGTATCAAGATTGATGCAAAACAAGTGACATTTGACCTTTTTAGAGAGGTTTAGCAAAATAAACTCCACCTCTGGGGTCATTTGGGTGGAAATGGGCGTTTTTGCCATTTCTCTGGAAACCATTGATCGATTTTGATGATTGACATCTCTTTTTAACCGTTAGAGCCAATAGAATTGAAGGGGAATTTCCACATACACACAAACGTTGCCATTGAGAAGTGGGGGCTATGCGCACGCAGTTTGCCCAAAACGAAAGCTGCCTTACGCTCTGAAATCTGAAAACTAGTTTTATTGCTGATGGATTCTCATAAATCATTTCAAAGTGACACAGACACATTGGATGAACCTATGGATTAACCTTCAGCAGCGTTTTTATGGTTTTAATGCCATTGAAGACAACTTTTGATCAGACAACGACACAGGTAAGACATATTGCCGTGTTTGCTACCTAATGCCACGTGTTGTGATGTCTGTTTTTGTTTATAATGTCGCGAGTTATGACCATGGAGTGATGCTATAGATACCTATCGATTCTGTCTACTCCCACGATGCTAATCGATATGTTGGCTGTGCAGTTACGATAAGTAATAAGGGTGTTATACCGTGTTTTCTGTGCTAACGGCGTTAGCATCTTTTCGCTCAGGGCTAATTCAGAGGCTCAGCGTTAGCCTTGTGTTTTTCTTTGCTAAAAATGGGTCATATCATCAGTTAGCCGAGTTTCTTCCCGTTACATGGATATGAAACATTCATAGTTTATTAAATATTAAGAAGCCCTCAGACGCTGTTTCCTGCAGATGATGCGTTTTTTCTCCCGCCGGCGGGCGCATGGGGTTCAACAGGTTAATTTAGGTTAATACGAAAAACTATCAAACTTATGCAAGTTACAACAACTGAAATAGGGGAAAAAACTTATGATTTAATTCCTGGCTTGATCAGTTTACTATTTAGTTCGCTGCATTTGTTTCCGACTTGTTGGATCCAATCATTTCCAACAACTTGAGCCGATGTAAATTCCAAAAAGTCCAAATTGAATGGAAAAATATGTTTTTTATCCCAAAAATATTGTGCATTAATCCATATTTAAAAAAACAAAATGTAGGTTGACGATTGGTAGCGTCATTCGAAAACTTCAATAGAAGCTTCGAATAAATAAAAAAATTACATTCGGTACAGCCCTAGCAAACTATGAAATAAAATAAAAAGCAGCGACATTGGAAAATGTGGAGTCAAAAATATTTCGGCTTTAAAAAATGACAAATAATTTATTATCACATATAAATTCTGTGAGATGACTTATCGTTTCAATTCTGAAAGAAAGAAAATACTTAATAAGGTGATTTAATATTCCAGGGAAGCAGTAATAGCCTGTTATTCCAGTCTTGACACGCACTAACGCCTATCACTACTCAATGATCTGCCTTACACTGGTTGATCTTTCTGGGTAATAACAGCCAGAGTTCCGCGAATTAAAGTCCAGGCTTTGTCAAATAATTTCTATATTAATTCAGTCGATATTTGGCAGGATCTTGGTTACTGCCCAACCCACCATGGTGCTGCATGTTGAACCACACCAGAGCTGTTGCAGCACAAACCATGACACTCTCTGAATACACAAACTAACCAAACCTATGTTGGAGGAGTCCCTTCTTGCTCATGGGTCAACAAGGTCAACTATTTTCCATGTGTTTAAAAGAGCAGAGTTCACTTGTGTATTAGAGCTAAACACAGAGGGAGAGCGACACATAAGTGAATTGCAGACAGATTGCGTCTTGAAGGCATTACCATATATGGGCGCTACTGTATGGAGGAAGGAGGAAGTGAGCTCGTCGGTCAGGACAAAGAGGGAGCCCTGCAAGGCTCTGCTGCTGTCTGGGAGATAAAGAACAGGACTAGCCAGGCGGCTCGGGGCTCCATCCGCAACAATGTAACAGCTGCTCTGCTGAAGAGCTGGAAGACCATTCCCACTTTAACAGGTCTAACACAGTGTTGTGTTTTTGAGGCTTCACTTATAAGGCGAAATGTAACGCAAAGGCTAACTTATCCAAAATTGTGCAACCTTTAAATGTGTTATTACTATAATAAGGAACTAGTAGTAAGAATTGGGGGTCACTTCCATCTTATCAAACATTCCCACAACATAGACCTCACCACCTTAGCTGTTAGTTTTGGATCACCCAAACTGCCCACTGGCCAAAGTCCACATGAAAACCCCAAAACACCATTAATGCAATGGGCATTAATGGTGTTTTGGGGTTTTCATCTGGACTTTTTTGGAGAATCTTCAAAAACGGTGCTTGTGTCGGCAGGATTTTAGTTTTGACAACAAAGAACGATTACTCCAATGTCTTCACCAGATAACTGCATTGAGATTTTTAGCCAAAAACAGCTCCCCGCTGAACCTGGAAACAGGGTTGAGGAGATTAACCTGTTAAGCCCAAGCCTGTTTTTCAGGTTTCAGGCTCGAAAATCAAATTCCCAGAACAAATGATAATAACTTCCCTTCTAAAAAGAGGTAAATTAATCCTCCTTTTTCTCAAAGCAATGATAAACCTGTTGGATGTAGAAAAGTCAAAATCAATATAGATTTTTTTATTTTAAAGTAAATTCAGATTGAACATAGTAAAACAAATTAAATTATAGTGTCCGTCCAAACATAAACCATTACTTATAGTGAAAACCACTCTTGAATGATGGGATAGTAGGCTAAAAGCTTTAGGAATCCAAACTATAACATATAATAAGTACCCTGTATCAAGATTGATGCAAAACAAGTGACATTTGACCTTTTTAGAGAGGTTTAGCAAAACAAAACAAAAAACTCCATCTCTGGGGTAATTTGGGTGGAAATGGGTGTATCTGCCGTTTCTCTGGAACCCATTGGTCGATTTGATGATTGTCATCTCTTTTGAACCGTTAGAGCCAATAGAATCGAAGGGGAATTTCCACATACACACACGTTACCATTGAGAAGTGAGAACTATGCACACGCAGTTTGCCCAAAGCGAAACCTATTTTACGCTCTGAAATCTGAAAACTGAAAACTAGGTTTATTGCAGATGGATTCTCAGAAATCATTTCAAAGTGACACAGACACATTGGATTAACCTATGGATTAACCTATGGATTAACCTTCAGCAGCGGTTTTCTCGTTTTAATGCCATTGAAGACAACTTTTGATCAGAAAACAACAAAAGTAAGACATATTGCCGTGTTGGCTACCTAATGCTACGTGGTGAGATGTCATTGTTAGCTTCTCATGTCGCGAGTTCGGATCGGTCAGTAACGATACTAATCCCTGTCAAATCTGTGGAATCTCAGCTTGCTAATCGATATCTTGTTTTTGCAATTACGTTAAGTAATAAGGGTATTTTATCGTGAGTTCTGTGCTAAGTGTGTTAGCATCTTTTCGCTCAGGGCTAATTCAGAGCCTTTGTTATTACCCTTATGTTTTGTTTTTGCTAAAAATGGTTAATAGTGGGTATGACACGTTAATAGGTTTTTAAATGTTAAGAAACCCTCAGACGCTGTTTCTTGCAGATGTTGCGATTTCCCCCCCTGTGGGAATGGGGGCTTAGCAGGTTAAAGAAACTGATTATGTAAGATACAAGACCAAAACAAAGAGCAAAAAAAGGTTAAAATGCTAAGTCGAGCTCAAGCGAACTGTAGAGTCAGAGGCGCCCCAAGACACTCCGGGGGCCCCAACCAGAAGGGACATGACACCTCTGACAGCACCCCCCCCCCCCCGGAGCGGAGCAGCGAAACTGAAATTAGGAAGCAGCTTTTGACGGTGCGCTATGCATGTCGTTGCAGTAAATTAAAAGATGATTCATGTTGTCTTAATCTACCTTCTTTGGGGCCCCAAGCAGTTGCCTGCGCCCCTGGTCAGAGGAAGTCTCTGTAGTTTTGGTCAACTTTCACAAAACATGTAGCCATTTTTATCATTGTTGATATAAAAATATTGCTTAGTGCTGCTTAATACTACTTAAAAACGAAAAATTCTGAAACACTAACTTCCTCTAATTCCCGGGCAAAAATATGCAAAGAACTTCTAATGGGCCGAGCAGAGCCTTGAATTTTAAGCAGGCATGACTTGCATGTTTTGGCCATTGCTGCGCCAATAAAATGCCCCGTCAGTCCTTTTTTAAGCTCTCCACCTCCACTCTCTATTCTTTCCAACTGGGTACCAAGCCAGCAGCTCCCACCAACTCCTCCATCTAACCCTCTCCCACACAGGGCCGATGGAAAACACTGACCCCTCAGTGAACAAGAGACACAAAGCAACTCTGGCTGGAGAGCGAATCTTGAGGCAGAAATCCCGACTGCGATGGCATTTCTGTGCGGGCTTCACATTTTCAGAGGCCGTTTTGTTCGCCTTTAAGTGCCACGGCTGAATGGCGTTCTTTGTGGGGGCAAAAGAAAGGATGAAATTGAGAGGAGAGCGAAATAAACAGAGAGTGGGAGAGATGGAGAGGAGAAAATGAAAGAAAAGTAGGGAGAAAGTGAAGCTTGAGTGGGGAGTCTGAGAAGGCGGAGGAGTGAATAGAAGGAGGGAGGGTAAGTTGGAAAGCCTCGCCGGGCAGCTGAAAGCCCGGGTGAGCTCTGTGCCACGTTTGGTGCCAGGGGCCGAACGCTCCCCGCCACACAGGCTCCTCCATTGTTGTTTCCATAACAGAATGCCACGCCAGCAGCCTGAGCACCACGCAACGCAGCAGCAGTGCTCCACGTCCGGAGAAAACAAGGAGGGTGACACCGACGTACAATGCATTGTGAAAAATCAGAATGCTTGATTTGTTGTTAAACTCTCTCAGTTCAGCCGGGCAGAAAAGATCCTAAAAGTGGCATCAGGCTGAAGAGAAAGTTGAGAATTCCTGACCAATCAGAAGCATGAACATAGTATTTGGAAAACATTATTGTGCATTTTATGATACTGAAAGACTATTTCGTATTTGAGAGAAATAACTCTTACAGATGAAAAGTTGAATTCATAACACTACTAAAGCCATACAAGTTATGCTGTGACCAGCAGCTTATGATAGCTGTTGCTAACAATATTTAGCTACACATTGCTGTATCTGTTGATGACTTTTGCTTTTCCAATGCATTTAAGCATAGCGGATTTGCAGCAACATTTGAGGTGCAAATGTTTTAAGATCTTGCATTAAATGCTAAAACATATTTTCATACGAATTGTAAAAGAATAATATTGTCATGCACAATTGTTGAGTTGCATGTCAAACATCCTCATACTATACTGCTGGCTCTCAGGTTCAATTTATGTGAGGAATAATTATCTTTTTTTTCATTTAAGGACATTTTAAATGTGCAGGTATACAGTTTTTGGTAGTTTTTTAAAAAATGATTGAGAATGACTTACACAATAATATCTGGTTATTTTCTGGTTATTTTTCTATTTTTCAGTTGGTGCTAATAGATGATTTCAATATAAAATTAATGAAAAGGGCAGATTTCCCCAAAAAACTCTGCAGCTCAGCAGTCAGTAATAATAATAATAATAATAATAAGTTTCATTTATAAACGCACCTCATATCTGAGTTCAGATCCCGAAGTGGTACAAGCATTTAGCATGGAGCAAAATAGTGACAATTCCATTCCAGGAAATAAACAGCCCATAAACAGAAATGCCCTTTTGAGAGACGTTATGTTCCCATACAGGGTCACAACTTGGCTGACATCTTTGCTCATAAACCAAAATGACAAAATGGCTCTTAAATGCAACTTTCCGTCCTGCCTCCCCCCCCCGCTCTGGCTGGCTGATGGATGGGGCCGTGGTGTTGATTGTGCTGCGTAAAGCCTACGGCCACCTGTGCTGGCATGCCAGACAGAGGGCCTGTTGTGGGGAAGGCTGGGCCAGCGTGGGTTTAGCATGTTGGGAAGGCTGTAATGGCTGCACATAATCATGCAGCACTAGTAAACACTAATAAGGGGGGGAGGGAGGGGCCTGTTTGTGGAGAGATCAACAAACAGAAACACACATGGAAGCAGATTTCACATAACTGTATTATAGGTTAGTTGAAAGCAATAATATTAAGTTGAACCTAATCTTTTTTATTTAAACTTCATATTATTGCTTTCAACTAACCTAATACAGTTATGTGAACTCTGTTGACATAATACATTTAATTAAAGTTAACGTTTCCATTTGTTCAGTGTGCTGAGGCTGTGCAACACCGTCGGCTCAAATGCTGTGTGACCAACTGTAGGGATTCTGCTGAGGAATCTGAAATCTGCAACTGAGATTTGTAGTAAAACAACAGATGACTGGTTGGTTTCCACGATGCCATGCAACACTGTGTAATGTGTCAGTAATGATTCTCACCGCAGCAACAGGTCATTACACCCCAGTGATTACAACAATTAGGTAGTGTAGGTTTTTCTAAATTAGCTGCACACACTCAATGATGCAGTCATTAATACCGCTGCATTGGGATTGGCCAGTACTTTAGCAATATTGCAGGGTGTAAAGTAAACAAATGTATGGGCTCCTTGCGCCCAAATTGGTTGACATGAAACCAGTAAACAACAGGTAAGCAGTGAGTGGAACTTCGCCAAAAGTCCGATGTTTGTTTGACATCTCGGCATCTGTTTTGCAAGAAACGCCAAAGCAGGAATACTGTCAAGATCAACAAACGTTAGGCTCCATGGTGCTCGTTTTGTGTTTTCAGGTCGATGCTAAAAAAAAGCATTGTTTTTACATTTTCCATGCCATATTTCTGGACCAATAAGAAACAATTTCCAGCTCTGATACCTCATACACACACCATAGGAAATATATATTTTTAATCCGGTCTGCGATAACTGGCCAATTTAAATACAAAATAAACCAAATGGATTAATTCCACTCTAATTTGATGACTATGGCATGAGAGGAATGGGTACCAGTGACATGACTGAACAAGTGTGGCCACACTGACTGCATGATATCCACATACAGACAGAAACACACACACATATGAATGCCATTTTATTAAATACAGACAAATGGTGATGGTAAATTAATCCATACACCATTGTGTTGCTTACCTTTCAACTGTGACTCACTAGCCTGGTCATAAGACAGCAGGTGCTAAGTCATTGTATTCAGAGTGACGAATGAAACCAGAGAGGCCAGAAAGCTTCACTGTGCGGTCACTCATTCTAAACCATGTTGTCAGATGATCAGGGTTAGCCTGTCAGCTATACGCCTGACAACCCCTAAAAACATCTGATGGAGGACATACATTGTCCATACATTACTCCAATTCAATCGATACTTGAGTTTATGACCACATATCCTGTAAAAGCAAGAAAAATAATGACATTCAAATTATTATAATTTGCTAAGGGTTTAGTGCTAATTTACTAATTTTAGCTTGCTAGCATCCTAGATTTAAATGCTGGTCAACATTACTTGTGCAGCAGGCAAATTAGCTTGCCGACAATAGCATTTAGCTAAAACCCAAAGCTAACTCAGCTGCTAGCATGTCTTTAGATTCTTATTTAATTTAAGACACTATTGTCACGCCTATGTGAGCATATATCATAAACATGTTTGATGGAATTGTATGGAAGTTTAATTATTTGTATTTGTTTTCAATAAGGCTTAAATACTTCTTTACCTCATCAATGTTCAAAATGAATAAACATTGCAGGATTAGTCAATTCTACTGTATTGCGGCTTTTTACACTCTCCCCCTGTGTGTGTCACCAAAAGGGTAAGTTAATTTCTACCAGGGGCAGCTGTTCCTGTTGACATAGTAATAGGAGATCAGAGAGCTCTCTCTCTCTCTGTGTGTGTGTGTGTGTGTGTGTGTGTGTGTGTGTGTGTGTGTGTGTGTGTGTGTGTGTGTGTGTGTGTGTGTGTGTGTGTGTGTGTGTGTGTGTGTGTGTGTGTGTGTGTGTGTGTGTGTGTGTGTGTGTGTGTGTGTGTGTGTGTGTGTGTGTGTGTGTGTGTGTGTGTGTGTGTGTGTGTGTGTGTGTGTGTGTGTGTGTGTGTGTGTGTGTGTGTGTGTGTGTGTGTGTGTGTGTGTGTGTCCCGACTGGCACCAGAGGAAAAAGTGGGGGATCAACCTCCTATTAAAGTGGATAAGGGGAACCTTCTGAGCTCCTTGAACTGAGTGCCAGAAGAAATACATTTAGTAAAGGTCTTAATGAAAAGCAGGCTGTAAATGTAATCTGTTTAAAAGATATAAAGGATTTCATCAGTGTCTGTGAGACAGTGTGTTGTTGAAAGGTCAATTTAAAAAAAAAAAAACCTTAGGAAGACAAACTGATAAACGGCGGACAGTTTAACAGTACTTCTGCCTGTGTGGTCTCCTAGTGTTGGACATGATTAGTTTGGCTTTGTTTTGTACACTTGTCTAATGTGAGAAACCTGTTGAACATGTCAACTTGAGATTTTGTAAACTGTGCAGCCATTTTTTACTGCTTCCTGAGATCCTATAGACAACAAGCGAATTCAAAAGAATGGAAAATATATAATCTGCTTATAAAAATGAAAACATTTTGCGGTCAAACTCTCCAGTACAGATTTTGCTTTTTGCCACTACAACCTTTTATTTGAGTTAGCCTTCACATATTGCTGCTTTAGACGGGAAGAGAAAGTGACGGAAAGAAGATGGATGTTGGATATATTCTCAGCTCACATCTGGAAGCCTTTAGGGCCAGATCCCTCCAATTTCCTCTACTGAGGTTTCCTAGTTGCTGCAAAAAAAGCAAATGCAGCAAACTAGCTACAGTATAGCCTTTCCCAGCTGACAACACAGGCTCACATTGCAGTTAATGTACAGCTGACACACAACAAACACTATTATGTAATCAGTCAGTCCAAATCAATCAAGATGATTAGGTGGTACTGATCCACATTGTTCATTTCATTTGTATCTGCCAGCATGTGTGTGTGGTTTTCAGAATCTGTAGTGCACGGGAGGCGTGTGGCGCAGTGGATAGAGCCTTGGTTTTGGGATCAGGGGGTCACAGGTTCAAACCTGTCGTTGTGTCCCTGAGACACTTCACCCCAAATTGCTCCTGTGGGGATTGTCCACAGTATTGAGTATGTAAGTCACTTTGGATAAAAGCATCTAACAAGTAACATGTAATGTAATGTAATAATGTAACATATTTCACATAAATGTATTAGGTTAGTTAGAAGCAAAAATAGTCTACTCTGTAGTTATGTTTTAACCAGTTGTTCTATATTCACCTTGCAGATGCAACTATGTGGCTTGTATCCTGGATTATATGTTTACATCATGGATGTTTAAAGTTCATATTTGTCTAATATTAGTTTACTTTTCATTAATGAAGTATGACGCTGCACTGTCAGTAGACTAGTCTCTGTTTGTGATTGGTCAAATGTAGCTAACCCCGCCCCCTTTCACGTGAACCTCTGGCTTGATTTATCGAGTTGTTAACCAGCGTCGTAGGACCGCTTAGCGAGATCTCGTTTGTTAGGGTTAGTTAAGATAACTCAAACATATCCAGGGTATGTTGAACTGGCTTCGTAGTGCACAGGGCACAAGTGGCTGCATAGCAGCGCTAATGGAAAAGACACAAACATTATATTTTTATTTTACCAGGATGCAGTGACAAAAATATTTGGGAAGGCTTAGCCTTCCCTAGCCTACAGTACCCGCCGCCCCTGACACAGAGGGACACTGTCTCTGTGTTCTGTCGACAACAAAAGGCGAGAGGACAGTCAGACGGATTTCAATATACAGGATCCCTTAGCCCTTTCACACCAACGCGGTTCTAGCTCCGTGCTTGCGCTCTTCTAGTTCGGAACCGGTTCTTCTTTTCAACCCCCGTTTTGTTCACACCGCCCAGAGCCCGACTGGTGCTCCTGCGGCTGCGTCATGACGTCAACGTTTACGTCGGATCACGTTTCTCCCCAACGCTGCTCACAACAACAACAATGGGGGACTGCGTCGGGTCGATGATTGTGTTGCTTTTAATCGTACGAAGCCAGATTACATTAAATAACTTCTGTGTGAGTGCCGTGGTTCATTGTTTATTAATGTGTTTCAGCAGCATTTACTGACCGCTGCAGTGCTGCCCGCGGTTTGGCATCACAACGCTGCTTTGAAAGTTTCTTTGGTATAAAATGGGTGATGTTAGCATAGCAACCGAAGCTAAACTGACTATCTTGACTACTTGTTGCTTTCCTATTGTGGCATAAGCCGTTTTCTACAGGCACATTTTACCGGCGTATTTTTCTTTTTGATTCTACTTGTGATAGTCAGACATGACAACCTGTACAGCCCATGTATTGATTCCATCCGATAGCTGCTATAATACAAAACAAAACGAAAGAATAATCGATTAATATTCGCCAGGGCTGTCCGATTTTCGAATTTGATCATGGTCAGTTTCTGGCATCCCTAGCAAGAACCGGTTTTCGGGGGAAAGAGCCGGCTCCGCTGCCGTGTGAACAGGAAAAACCGGTGCTTATCAGGCTCTAGCTCCGAACCGGCTCTGGAACCGGGTTGGTGTGAAAGGGGCATTGGCGATGCTAAGAATCCACTGACACCCAACACATAGCAGTGTTGTAGGAGCAACAATGCTTTCTTCGAAAGTACTGAAGTTACTTTAGTGCAGTCTCATACAATACTAACTGTCCCACCCAAGGAGACAGCAACTCATTAGAGGCACTTATTGTCATTCACAGCTAATCTGGAAAAGATTTTATTTTATTATCTTTTAATTCAGGAAGATAAGGCTTGGGATAATCTGCTGCATTCATGTTAAAACATGTGAAGGATAACAGCTTAATACATACTCTTGTGTGTTTAACAGAAACTGTTTAAGACAGTGTTATGTTCGCATGTGAAACTTTCAAAAAATAGGCATTGGGATTACAAAATACTTGGGAGTCACAGACTAAGTTCATGTTGTAATGCTTACAGGGTACACACTCTGAAGGTCTATTTATAATGGAATATCATCAAGTCCTTGTGTAAACATTGCCATTCAGCAACATTCCCATATAAACACCACAGCCCTGTGACGTGCATTCTTTGAAGCTGACAAACCCTCCAGCCAAATCCCATTTGAAACTTGACATTTTTACTTATGACTGCGGCAAACAATATATATACATAGTAAAGCCAATATGTTAAGTATCTTTAGAAAACATGCAATTGTGCTGGAAGTTTCGGCATACTTTATTTACCAAGCTGCAGTTTGTGTTAAAAAAAACATTCAACTTAAAGTACAGATATCTATTGCAGGCTCCCGCCCACCACAGTGTATATTGTTGTGAAAAGCTTGTGGAAATACAAGTAGAGCCAGGATATTTTAGTAGAAGCTTCTAAGAATCTAAGCTATGGTTTTATGCTGCATGTCAAAGTAATAAGAGTGTAAAATAAGTATTGCAACATTAATAAAGGCTAACATAATTTAGTTAGTTCTTTTTTTCTCCAATACTTGACCTGACCTGGAACTATAACTTTCTAACTATTCAATAGTTAACCAACACTCAACTTAATGTTTTAAAAGTATCACGTTCTGGTTATTATTTCTTAACTAGTCCTGTTTACTCCTCAAGCGGGATACTCCAGAGCGTTCCGTTTTTCTGTCGACTCGTGTCAAAACTAAACCCGAACAATACTCGAGCACTAAAGTCGTCAACAACTGGTAGATATGAATATAGTATGGTTGATAACTCACCCTCCAAGAGCCTGGAAATCAGCGAGTCGACGTCCAACTCCCCCTCCGCCATTTCTGTAGCAAACAGCTCTGCCCGCCGCAGTGTGGAGCAGGCAGAGGGGCAGGGCAGGCCACGCCTCCCACTCAGGGCTCCCGTTTAGGACTATTGTGCTACATTCAATGTGCCTTGGATACTCTAATTTCTACCTTAAAAAATAAAGTGGAGAGCTTTTAATTACTCGTTAAAGTTCTTTCAAGCATATTATTGTAACATTCAATATTGACACATAATTCGTATGTTTAATGGCAATTCCCACTTTCCAACAGTTGCCTAACTGAATGTTGTTGTATTGTTTTTTTTAACTTTTCATTGGGATTTCCGACAGTAGTTGAAGGCATCGATATATCCAGTTCCTTCGCAACAGGTCACTGTGATATTACAATGTAATACGAATAAAAAAGTAATACAATAATGTTTTAAAAAATATAAATGTAATAAACTAAGCTGAAAACTTTAGTGAGTACCCTTTTGGAGTTTAATATTCAAGTGTCTTTCGTTTCTGGTAACTTGTAGGGTGACTCTCAACTGACTCAGATAATATTGGTAATTATGAGACGCTTTTTTCGACCCATGAAACGTCTGGACAAACTAATAAACAAGAGACATGTTGTATGAGGGGAATAATGCACAGTGCTGTTAATGAAACCATTGATTTATTCACCTACAGCGCCCTCTTCTGGTCAGAGGGAATTGTGTTTCTTAAGTTTCTTGATCAACTGTTTTTATGATTATTAAATTATTTCTTTTTTGTTGAACAAATGAAAGTAAACAACAAATACTATTTAATAAACAGAGGTAGTAGCCTTACATGTTTAATGGCAATACTTTGCCAATGTCAAGGCCTGGAAATAGATGTTATTGTAGCAGCAGCAGAGTGTAACACTCTCCAGTTTATGACTAAATCCAGAAGTTATGTTTTCGCCTCTCCCACTCACAACCTCTTTTTTTGTTTCCTTTCAAGTGCGTCATCTGGGTATTTCCGCACTGTTTTGAGTGGGTGGTGGCGAGTTGCACTGCAGAGAGAGAAAAGGCGAAGGGCTGCAACTGGGTCAAGCTAGCCAAGAGACAGCACCGGAAACAGAATGGTTTTCTCTTCAGAATAAAACGGTCAATTGACGTAAAAACAAATGCATCCAGTAAGGATGTCGTAATAACATTAACCTAGTACTAAGTGTAGGATAAATGTTTTACAAAACAAAAGAAGCCGTATAACCTCAACACGTACAGTCCCTGTAATCTGAGCACAATGTCCAAAAATAATAACGTCAAAACTTAAATCAGATATATTACCTCAATTGACAAAGAAACCAACAATCTCAAGATCAAGTTTAACAGTTTAACAGACATTGTACGGTACAATTTAGCTTCTTTGTTTTTAATATTCATTAAACTGATCATTAAACTTCAGTGATTAGTTGTTTTGACCTTAAAGGAAGGATAGGTAAGAATGGAGAAACCAGCTCAAGTGCAAGTAGCCATCCAGTTATTTTAGCCGGGCCGGCTAAAATAATGGGTCGTGCTTTTTACAGTGCCACGGCTTCCACAGATAACATTTTTTAAAATGTATTTATGTCAAAGCATTTAATATATTCATTGCTTTCGGGATGTTAAGAGCATTCCATGGAATATAACAGCAAGTGTTTCTGAAATATTACCTTTAATATTATGTATATTGTTTTAATCATGTCTTACATCTATTTTATAGGTAGGCCTATTATAGGTTTCGACTTGTATTATCTATTTTACCATTTCATTTGCAAAATTCCCTTTAAAGTTGGTGTTTAAATCCTTTGACTTTTATCAATCTTATTAATTATTAACTTTTTATTATTAATGTCTTATTTGGGTTTTATTTTCATTATTTATTTAACAGTTATTTATATTTTATCCTATTTATTAATTTTGTCTTCCTTTTTCTCATAACATTTTCAAAAAGACTAAGTATGTATTTGTAGATATTTAATTCTTATTAAATATTGTTAACTTTTCAGATAAATTGATGGAAATAGCAGCAATTCACGAATAGCTTCAATACATTTTGATGAAGACAGTAAAGTGGATTTTTCATGTAAAATACATTTTCTTGCAGATATTGAAGTTAATATGGACTTTTTTCAGCGCTGTTCTCACCGGAAGCCCTGCATTATCATACCGCCCTCTCAACGTCCAGCTTTACTACCTGTCGTTCACCGAGGTGGGCGGAGCCAGGAAGGCGACAGAACAGCAATGTCAAGAAGTTTATGGAGTTGGCACTGTCGTGTATGCATCGTCTTTTAGCAACAGAACACAAACAGATAAACAGTGGTGTCGACGGAGAAGCGTGAGTCGGACACGGAAACAGCCATGGACGGTGAGTGGAAGTTAAGCTGCTCGGCCTGTTTACTCACATTAGACACTGGAGCTGAAACTGTACAGGGAGTTGTTTTGCGCACAGGGGAAAGCCCCGCTATCACTGGGTCTGCGCTAACATTGGGAGTCTGCAGTTCCCGGATAGTACGCTACCGTACAGTAGGAAGTTTGACATTACTGTGCTTTAATGGCTTATACCTGCTACATCCGGTAACAGTATGCTACATTGAGTGTGTTTATTCCTCTGTGTGTAGCTAACTCACCTGACAGTCTCGAGCTGCCAAAGGGCCTATTGGGTGTCCAACTCATGGATTTCTTCAGTGACTGAACATACAAAACCTCATTCAGATATCTATATATTTATATTTACCTACCTACCTATCTATTTATTGAAAGATGTGATAAACTATGTTGTTGTTTCTCGTTGTTGATAAATTATCTTCAGTTCGGCAAACATAAACCCACTAGGTAGCGATTGGTTTAAATTAAAAACCAGCAGTGTAAACTAACTGAGTTGATTTACTGAAGTACTGTACTTAAGTACAGTTTTGAGGTACTTGCACTTTACTTGAGTATTTCAATGTTTTGCTACTTCTACTTCCCTTCAATCCAGAGGTAAATAGTTTACTTTGCAGATTTGGATTAATGATGTGAAATCAACACTTGAATAAGACTTTATGTCACCTGGAATACAATTCAAATCTACCTTTCAAAGTAATATAAGTTAGCTGCACCTTAACCAGGTGTAATAACACTTAGTTTAAGGCATTATAATTATAATCAAAACATATCATATATATTATTCTGAAATGGACCAATCTGTGGAATGATTACTTTAACTTTTGCTACTTTAAGTATATTTTGATGCTTATACTTTTGTACACTTTTACTTGAGTAACATTTTGATACAGGACTTTTACTTGTAACAGAGTGTTCCTACACTGTGGTACTTCAACTTTAATTAAGTACAACATCTGAGTACTTTCACCACCTCTGAAAATCTATTGTATTATGAATGGTCCTCACCGCTCGAGAACCGCCCACCTCAGTCTTAGTGGATGGACGTATGGAAACAGCACTTCATACTTTGTACAAGTCCCAAATAGAAACAGGCTGTTTAGTGGCTCAAAAGCATGCTGATGTGAAGAGTGTCCTGTGATGACTTAAAAACTGCCATCTTTCTATTTTATTCAATTTTTACCTTTGTCTGCAAGCCAAATAACATTAAATACCACGATAAACAATCAACAACATCAATGACCTAAACTCCCAAAAATATTGACTTTGTTAATATACTGTATATGATTTATCCATGTCTACCATATGGATAGGAAAGAGACAGTGAAATTAAATCCATGTCAAAACCCCTTTTGTTAGGGTAATTTAAAGTTAAAAATAACTCACACAAATGTCTCACTTCCTTCATCTCTGATTTGATATTAGTACATTAAGTCAGTTTTGGAGGCCATGTGGTATACATTTACTTTACTTTCCCTTTCACATCAGGCCCTCATTTGCCTCTCAAATAATAACAATTGTAATTATTGTGGCCTTTTTGGTTTGTCTTATTCCAAGATCCACATGTATTAATCTTGCATACATTGATCTAAATCAGAGCTTGTTGTAATGTCAGTGTTTCCCCTACCATTGTCTTGGAGGGGCGCTGCGCTGAAATTCAAGGTGTTTAAAAAAAAACTATATATATATATAGCACCAAATTGCAACTAATCTATATCTACTGTCACTTTTCACATTGAACATGTGCTCTTTAATCAAATAAACTAAACACTTTCATTTTAAGTTGTGAGTTTAGTGTTTTTGACCCTAAGAAACACTGATGCATTAATCAATAACAATAATCCACAGCTCTTCTCTCTGCTCCAGAGGATTAAAAAAAATATATATCCCCCCTCCCCGCTCAGGCAGCACCCCCCCAAAGCATTAAACCTAGGGGAAACACTGCATGTGGAACACATTCTATGAGTTTGGTCTGGGAAGCAGGCATGTTACAACTTGGGAATCCTCCTACCAATGCTTTCACATCAAACAAGTCCTACTAGCCTTTGGGTGGAGCTTCGGCCTCCTGACTTTCTGTCACACCCCGCTTCTTTCTATGAATCTTAACAATTCATTAACCAAGTCTGAAACCGGAGCGCTCCAATTACAATGGAGGCTCCTCACAACAAGGCATGTAATCTGACACCAATATTACACCCTGCCTGTCATTGTTTGCTTCTTCTTCTCCTTTCCGCACTTGGCAGGCAGTTTATGGCGATTTTTTATATTTAGCTGGGAAGCCCTTGTTTTTCAGCGACCTTTGACCTCTTTGGACACAGCTCTGTCTAGTAGATTTCCACCCTGGCCACCCAATGACAAACCCTTACCAAACCACAAATATGTGTGGAAAGCAGCCTTTGGTTTATGTCATCATCACTACCAGTGTATTCTGTGTTCAATGTACTTTGAATGGAGAACCACTAATTGCTCTAAGACTTTGACGAACAAGCGTTTAACCTTTCTTTTCTTCTTGTTGTCCCCCGCAGCTGTGTATGGTTGGGGTATGACCCCGCACAACCAAGGTAAGACGGTTTTCTGTAAATAATTAGTGTTTAATATGACCCGGCTCTGACTTTGAACTAGTAAAGATTTGACACTGTGTACCTATAACAGACCGATTCCTGTGTTGACGCACTGATTCTGTGATTCATGCTTTCACAATCTGGACAGAGACTTTGTTTCTGTATTTCCAAAAGACAGCACACCACATGTACGTCACATTCTTCTTCTTCTTTCTCCATCAGTCCAAGCAGCGGGCCCCTTCATAGAGATCATCGAGCAGCCGAAGCAGAGGGGCATGAGGTTCAGGTATAAGTGTGAGGGGCGGTCAGCTGGAAGCATCCCCGGAGAGAAGAGCAACGAAACCACCAAGACCCACCCAGCCATCAAGGTGAGACTTAAACTCCATTTATTGAGGATGTTTTCTAGGTTGGATCCATTTAATGTAGCTTAGATAACATGATAATACACTTTGGTCAAAGTTGGTGTAAAGTATCAACCATAATGTCATTAACTTTTACTCTTCCTCTATTATAAAACAATACTACTCTACTGTTCTTGCTGTTAAAAATGCATGCAATTAGAAATATCTGACAAGTCCATTTTGTTAAAGAGGACATATTTTGCTCATTTTCGTGTGTGTGTGTGTGTGTGTGTGTGTGTGTGTGTGTGTGTGTGTGTGTGTGTGTGTGTGTGTGTGTGTGTGTGTGTGTGTGTGTGTGTGTGTGTGTGTGTGTGTGTGTGTGTGTGTGTGTGTGTGTGTGTGTGTGTGTGTGTGTGTGTGTGTGTGTGTGTGTGTGTGTGTGTGTGTGTGTGTGTGTGTGTGTGTGTGTGTGTGTGTGGGGCTGAGTTATGATCGGTCATAATATCACCAAATTTGGTGATGATGAAATAGTTTACAGTGAGATTTACTCCCATACTTTTGGCCATACTCGCGCAGCCCTACAAATGTACTGAGATAGGTCCACAGTTTAGAGATATCCCGCCCCTTGGCCTATCACGTACAACGTGTTGGAGTGCTAGCCAATAGAAGTGAGAGAGTTACATTGTGGTGTCATTATGTTAAGTAAGCAAACAAAGGACTCCAATGGAGGTGCTCTGGATAGGAGGGCCTATATTAGGGCCTCTTTAATAATAAGAAAAGAACAATTGGCAGAGTAATCTATAATGGACATAAGAAACTCATCACATAAATGAATTGTCTTAACAAAAGTTACAAAGTGCTTAACAATAAAAGCAGTCAAGCTTTAACTTTAACATATTACTTTTAATTTGAACTTTAAATGGAATTTACTGTCGTTGACCATGACAAAACAAAAATAACACAACATTTTAAAATCTGTTGTATTCTACAATGTAAAACAGGGCTACGTTACATCAATTTTGAGATATTACATGAAATGTGTCCGTTTTAGCAGTTGTCGGCCATTGACAATAACCCTCAACTAGCCTCTAAACCCGAATAAACATTGCTCATGTGTCATTAGGATTTCCTTTTGGAAATATGAAACTATTGCATATTCCTCTCACAGGTGCACAACTACAGTGGCCCCCTGCATGTTCGCATCTCATTGGTGACGAAGAACCCACCCCACAAACCTCACCCGCATGAACTGGTCGGAAAAGACTGCAAACATGGCTACTACGAGGCAGACCTGCAGGAGAGAAGAATACACAGGTAGACTGGGGTGTGGCTAATGTGTGACAGAAACATCTCGCACGTAAGAGAAACTGGAGGAAATGATGCCACTTTTTAAAAAATGTTCAAATTGACACTGAATGACCTCAGGGGAAACTACTGTTCCACATGAAAACATTGTGGCATTTGTTTAAGATTGATCTAGATAAAGAGATTCATCCTTTGTGGGAGATGACGTGTTTTCTGGCGTGTACATTTAGTCGTCAGTTTCATCACGAGTTTATAGATGTGTCAAACATTAACAGAACACACCACTTACAGAAATACGGTTCAGTATCGTATCCTGCTTGACAATCATACATGTCACTGCTACAAATAAATAAAATAAAAAGCATTGGGGGGGCTTTGCAATAAATGCACAATAACAGCAAATGAGACTATTTTTCAATGATATAAGGTTTATTATTGCATCATTTGACCAGTCTATCTGAGCAGAGACCTGTCTATCTTTATCAGAAGTGTGATGCAATTCAAACAAACAGTGTGTACTGCCCACCACTGTCAGTGTATTGTGATTCAAAGGTGAGTGCACTTGTTTATATTAGTCATTAGTTTTTTTTCACATCGAAAATGGTACATTGCATAATAAAAAGCTAGAAAAAGAGCTATAAGTTATTTTACTACACACTAAGATATTAGGGTGTAATGATATATTAATTTGGATTGATTCAATTATCCAATATCATGAATCTAAAGTGAAAAGAAAATACCCTGATCTTTTATCAGGGACTATGGATGGAAATGAGCTCAAACCTAAAATCCAGCATATTTACACTTGAAGCATTATTTGTCTAAAGCGTCATTAATGTGCTTTGTCCCTATTCAAATAAACGATTAAAATGAAATGAAATATTTTAGAATTATAGTGAAATTCCCAAGCCTAATTTCAACACACCTCCTTATAAATATTAAAACAATTGTTAATCATGGGGAATGCGGCACATAACTGCTGGTCTTTTTTATTTCTTTGATCATAAAGAATAGATTGTTTTCCGTTCAAATAAAACAATGGTCAAAGTGTATTGAATGAGCTTTTTACTCGGGTGCTATAAATATAAGATTGTGTCAAATAGGCACAGGGTATTGTATTATAATATTTGCAAAACCCTAAATTCAATCATATTGTTGCAGCAAATATAGTATTGTTGTCCTGATAGTTGAGATAATATCTCATCATCTTGAAACTTGTGGTTAACACCCTTAGTGTCTCAGTACTACAACAAAATTAGAATAAGGTCTTCTTGGCGAGAGAGTTATTTTCCCAAATAAAACATTGTTTTTTGTGCTCATCAACATTAATATACAGAACAGAAACAGATAATCATTTCTGTTAGTGAAATATCAGTTAGTCATTAACATATTCATAATATTGGATGTATAAAATATCTTTATATATTGGTACTGAGCATGTTTCTACTCACACAGAGTCCTTTCAACCTTTACCCTGTGTTAACTGTAAGTGTAAGTGTTTGACCACCAATATGTGTCGGTTCTAGATTACTTTGTTTCACTGTAAAACCAATGAGAATGAATATCGTCAGTTAGAAAGTACATGCATGCTTCATTGGTTTCTGTCTTCTGGTTTCGGTCTAAGACTGTATTTGCTTTCAGTTTTCAGAACCTGGGCATACAGTGTGTCAAGAAGAAGGATGTGAATGAAGCCATCACGTGTCGGCTGCAGACCAACAACAACCCCTTCAACAGTAAGTTCTGCAGAGAGAAGCGAGTTGGACCCAAAGGACTCTGCGTTGTTACCTTTTGGGGGGGGGGGGGGGGAGTTAATCTTCAGCATGGAGAGTCCCTGATTGTCCTGCTCAAGTGTGATGCCACTATTTTACTGAACTGATATTTAGATTTCTGTCTTAAACCTTGCTAAAAAAAGAAAAGGGGAATCTCATTTTAAATATGCTAAAGAAAGAAGGCAGTGTGATAGATTAGCTCTATGATTGCTGCTACAACACATTTGTTTTTCAACTTTTTAGCAAGTTTAGCTTTTTTTTTCGCTCTGTTAAGAACTAGCTAAAAGTTAGCATTAGCAGTGATAGCCACTGCTACAAGAAACTCCAACTGTTTACCTAATTTCTTTGAGTTCACAGCAGTGGGTTCTAAGCATAAAATAGGTTCAAGAAGTATCAAGCTAGCTACTGTCATGTATACACATTTTTTTAATTTAAGAGTCTTATACCTTTACTTTATCGCTGTGTTTCTCTGTCTACCTATTTATACAACAGATTTGCATGTAGCTTTTACCTTAGCTATGTTTAAAAACTAGCTAACTGGGTAGAGTTAGCATTAGCAATGATGCCCACCTAAACATAGAATGTGTCCCAACAGTTTTACTAACTTCTCTGAATCTACAGCAGTGGACGCTTAACACAAAATAGGAACAATTCCATGATAGTTATGATATGAACGGTTCTGTATTTTAGAAAAACAAGTCTATGTACCGTTACAATAAGATCAGGAAACGTAAATACCCTGACCCTTTTAAATCTGATAGCCTACATATTACAGCTTGCAATGCTCTGCCAGACACATTGTGAACCCCACCCTTTTCCCTGCTGTGTGTTGGTTGCAGTTCCCGATGCGAAGGTGTGGGAGGAGGAATTTGACTTGAACGCGGTCCGGCTTTGCGTCCAGGCCACCATCACTCTGCCTACCGGGGATCTGATTCCCCTGAAGCCTGTGGTATCGCAGCCCATCTTTGACAACAGTGAGTTGGCAACACATATGTTGCAGATTTTGGAACTCTAATGTCAGAGCTGAAACCATTAGTTGATCTATTAGTTAATCAACAGTAAACTAATTGGGGACTATTGTGATAACCAATTAATGATGTTAATAACAAATGTCTGATTCCAGCAAATGGGAGGATTCTGTACCTTTCTTTCTCATATATTATTGTAAACTAAATAGTTTTGACATTTGAAGGAATAACATTTGTGTTGGTAGTTGCAACCCTGGCTTATAAATATACTTTTGGGTAGAATCTCTTTAATATAACATATTTTTTGGACAGGGTTAACTAATATGAATTTGGGGGAAATACCAGTGTTTATTTTATTGATTAGTTATTTGATAGGGACAGATACAGTTTACATAGACTAACGGCTATCTAATGCAAGTCGCATGGCGTTTATAGCAGAAGCAGGTCTGTTACACCCCTCCCTGGAAGGGCTTTTTGTTTCTGTGTAAACAAGTTCACAATCATCCTAAACATCATTAAACTCCCTCAGACACTCTTTGTTCCTCTTTGCACTTGAACTTTTCTTGTCAGCCCCAAGGTATTTACAATAATTAGTCTATATATTTATAGCAAGTATCCCGATTCTTACTCAGTTGCTGAGCATTCACACTACAAAACCCTACCCACAAAACACAGCTCTATACATAGATGTATAGTATGTACGCATCTCTTTCCTGAATTGTGTGTCACTAAGTCCAGTAAATAAATGTTGAAGTGAAATGATTGTATGCTCTCATGCTGTTTCAAACATGAATATTGTTTCTTTTCAGAGAGGATTATTTAAGTACTGTTGCCAGAGTTTCCGTTTGCCGGTCAACATGTCCGTTAAAGTTTAAATCTTCCGGACAAAATGAGAAAAGTGCCGGTCAAAGGTCTTCTTTGTTGTTTATTGAGCTTTAAAACAAATTGATAACGACTCTATATTAAACAAACTAATTATAGTACTGTAGATCAACTACATTATTCAAAAGTGTACAGTAACTTTGGATAATAACAAAGGAATAATAAACAGAGCCTCTCTTTTCCTCTTTCTCTCTCTCTCTCTCCTGACAGCCTGTCAGTATCGTCTCATGCAGCTCACTGATCCAGTAATGAGTGACCCGACAGTGAAGAATAAATATATTTATATCTAGGTTAGGTTGTTCCGGAGGTAGATAAAATAGCTAAGTGTGTTAGTTCTAACTTGAAGTGTGTGTTTTGCTCCGCTCACCAGTCCTTCACAGCGGACAGAGCTGCTGGTGATCATAGAGCTGCATCATGTAGAGCTGCAGGTGATCATAGAGCTGCATCATGTAGAGCTGCAGGTGATCATAGAGCTGCATCATGTAGAGCTGCAGGTGATCATAGAGCTGCATCGTGTAGAGCTGCAGGTGATCATGCAGAGCTGCTTGTCTCCGTCAGCAGCAGCAGCTCATCTGATCTCCCTCTCTCTCGCGTCCGATTAGACTTCACTCGCGTTTTTGTCCATATCGATCAGATCTAGCTAGTTCTGGCTAATGATATGACTGCCTGCTTATCAAAGGACACCAAACAATAAGCGTTGCTTGGCAACGGGGTGTGGCGGCAAAGTATAGCGCAGAATTATGCATTTGTTTACATGAGGGGCCAAAATGTCCCCTTCAGGAGGATAAATCTCTTTCTCCACACTGTTAGACATTAGAATTGACTCTTCTTGTCTGTCACATAAGTGGTGCAACTGATGCGATATTGCGCTAAGGGGGAATTATTTTGACCAGACATTTTGACCGGAGAGATTTAGATTTGCCGGTCTTCAGCATATTTTACCGGTCATAGTCCGGTAATTACCAGCTACCAGAAACTCTGAATGTTGAGTCTGCACAGTGTTGAAGTTGAGGTTTTATTAGATAAATATTTTAGGTAGTCCAAAACGTGAATAAGTGTTAGTGCTGAGATTAAAATCTGAGGAAATACAATAAATAACAAAATAATTCTACAAATCAAGATTCATAAAAAAAATATAATGAATTTATAAAAATACAAAAAACATACAAACAGAAAAGATACATTGAAACTAAATATATTTTTTAAATTCCTGCCGAAGGGTTGCAATATTGATTCTTCAATAATAGCCTGAGTCCTTCTGCATTTAAATATGTCAGGTTATTTGTATTTACAGGTTTTCAGGGTCGCCCAATAGCTCAGTGGTATTTACAAGTTTTCATAAATGCTTTTTTTCTCTAAAAGGGGCGCCAAACACAGCTGAGCTGAAGATCTGCCGAGTCAACCGCAACAATGGAAGCTGCAAAGGAGGGGATGAAATATTTCTACTGTGTGACAAAGTGCAAAAAGGTACAATAAGCCTGTAGAGAATGGGATGGGTTACATATTTAAGGAATAAATACTTTAATATTATTTAGTGTGTGATTAAGAATAAGATGGCTCTATAACATTTAGTTCATATGTGGTTGCGTTGTGTCACAGGGTAATGCAAAGCAGACGCATTATTTCTAAGTGACTTCAATCACAAACCAAAAGATGTCTTCCTCTATTCCCCTGTCCACTTTTTCCAATGCTCTAATTCAATTATGAACATGCTATGTTCATTGACAACTTCTTTGCACTGTGTATTTGTGCCTACTAAATGAGTCAACTGTAGAACACTGAGAAAAACAAAGCAAAGATATATGATCATTATCAAAGATCCCACTTGCAGTATTTTGGTTGTGCTGTTAATAATGTGAAGTTTATGTTCTCTATCTTATCTCTCTACATTTCCCATTCTGTGTTCTTTGTAGAGGACATCGAGGTGCGCTTCTTCCAGGACTCCTGGGAGGGAAAAGGCACTTTCTCGCAGGCTGACGTCCACAGGCAGGTGGCCATTGTGTTCCGCACACCGCCGTACCGCGATGCTAACCTCACCGAGCCCATCAGAGTCAAGATGCAGCTGCGTCGGCCCTCAGACCGCGAGGTCAGCGAGCCAATGGACTTCCAGTACCTGCCCTCTGACCCAGGTAAGAGGCATTGTTCCCATTATTCCTGTAATGTCAAATAAATGCCTAAGTCACTCTAAGATGTTCCTGTTTATTAACTGTTCATTGACCCCTGTAGATGAATACAGGCTGAATGAGAAGAGGAAGCGTACAGGGGACATGTTCCAGAGCCTGAAGCTGGGGCCCATGCTCTCTAGTGGTATGACATATTTGTTTGTGTCACTACCACTGCTATATATATAATATTGTATTTAAATGTTCTGTTTCAATGTAATCTAATCATGTCTGCTGAAATGTTAGTGTCCATTCCACAAGATAGACGGCACATAAGCCCGGCAAGGAGAACAATCACAACCAAGCCTCCATCTATGAACCCACAAGTTGGTGAGTCTGTTTAATATGTCTGAAAGAAACATTTGCATATGTTACAAAATGCAGTAAATTTGACCTGCAATAATCTAAAACATGGGCCATGTACTGGGGCTCAGTCCCATCTGCGGTGGTCCTGGGTTTGTATTTACACGTCATCCCCTCTATCACCCCAACGATCGGCACACCTTTGCCATAAACTGATTATTTGTAGGTCATTTTCAGCATAAAGATAATGTGATTTTCAATAGTGACATTTAAATTCCTTCTTGCTTGTGTCATGTGTGTCTCCAGCAGCTGTGGTGCCCCCTGGTGCCAGTGGAGCCAAACCCCAGTCTTCCTACTCATATCAACCGGGCCAGCTTTTCTCAGTCCAGCCCAAGATGGAGCCAGTCTCTGCTGCAACTACAAACCAAACATGGAAAATCATGGAGAGCCTGCGCCTGGGCTCCCAACCCAAGGCCACTCCAGTGCCCAACTTCACAATGAGCCAGGCTCCATCCTCTTGCACCACGTCCACCGCCAACCAGGACTACTCAACCGTCAACCTGGCAGACCTGCACGAGTTCTTCCCCAACATCTCCTCGGCCATGGCCCAGGAGACAGCAGCTTCTCAGGCCGGCGCGTCCTCCTCACAGAGCAGCAGCTCCTTCACCCTGCAGGGCTCTCACTACCGGGTGGACCCACCACTTGTGGACGATGATATCCCAGAGTTCCCAAGCTTTTCCGAAGCCCAGCCTCCAGGTGTTCTGGATAACCTAAACATGGACGACTTTGAGGACCTCCTGAACCCGAACCTCATGAACGAGGGTGGAAACGTCCCAGTGATGTTGCCTTCAGCTTCATGCCAACAAGCTCACAGCTCGTCTTCCGCTGCTCACGCCGCAGCATCCCAGAACACATCTGACCCCGCCGGCCTCCCAGGAAGCACCTGGATGAATTACCCCAACAGCATTGTCCACCTGCTCCAGAACGAGGGCATGATTGACATGTCGTCCAACAATGGCAACCACCGCTCCACCGTGCTCGATGAGTTTGACGAGTTGATGTCTGCAGACGAGGATCGTCTTATTTCCATTTTTAACAGTGGAAGCCAAGCTGGGTTTGTGTCAGGACACCCGACTTAAAGTTTGTCCAAGTGATTTTTATACGGACAAACTAAGACCACATGTATCTGCCCTTCAGAACTGTAAGTCCTTAGTTGTTACAAAAGGAAAGAGGGTGGATTAATTAGGGCTTGTAAAAGATGATATGTAGCAAAACTGCTCACTGTGTACATGCTTTTTAATAACACCAAAACAAGGACTCTTTCTGGTATTCAATAAGTAGGATTTATTTCTCGGATATCATTGTTCAGCATCAATCATTAACTTTGTTCTATAAAGACAATCAGATCATGTGCATAGCTGAATGCATTTTATCAAAAGTTTTCCTGTTGAAGTTATTTTCTGTGGAACATGTTAAGCATGTTTTTGTACAATTGTAGTAACTCTGGTCAGTGTTAATGTGATTATAATTCTGTAAGTTTGGTTAAAGCGGTAGGGGCTCGCAGTAGGATTTTAATCACACCTGGAGGTAAGTCTATACAAATAATATCCTTGTAGTTAAATATCCGCATTTATGACTATGACTTCCAAATACGTTGTCTTTTAAGGTCAGCAGCAACAAATGATGTTCTTATACTCGTGCCTTTGAGTCTCAACACGTACAGTAATGCGTTACAAACCAAATGAAGGTCTACATATATATATATATATATATATATAATTATCAAGCTACATTAATAAGTACATGCTTATAGCAGGAGCTCACACTCAGAGCTGTATCAGATTATGTTTTGCTGTCGGCCTCTGGTCCGTTTTTCTACACTTATTTCATAAGTTATGGCTGCAGTTTCCCTTAAAGACTTGTATGTCAACTTGTTTTACTCTGTAGTAAAAAAAATGCTTTCAGATGCCATTTTATACTAGTATGATGTAAACATAGTATATGTGCCTTTTTGCTGTTATGAATGATTCATTCTGTCAAAATCCCAAACATTTTTCTTGGAAATAAAACCTACTGCGTGTACAAATTGTCTTCAAAAGTAGACTTTATTTGGCAACTCTGTTATCGTGGTTCAGTACTAATGAAAAAATAAAGCCCAAAAGATTAGACAAATGCATTTTGTAAAAGCAAAAAACAAATGCTTTTCCACCCTGTCCATCAGGTAGGTGTTACAACATGAAGAACACACATTTTCTTACTTATGAACACACTATAATCATAACAAAATATGTGACAACCGTTCTGGTCACTTTGGAAATATAACAGCATGAAAACACAAGTATAAATTAGATTATTTTTTGCCAAAAGGAAGAACTTGATCAAAATTCAGCGACTGACATTCAAAAGCATTTGTCAGTGAGCTGTACAGCACAGTCGGCTCGTGGGATCAAGAAGTGCTTCTTCATCCCACAAAACTACCCTCTTCTTCTGACGGACTTATGTTACTTCAAGATTGGTGACTCTGTTGATAATGTGTGAACGGCGGGGCACACACTCCAGGTCAAATTTGCTCTCGTATATGGTCGGACAGAGTTTCCAGCGGTTGTTTCTGTAGATTCCCAGGTATGTGTACACATCTGGCTTGTAGGTGAGAGAGCACTTGACCCCTGCGGCACGGATGACAGAGTCTAGCCTCAAGACCTCGCTCTCGTCAGTGAAGTTCTCGTTATAGGCACAAATGACCTGCTTGCCCTCTCCCTTGGAGTTATGCGGACTGACTTTAACTAAGGAGATCTTGCCATCCAGGGCCGCTCTCGCCACACACTCCCAGGCATTGTCCAACTTGAAACCAGTGTCCAAGTGCATCAGCCATTTGCCTGTGAGCACTCCGTGGTTGAGGGCCAGCTCCTTCACTGTCTGGAAGCTGGCTGGCCGGCCGCTGGCCAAAAGTTTCTCCCAGCTCTCCTGCAGACCAGTGACATCCCCAACGCTGGGGCAGTGGTTCAGGCCCAGCACAGCGATCCACCCCACAGGGCTCACTCCACCTTCTTCATTGCCAAATCTGTCCACTTGGGAGGGCCCGTTGGTTTTCAGCCAGGCATCGAACTCGGATCTGGGAGTTCTTCTCGAGTCAAACACAATCCAAGGGTCCATGTCTGCAGCCATGGCCTCAGCAGCATGGGTTTCTGCAGCGAAGGGAGTCGCCACCTCGACACCTCCAGGGGCCCCTTCCTCCTCCATGTTGCTGTTAGTTTAGGGGAATTTAACAAGTCCTTCGTCTTACCCTGTTGAAATGAGAAATGCGTTCTTTATTAAAATGGTCATTAAAATCAAATGAGCACATTGTCGATTAGTTTGGACTATTTCCAAATCTAGGCTAAAGTGAACCGCTGGATTGTTTACTAATGCTGCTAAATTACTAGCCTGCAACATTAGCAAACCTGGTTCTAAAGCTAACGTTTGTCCAACAAAAGTTAATTGCTATAAATAAGCTTTTTTATCAATTGTGTGTGTAAGTGATACAGTTAACAGGAAGCTAAACACGAAAATATATTTGAAGCTAGCTAAACGGCTAGCTTGCCATTAAACAATCGTCCACGGTTACATTATTTGCAAATTTGAAGAAGGGTTGTAGCGTAACCGCAAGCTTGATATCACACCTAACGTTTTAATATAAATACTTTACATGTGGATAATAGGTAAGATGTCAAACTGTGGACGTTGAGGCTTAACGTACCTGCAGTTGGTGGCGTTGGTTGTCCAGTGTTGTTCTTCCGCTCACGCGCAGCACTAACTGACTGCGGTAAAGCTAGTTGCCGTTTAGATTATGTTGCAGTTTATTCTATTCGTGCAGTTACGGTACATGTGCTTTGAGCAGCCAAAATATAATTTAAAAGAACTTCAATATATTCTCACATCTGACACACCTCTGTATCAAAGAGTTGTATGAGAAACTCCATCAAAATGACCCAAAGTTTAACAGTAGGGACTTTCACTCGCCTATAGACCAGTGCTACATTACACAAGTTTACCTCGGAAATTAAATATGTTCATAAATATGAGACCAATCTGTGTTAATACAAATAAAGTACAATGTGGGGTTTGTAAAAACGAAGTGTATGTGTGTTATTGTTGCATTTACGTTAAACTACAACACACTGCAGTTAGGGGGGTCCAACTACTGTTAAAGTCATGTTTACATTTGAATCCTGTACAAAGTTGATCCAAAATGACGGCACTGGGACCATGCGGAACCAAGCCGAGCAACCAGCCAACGGGGAACGAGTGACGACGTGCTAATGAGTTAGCAGGGTAGCTATCGCTATCAAGTGTGTACGCGGTATACAATATAGAATAATATTTCACAGTGTATTCCATTTTAATTTAGGGAAGCCACCCGGGTTATTTAATTATGCCGAGCAAAAAGAAGAAATACAACGCCAGATTCCCTCCGGTGAGTTTAAACTTCGCTGAACCGGTGTTGAGAGTAGGCAGCGCTAGCATACTGTGTGATGGAAAGCTAACTTGTCTAGCAAGCTTGATCGGGGTTTGGCCTGTCTGCTTGCATAAATAGCTAATAAGCGCAAACCTTTACAACTCAAAATGTAAGTTGTATTAGTGCCATTATTAAAACGGAATTGCTTTTATAATTGGTTGTCCCATTTACTTTGCGTCCCAGTGATACCTATAGTACAGTTTAGACGTGCAACGCAAGTTAGCTAGCGAGTCCAGCAGTTAGCGTTGTTTTTAGCATGCCAAGCTAAGTGAGACTTAACGTTATACATCTTGGTAAATCCGTTGTTTGTGAGTGTTTTGATAGCACACACATTATAATACAGGACAGTGATGAAAAGGGCTAAACAGGCATGCTATGCAAGTCCTCGTATCAGGGAACCGACTATCCAAAAATGTGTTGTACCGTTAATGTGTATGAGTAATAAGTTACCCTAACATTGTTCATACATTTAAACATTCTTTAAAAGTTTATTTTTCATTATTTCCAAATGTGTGTCAATGCATTGACTCACTATACACACACATGTGTAATACTTACCTTTTTTGTACTTACAGGCCAGGATAAAGAAGATTATGCAGACGGATGAAGAAATAGGCAAAGTGGCTGCAGCAGTACCTGTTATTATCTGTATCCTTCCTGACAAAAAGCTTCACTGTGCATGTTCCAAGTATCAATCATCAGTATTTGTTTTGAATCCACAAAAGTATGTTTGATTTGATTAAGTTGTGTACATGGCATTTAGGTCATTAAACTAATGATCTGACTGTAAGTTTAAACATTAACTTTGTTAACAAGTCAAACAGAAAATGATTAAACTATTTAGTTAGTTATTGATAAAGTCAGCAAACCTGTTGCATATACATTTCCTTATCTAAGATGTCAGCGAGAGCCCTGGAGCTTTTTTTGGAATCATTGCTTACAAAGGCCTGTCAAGTCACCCAGTCTAGGAATGCAAAGACGATGACAACATCGCATCTGTAAGTTTGTGTGTTTGTGTGTCTTGATAAATAACCTGGTCTAGATTGCACTGTGTTGGAGTTGGACTTGTTTGGGAGTCGTCCTCTGCTCAGTTCATTCTGACTGACATACCACAGATGTAATTTGATGGTACGACTCTTTACTCAAACCAGAATGCATGCGAGTCTGTGGAGAAAGCAGTGTGCTGACTTGGACATTGTGTTTCCACAGAAAGCAGTGTATCGAGCTGGAGCAACAGTTTGATTTCTTGAAAGACCTGGTGGCAACTGTGCCAGACATGCAGGGCGAGGGGGAGGAGAACCACACCGAGGGGGGTGGAGAAAAAGTCCCACGCAGGTATGTGTCTCTTTCTCACGCTCGCATACACACACTGACATGCTTGTATGGCATGATAACTAAAAGGAATAGAACAATAATAGCTTTGTCTGTCGTGCAGATAACGTTGATTCATTAATCTGGTATACCACATGATTTTTCACTCATTAATTTCTGATGAGTCATGCACACACATTTTAACTCCTTATATGGAAACAAGTAGAGTTACCTTTTGCCTTTCGAGCTCCAGCTGCTGCTTTAAATTGACTAAGGTTTTTTGACCAAATGTTTGTTATCTTAACGACTTTCCCTTATCTCCATTCTGTTTTTGATTTGCAAAAAAGTAAAGTAGATTAAAACAACAAGAGAAGAAAACTAATTATTGAGGATTGTAGAAGGATGAAAGCATTATTGATTGTCAAATCAAACACTGGAACTGCTAAATAGAAGCAGAGGGCTTGGCAGAGAATCGCACATAAATTAAGTGAAAACCCCAAAGAGTGTTGCTGATTCGATTGTGATTCAATTTAAATGAGTTGTAAACTGATCTTATTTTAAACATCGTCTCAGCTGTGGGCATGTGGAGCATGTTTTGTATATAAATAACTAAAAGTAATGTAATGTTTTCTAGACATCACAATTGTTGTTTTTTTCCGAATAATCCACATGTTCTTTTTTGTCTTCTCCCAAAGGGGTAGAAAACCCGGGTCTGGCCGCAAGAATGGGGGGGCTGGCTCCAAAGGAAAGGACAAGAAGTTGTCTGGCACAGAGTCAGAGCAGGAGGTGGGGATTTATTTGCATGCAGAGGAAAAAAGCTATCCACAAGTTGTTTCATCCGGAACATACAATTGGACATTATGAGCACAGAAAAATACTTTATTTCCAAGCCTATAAATGATATTTCGTACAGTTGCAATGATGTGTGTGTGAGGTAAGAAGTCTCACTGGTGTGTTTTTTGTGATAAAACAGGATGACTCAGAAGAAAGCGAGACGGACGGGGATGAGGAGGACGGCTCTCAGTCCAGCACAAACCTGCAGGCTGCATCCAGGTTCCACAGGTATGAACCCATCACATATAAATCAATACACAGTAACTGTAGCACAACAATCAAGGTTATCAAAGCAGACAGAAACGTAGGTAACAGAATCAGTCAGAATTTTGCTAAGATTAGCCACACTGTATCTGAAAAAGTTTGTTTAATTGAGCAATGGTATGTATCATATCTTTACTTATCATTTTAATATAAAATATGTGTTTTTTTCTTCTTTCAACATTGAAAAAGTCTCACTTTTACAACAGATGAATGAGCTGTTTGGTTTCATTATGTCCACTGTAAGTCCAATGCTCCTATTGTAAATTATTAAAAAATGATGTTCAGATATCCGGTGGACATGGAGGTGGCGCTGTTTTTCCTCTGAAACAGCTCTTGCTGTGGCTAATTCCACATTACTTTAGTATTTTAAGCAGGTTTTTTGAATATTTTATATTTGCATTGTATACATTTCCATATAAAGTGTACACAAAAAAAAAGTCTAAGGTGTGGCTAGACACTAAATGGAAATGGATGAGTTTCTCATCACCGGGACAATTGCAATGTAGAAAAAAAGGTCCATGGAAATAATATTGTTGTCTCTTAATTGGTAGTGACCTTTAAATCTATTGCCCACGTTTATCATACTTGTTGGAATAACATATGTTGATTTGTTTTTGTTTACTGACTCATTGGAGTATCAGAATTATAAATCCATCATCCGTCCCACAGCAGGTACATTTACAACAGCAGAGATACGGTGCAGATAAAAAGATAACAATTATTAGTGTAGATATATATTAAAAAAAAGACGCAAACACAGGCTAAAAAAATAAAACACACACATCCCCAGTAAAATATTAGTAGCAGTCTTAAATATGTACCATGTGTTAAATATGAACTAGTCTTTAGTCTAAATTGTATTTGATTGACATCTGTTTTGCTCGTCTCCCCCCCCCCCACAGCCCAACAGCACCCCCCCAGGACACGCCCCTGCCGGTCAGCATGGCTCCCGCACAGTTGGAGGGCACAGTGGCCTTCGCCCCCCACCCCTCCATGATCAGCGTCGCAGCACCTCCCCCCGCCCCGGAGCCGCACAAAAACGAGGAGGATGACGACGACGAAGACTATGACTCTTAGCTCCCCTCCTTCTCCTCCACCACCACTACTCGCACACACAAACACACACACACACTCTTTCTACGTTATTTTCAGATTTCTTAAGTTGTCCTCGCGGCTGCTCCAACTGAGGAGGGAAAGACTCTTCGTCGCTGACAGCAAATCCCTCGGCTGTAAAAAAGACAAAGTCGCAGGAGACGGAAAACTGGCTGTATATTATGTGTTTTAATTTCTTTTCCCCCCCCTTTTTTTTTTTAATGTGGTTTTATTTTATTGTAGAAGAGAATCCGACGAGGTTGTTTTTTAACGTTGACTGATTTAAAGAAATGGCGGTCGTCACTGTTTTTGCCATGGGCCCCCACGGACAGGATAGGTGTGGTTTGTGTTGCTTTGTAGCTTTTTCATTTGGCACTTTTTTTCTTTTTCCTCGATTCCCAGTAGTAGATATTATGATGTGGACAAGTCACTCAAGATCAGCCCCCCCAAAAAAACTTCTATCAGCAGCAGTCAAGGCCTTAAGAGACAAGTTCAGGGGCAGTAGTTTCCAAAGTGTTAGGAAGGTGATGCACACTGGACAAAGGGAACGGAGGTCATTGTCTCACCCATAAAGTGTTATATTACCACGTTATCAATTGGCTATGAGTGACTGCTGTTAATGTGAGCCCTACTTCCAGGCTTTGTCACAACTCACTAGTCAGTCCGATTGTCGGGCTGCAACGTAAACAAGGAAGCAGGTGTATTTTTACGATAGGTTAGCTAACCACAGCCTTTTTCAATCAGTTTCTATTTTTAATTCAGGTTTTATCAAGTAAACTACAAACAGCCAACCATATCAGCAGGGTCATTTTCTTTTTGCACTAAGCTGTCCTAGCTTAGTGCTATAATATACTATTTTATAGCACCATTTAATTCCCCCGGATCGCCCATCAGTAGTATACTGTGACTCTTGGACCATAACTTTGTTTTTAAAGTTGTTTGTCTCCTTTGTCCACTCTCATTTCTATTCTGGCCACCCCTCCTATTTTTGGAATTATTTTCAACATTTTGTTCCCCCCACCTCGTTTTAGATTGTTTTAAATGTATCCATTGAAAAACAAAAAGATGGGGCTCCCAGTTATGTGTCAGTCTCAGTGTGAAATATTTCCGAATAGACATTTGAAGTTGACACTGTATTGTAAACTTTTAACATTCTTTTTATTTTGTATGGGTAAAAAATAAAGTTCATATTTCAATTTAAGAAAAATAAGCCACGCTTGTTTGGGGTTTGTTGTGTTTTCCATATCGGAGATGAAAAGCCTTCCACATCAAGCAAATCTGAGACGGCATTCATCTTTAGACAGTTCTTTATTCACTTGAAGGGCAAAACATGACTCGCGGCATCTTAAAGCTAAATATTTCAAAGTGGTAATTTTTGGATCTCATCCTTTGTAGTCCTGACGCAGTTGCCCTTTTTGAGTTCGTTATTTTGAAAGTTTCCCATGGATTCATATCATGTTTATTTACTCGCAGTGTCTGAACCTGAAAGACCAGCGCTGCGTTTTATCCTCCACACAGCAGCCTCCTCTTGTATTTAAATCAGATAAGTACAAGACGGTACAGGTTTGTGGAACGTTGTTCACAGAGAGGCGATTGTCACCGTCATGGACGCACCGGCACACTTGGCCCACAGTGTGTCCCGCCCCAGTCCTCTTCCTGTTGCCTTCTTTATTTTTTCAAACAGTCCATTCTGTCGTGTAGACCAAGCAACCCTGAGCCGGGGCCGCAAAAACAACTGCATCCTTCCTGCTCAAGCGTTGACTCAGCGGACTGCGAGGAGGGTGGGGTTAGTTGTGTGTGTGTGTGTGGGGTGGGGGTAGGAGCAGGGTGTAGGTGGTTGACTTTAGGAGGTTGGTGTCCAAACAAACGGCAGCCATGGGGCAAGGAAGGAGGGAGGGTAAGTGGAGGGGGGGGGGGGGGGCATCAAAGGGGCGAACATGAAGGAAGCACACTGTTTCCACACGGCCGTCGGGGGGGCCAATGGCCCTCTGATTCCCAGCCACTCCTAGCTTTGGAAACCTGGGGAAATGTGGCAAAATGTTGATTACCTGACCTTTTCCAAGAATAAAAGTCTTCAATTGTGTGTCTACAAAACATAAAATGCATTCCGTGGCTAAGCCAAGCTGTGGTCTTAATCAGAATGCACTCTGGGAACTAACTCATTAATATAATTTGTGCTGTAGGCTATTTTTATATAAAGCAGTATGTATGTCCCTGCTTCAATGTGTTTGGTGGAATATTCTGAAATACAGGGGTGGAAGAAGTACTCAGATTAGTTACTTAAGCAAAAGTAGCTAGTTACAAGTTAAGGTCCTGCATTCCAAATATTAATTAGGTAAACATACAAATGTATAGGTGTCAAAAGTACCACGAGTAAAAGTGGTACTTTTACTCGTGGTACTTTTGACCACGAGTAATGTGGTCAAAAGTACCACCCTGTTCTAAATAGGCCTTATGCATAGTGGCCCATTTCAGAATCGTATATATCTTCAGTTACTGGGTTACTATTATGTTTATTTATGTGTTTAGATTTTTTATATGCTAATAATCTAAACCTAAGCTAATAAATCTGTCAAATAAATGTAAAAAGTACAATATTGTCTTTTAAAATGTAGTATGGAGTAGAAGTACAAAGTAGCATAAACTGAGAATACTCGCATAAGTACCTCAAAATTGTACTTAAGTACAGTACTTGAGTAAATTGACTTTTTTACTCTCCATCACTGGACATACAGTATCATACATTCCAAAAACACAGGTAGTAAGCCATGGCATACATTATTTTTACGGCACATTTCCTATTGTACACATGGGAAAACTCCAAGCACGTTCAAATAAAAAAACCGAACACACAGGAAAGAGCATGAATAAAGGACAGAGCGTCTCTTGCTATGGAATCACACTGACCACATGCCTGGGAGTGTCGGCGCAGGAACACCTAGTCCCCAACAACGGTACCACTCCCTCCTGTTGGAGAATGCTTGTTAAATGATTTTTTTTGTTTTACTTAGCCTTCAAAATAAATAATGTTTTTAAGATTTGCATCTGCTGTAGAAATCCTGAGATAGCTGTGGAAATACATATAAACACTAGCATAGCCCGTTGACCTAGCATGTTTCTGTTTACTTTAGGTGCAATGTGCAATATCTGGTCACATGTTCTTAATAAATAGGGGTAACATTTCTCCTACTGGATCCATAAGATCTAAAAGTACATATATCACTTAAAACATAAAAAGTCAACATCTAACTAACAACATAGGGCAAGAATTGGATTTTGTATTTAATCCATGATGAGCTTTACTTCCTGGTCCCCTCATGGTGACTCTGCAACACAATACATACTGCTACTTTTTCCCATTCTGTTGATAGTGTTCATTTGTTAGTGTTTAAAAAAAAAATCTGGGCATATCTTACATGTTGCTATACTTCAAGAATGTTTAGGCTGTAATAAAGCCCATTGCCAGAGAAATTAACATTAACATTATGCATTTTCTATGCATTTTGTTTCTAAATAACATCTTATAATGTAGTTGTGTTCCTTTATTCCTTGTGGCAATGGGCTTCCATAGGCTGTATTATTGGATATAATGAGTCATAACAGAGGAGGACAATGTGTAGCCTTTAAGTGACATTTCAAAATGGCATCCCATGTCAGCAAAAGTTTGTACATTTTTCATTAAGATATTCTGCAGAAGTAGTCTGCTGAACTCTTTAGTATTTCAAAATAGAAAGGTTATAATAAAAGTGAGACTGTTCTCCCAGGATTTAAAACTTTGAAATGAGCTTAATTTGACTTTATCCGGAGGAGATCTGTACAGCAGTAAATCCGACTCCAC